>NW_015094509.1:1977523-2012728 GCF_001431845.1 Calidris pugnax
CCCCCCTTTGGGGTGAGTTCCCCGCGGGGTCCGGGCGGGCAGGGCCCCGGCAGGGTTTGCATCAACCCCGGCCGTACCTGGTGAGCGTTACCCCTTGGGAGGTTAGCCAGTGCCGTTTTCATTAGTTTATCTGGTTTATCTGGCCGAGATAAGGCGGCGGTGTGGGAAGGAGTTGCGTACGAACGGCAGTGTTGCAGCACTGATTTAAAAACACTTGTTACAACTTCCTCCTGCGGTCCCGGGGAGGGGAGGGCAGTGTCCGGCCAACCACGGCATCTGAAACCCGTACTCGCCGGCGTGAAATCGGAATTACTCTGCTCTTGGTAACGGTATGGCCGCTGTGCGTTAAAAGCACGACTGTGTCGTCGAGACAGACCTCGCTTAAATCTTGTTCCCGGTTGCCTTGCTTTATATTGAGTTACTGAGCAAGAAATCTGCAGTGGCTTGGTGGGTGCTCGAGATAAACATGTGGTTTCCTGAAAGCCACGTTAAGATGCCAGCTCTCCTCCTCTGATGCTGTAGGACTAGTGAAACTCTTCCAAGCTCCCCACCGAACTTAAAATCCTTGTGTTCCTTGGCTGCTTTTACAAATAAGGCAGGGGTAACTCCTAGAACATACGTGGATGAAAAGCTCCTCTAGAGTACACGTGTTGAACCCCCAGCCTTCTGCAGCCTGTCCTCCTGAGGATATCTACCCTGCAAAACTTCAGTCCCCAAGCTGGCGTTAAACTTGCCAGTGGGCACAAGCTGAGGTGCTTCAGGTTAGGCTAGTAGTTGAACTGTTAGGTTAAACACGAGCTGTTAGCCAGAATTAAGCCCCAATCATGCTGTCTTTCCTTATTTAGAGCTCGCTTTTAATTAAAACACGCACATTTGTTGTATAGACGTTTCTGGAGTCTGAATTGTAGTGCTGTAGTTAAATTGAGCTTTAATTGAGTGCTTTAAGGAGCTCAGGGTACCTTGGACAAGAGCTGCTATTCTAATGTTTAGGTGATGTTCAGGATGACAGAACGTTTGGGGGACGTAGGTTTTCTTAGAGCTAGTTGGAAAAGGTATGCAAGTTTTATGTGAAACTACTGCAGGACTACAAGGAGAACCTTAATGGTGCATAAATATCAGTTATCTAAAATACTTTTTGATTTACAAATACAGAATTCAAAGTGAGGAATACTGCCTTTTCAGTAAGTGTATTTTTAAGGCATGTTATGTGTATTTACAGGCATGTTATGACAGTAGGTCATCTTATCGGTTTCCTCCGATCTGGGGTTTGTTATTCACTCTCCAGTATTATAGCTAAACTTGCTTTAAACAGCTAGTTTCTAATTTTGAAACTTTCATTCTTAGTTTCTTTCGGCTCTTTATATCTTTGAAAATATTCTTTTCGTTTAATGTTACTGCAGTATATTCCTTACCAGCTTGTTGCCTAGTTTCTAATACTTTGAGTTGTGAAAGATCATCTGTAAAGGTATGTCCTGTCATTTCATAGCCTCCTGTGTCACTAGATGTTGCTAATTCATGCCATGCTTGGAAGTTTTTCTCTTCCATTAAGCTATGCATAAATAAACCCCATTCCAAGCAGTTTTTTCTACTAAACTTGCTAGTTTTTTCGTTCTGTCTTCCTATCCTTAGTCTGTTGTAAGACTTAAATACTGGGGGGGGGGGGGGGGGGGGGGGAGAACAGAACATTGGCTTTTGTGTCGCAGTAGCCTAAAAGTTAACGTAAGTATTTAACCTTTCATTGTTATGGGAATCTTTATAAAAATGAGCCTCTGCTTTTATACCACTAGCAGTTTAAGAAAAAAAAAATATTTGTAGTAACTGTAATAACAAAGGAAGCAGTAGGATGGATGAGATGTGTCAGTGGTTCTTTTGTACTGTACTAAAGATAAGGTTTGGGCAAAGTAAGCTTCTATAAGGTAGCTGTTCAGAGATTGGTGTTTTTAAGTGGAGAACTGTACTGGATGCATCCCTGTGCACTTGAATTTCAGTTAAAAACTTCTCACAAGGGAAGGAAATGCAGTTTTTCAAGAGTCAGTGTAATTTTCTTTGTGGTGCACTTTTGGTTTACACTCGCTTTATCGAAAATCTGATTAAGAATCTCTGTTTTCTTTCTGCTTTTATGCTTAATTTCCATGTCCTTTCACACTTATAATAGCACTTGAATTTGTCTCGATATGTATGTTTAAATTAATGCCAAAACAATAGCCCCATTTTTCCCTTAATGCTGTGATCCCAGATACTTGGAACAAAAGTAGGTAATTTGTACCCTAACCATATTTCCAACGTACATAATGAGGCAGCAAAGCCACTTAGATTTAATGAAACTTGGTAGAGATCTTTCAGCCTTTATCTTACAGACAACAGACACGTATTCTTGACTTGACATGCTTCAACTGAAGGGCATGTTTAACAGCTGCTAATAAACATATGGCATAGTGCCACTGTGCAAGTGTGAAAAGGAAACTGTAGGTGTTAAGACAGTAAAGCAGTGGAAATTTCTATAGGTCTGTTGGATATTATACTCATGAAGATGTGAGTGATGATTTCAGTTTATTTTTGGGATACGTTTAATTTGGAATGCCAAAATACATCACAAGTGGTTGCAGCTGCTGTAATTCAAGGGTATTGAGCTGTCAGTCGGTGCTTCTTTCTAAGACAAAAATCTCTACTCTTTTTTTTCTTTTTTACCCTATTCTAGTTTTTAAAATAATCTGTCTTCATATTAAAGCTTAACTAAATATATAATCATCTTGGAACTATCTTTGTTTTTTAGATAAATGGACTATTGTGCTGCAAAAATCTTAAGAAATCGACACTTACTGGGAAATCACTGCAAAATATTTTAATTCTGTGATGAATTTAGTTCCATTAGATGCAGATTTATGGCTGCTGGGAGTTCCAATCGAAGTAGCTTCTTAAAACATTTTCTCTCTGGACATAATTTGAAGCTGAGCTTCGGCAATCCTGCCAGAAAAGCTTTCTCCAGCCTAAGAGGCATGTTGGCTTAAAGCAGAAGCTCTCTAAAATGAGGGAGGCCTTTGATGTGTTATTTTTTCCATGTGAACTGTAATTGTTTGCTTTATGTGAGCCGTGATGAATAAAAGTCGTGCTTCAGATGGAAGAGTTACATTATAGTGTTCTTAAGTTAACTTCTTGAATTACTCTTAGCAGAGCAAAAAAAGTTGAGGAGGAAGGCAGGCCTTCAGGGTAAGGACTATCATTCAATGTATTTTTATGTAGTGTTTTTGTCAGACCTTGAACTCATTGGATATTAGGCACTTAATGGGCCAGTTTTAAATTGCTGAGTTTTCTGTAAGTAATGCTATGGCCTGTAAAGTGGCAGCAGAGCATCATGTGTGCAGCCGACAGGACCATATTTTGAGCTATTTGTCCTGTGTAGCTGCATGTGCTTAAGAAGCTCCTGATAGCTCACTTTTGTCAGAGGATCCATTTTTCAGGATTAGAATTAATTTGAGGGCACGGGGAACTGCTGTAGAGAAAGGTGTGGTAGTGGGGAAAGGATTACAAAAATAACTACTTTTCCTATACGTACAGCTGAGATGGAATCTAGGGTTAGATTGGTTTTGGTTCTTTTTTGGTTTCTTTTTTTCTTTTTCCTTCTCCCTACCCTGCCCTCCCGTCCTTGCTCTCAGGAGACAGAGTGTGCTGATGGCACAGGAGGAGAAAGAAAAATGGGTTTCTAGTAGCGGTTTTTGATCGTCTGTTTCTGCTCCTGTTAGCTTTTAGGCAAATCTAATTAGTGAATTATACATATGGATAGTCATTTATCTTTGGTTGTATTCAGATGAGTCTAACTACTTGAAACTGAGCACAATATTAGTTGCCTTGAGCAGACTCCGCTCTTTTAGGCAGCTTCTTCATCTCGCCTACAGAGATAAGCTTGTCAGACATACAAGGCTGTAGATTCCACAAATCAAACTGAAATAGTCCTGATTTCTATTCTAGATTTTATATCAATTTTTGTTAAGGGATAAGCTGGTTTGGTGTTGAGATAACTCAGGTGATGGGAATATTTGGTCTGTATTTTGAAAATATAGTTGACATCTAAGCAAGCAGTGTTAGTTTGTGGTTCTCATCAGAAAAACATCATACCCTTACGATGATGTGCCACGAGCACATCTATTACATCTATTACAATCTATTACATCTTACATCTGTTACAATGTAAGTAATAGAAGCTTCCACCTTAACTGTATAGAATACATCCCATTGATCTGTACTGTATTTTTCTCTACAAAAGGGAGGTGTTTAGAATTCTCCAAGGGCTATTAATTTTTTTTCATTTTTATCATAGTAAATGTTACTTCTGCTGTCACACTCGGTATATGTAGGCTTGATAACTGTTCAGATGTCGGGGTTTTGTTTCATTTGAGGTGTTGCATTAGGGTTAGCTGCTTCCATGCCAGCAGTTAAACAGTTGTTTCCAGTATTACAGTTAGTTTTAAGAATCTTTATGTACCTGTTTCTATAAAGCTGTAATACTGATCTCTTTCCCCAACACACATCCCTGTAGCTTGGACATTAGTTGCATGATGTCTCTTATTTTTGCTCAGCCTTCTGTCTTTCTTATAATGAAGACTAAAGTCTTATGTTTCTGTAGCCCACTTGTGATGTATTCCTTTTTACCATGCTGGTTTGTCATTTTCTTAAGAAAACAAAAAAATAAATTGTAAATCTTTATCAGCTTGATTGGATACCTACACATGCTCAGTTAAAATGTACTCTATTCGTTAATCAGACATTTGTAAAAAAGATAAGAACTTCTGCAGATTAATTTTAAATGGTGCTTAACATGTTCCCAGAGAATGAAATTGTTAGTTATCTTAGCATCTACCTAACATTTACTGTGTGAGATGCAAGTCACTGTGACTAGAGTGATAGCACTTTAGGGCATGATAATTTTCATCTTAATCTGATCCAAAGTCAGTGTAATTTGTGTCTTAAAACTGTGCAGTGCTCCATTGCTGGAGTCACAGGAAGCTTGTCCGGGTCCGAAATCTGCTGAGAACTTAATGACAAACTTAGCGGTCACACGTTTGGGACATAATTTTTTATATATATATATATTTTTTTTTAATTCAGAGCTCTGAAACAAAGTAAGCCAATGTTGATCAAAGATCCATTGCTTGTTTTCACATAAGAGCCCAATTGCTTTTATTTCTACCTCTTCTTTTCACTGAAGTGTTTTTATGAGAAGGGTAGAGATTTAGAAGCAACTTGAATGTGAATGCAAACTGAAAAATCTCTGCAGGAGATGCTGAAATGTTACAGTTTCTATTTTGATAATGCTGAACGTTACTTGCTGCTTATAGATGTAAATACCATTCTAGAGGACGTAGTTACAGGCTCATTTGTCATCCCAGTGATCCACACTGGGATTATAATTTGAGATGAGTACTGATTCAATGCTCTAATTCCCGTGCGGTGGAAAGTAATGTTTGGGGTTTTTAATATAGCTGGTTTCTGTTATAGTTTCAAATGGAGGGTGCTTTTCTGCAACATACATTTTAGCCCCAGTATAGCCTATGGGCGTTAACACTGCTTTGTTAATGCTGATTTTGACCTGTAATGTTGAGGCAGTTCAGCTTTAACAATACCCAGGGCAGGGGGTTGGAACTAGATGATCTTTAAGGTCCCTTCCAACCCAAACCATTCTATGATTCTATGAATACCTCCAGCCCTCAAATCTGTGAGTTGTTTTGGAAAATAAGAAAATAATGATATAATTTGCAAATATTATCCTACACCATATTGGAGCCAGCCAGTTTTGAATTGTCCTTATTTGCTAGGGAAGAACAGAGGGTCTTAGAGCTCCGGTATCAAACAGACTGTCATCATCACTGCTCTTGGTGGCAGCACGTGCCAATCAATTTAAGTATGCTCTCAAATATGTCAGTCTGTGTTGTCTGCTTTCTCCTAGCTGCTTCTGTGTAGCAGCTCTGAATCATCGATGTCTAAACGTCAGCTAGTAGTTTTGTAAATGCTCTAAAATCCAGTTCAGTTCTCTTGTGATTTCCCAGCTTCTTACTGTCTGTCTTAATCCTCAGTGACAACCGATTTCTTGGAGCTGGACTGTCTGAAACTACTTTTAGCAGAATTTTCAAGCCACATTTGAGATGGTGTCTTAAAAAGGTTTTAGAGAGACAAATAAGCCCGTGTTGTCTGCATGTACCAGTTAAAGGTGTTGCTACTGGACGGTTTTGGCAAAGCTTGATTCAATAAAATCATAGTTAAATCATGTAATGAAAGCTTAAGTTTTGTTCTCCTGCAGTATTCTGTTCCCTTGTCATGTAATACGGCTATTCAATCCTAAGTCTGCCACGATTAGAAACTAAAGTATAAATGACTAATGTGTAGAACTGTGTAAGAACTATGTCTACTACATATATATATATATATGAGAAGACTAAGGAGAGCATTCATTAAGAGCTAATTATGGTTGTGGGTTTGTTTGTTGTTTTTTTTAATTGCAGGAGTCAGAGTTACCATCAGAACTGAATAATGAAGGATACTGTGATTTTAACAGCAGGCCAAATGAGAACTCTTACTGCTATCAGCTCCTGCAAGAGCTCAACGAGCAGAGGAAGAAAGGCATTCTTTGTGATGTGAATATTGTGGTGAGCGGGAGGGTCTTCAGAGCTCACAAGAACATCTTGGTTGCAGGCAGCCGCTTCTTTAAGACTCTGTATTGCTTTACAAACAAAGAAAGCCGTAACCAAACCACTGTTACCTATTTAGACGTTGTTGCTGTTCAAGGTTTTTCTGTCATCTTGGACTTCTTATATTCTGGTAACCTCGTACTTACGAGCCAAAATGCCATTGAAGTGATGTCGGTGGCCAGCTACCTTCAGATGACGGAGGTTGTCCAGTCCTGCCGCAACTTCATTAAAGATGCCTTAAACATAAGTATAAAATCAGAAGCTCCAGAGACCGTTGTTGTGGATTACAACAGAAGATCTGTTAGTAGGGATGGTTTATCTCCAAGGGATCAGAAAGTTGCCAGCTTCTGGGCAACGCGAAACCTTACCAACTTGGCGAGTAGCATAAAAACTGAGAACGATGGGTACTCTATTGATGAGAGCCAAATGGAAAGCTACCAAATGAATGACTGCGGTTGGGTCCAGGACAGCTCACCTGAAATGGCTGAAAATGAATCTCAAGGTGAGGGAAAAGTTTTTGTATGGAATGACATGGGTGCACAGGGACAATCAGTTCAAGAACCTGGAAAAGCAAGAAGGAAAAACCAAACTGCAAAGAGATTTATTTATAATATACCACCTAATACTGAGGAGAACTCGGAAGATTGCTCAGTGTTGCAACCGTCAGTCCCATATCCAGAAGAAGATTTGTCATTTATTAAAGAAGAAGCAGGTAAATATTGCTTAATGTCAATCAAGTCATTTGGAAACTAAATTATTGAGTAATGTACATGACAATGTAACTTCTATACGGGTGTGCTGGTGAGGATCTTTTAGTAAAAAATCAACACTGCAGTCAGGTTACTGAATCAGTGATCTGGTTCTCTGCCTTGGGGCACAGCAGTGTATCTTGGGCTAGAGGAAGGAATGCTGGTGCTGTGCCATGCAGTTTGTAACATGCTGTTTGCCTTTGCTGCTTCGGTTGGTGATCCTTACCAGCTGGTAGAAACTGAAATTCTTACATTTACCTTTACTCTGTAGCCACTATAATAGGCACAAAATCAGGGATTGATAGCTGGTGACTAATGGTGCTAGCTGATGCACGGAGAGAAAGGGCCTTGATCATTTCCTTCCCTGCACTAGCAAAAATTTTTTTGGTAATCTCTTTCACCTGAGTGTCATCCAGAAACAGAAGTCGACTTTCTGCTGATGTTAATTGTAGGGGTATCTGGGAAACTAATAAATGGAGTAATCCTGGCTAGTATAACAGGGACTCTTAAAGCAGAAAGAGATGCCACAGTGACACATAGTAGAGGGAGTATCTTTTTGTTGAATTATTCTTTAAATAAATTCTGAGAGTGACTGAATTAATAGCATTTTTTCCCTTAAGGTCTATGGTTAATGTAAATAATAGAGTAAGATAAATATCTGTTTGCTAAGTAAATACAGTCACACAAAGAATTATAAGCACAGTGTAATTGGGATTTGGGGCAGTCTAAGTTCAGATTTTTTAACTTATTGTTATTATCCTGTTTGAATCGTTGGAGTATATATTTGAAGTACTGTCATTTACCTGTATCACTTTTAGATGAATTAGCAGTTTTGAAAACTTGAACTCCAGTTTAGAAGTCAAATTAAAGGTGGATTTGAGACATAGCTGGAACAGAGTTTTCTAGGTGTGTCTGTTCTAAAGCATTTTGAAATATATGCCCCCTTCAAACATCAAGGGAGTGTGGATGTTCTCTGCTTCCCCCGTTCAAGGGGTAGAACTAAGAGGGAAATAAAATAATAATTAAAAAATCAGCACTCACACCCACGGGTGTAGAATATTTCCAGATACTTTTGTATTCCAGTGACAAAACAGAAATTTGGAAGCGACCTGAGTTTTGGGAGGGTCTAGGAACCTATATTTCTTTTGGTGGAAGGAAGGATGGCTTTAGTGTCTTCTTCTACCCCTAGACTTGTTTGAAAACAAGGCTGGAAGGAATCATTTCAGTAGTGGCAGCAACAGGCCATTTCTGCTGGGACCCTGAAACTCTTCCACCCACAGTGTTGTGGATGCCAGTCTGAGGGCAGAGGTGGAGAGCAGTGTGGTACAGGGTGTGTGGTGGCTCTGCCCTGTGCTGGCCCCTGCCATCCTGTGTGCATGAGCACCACCATGACATGGGACAACGTCGGGTGATGCAGGACGGAGCTATGGACATCTACATCTGGCACGTGAGCAGGGGCAGGCAGTACAAGATCCTGTCATATGGTTAGCAAGTGTTGTGGCACAAGAGGAGCAGCTCTGGAGAAGGATGCTGAGGAGCTAACGTTCATTCTCTAAGTGCTTCAGGGGCTTTGCTTGTCTCTAGTCTTCATCTCTGAGCTCAATGGATAGGTCTACTTCAGCTTTGCAGTTCAGCTTGGGAACATGCACTTGTAAAGTGAATTTCCTGGACTTCTCCTACTGTCTAAGCTTGCTTAGACTGCACAGTGTTTCTTCTGGCTGAAATGAAAATGGAAGCTGTGTTGCTTGGGTCCACAGCACCAGGTTAGATCTAGCCTTAAGCAAAGCACCTTTGGATGGATGTAGTGGGGATGTTGAGTCCTCAGCACCCACACATCTGCCTGTGCTACACTACTTGCTAATCCATAGCTGCAGTGGCATGAAAAAGAGCAATAGAGAGTCTGGAGCAGGAACTGAGGACATGTATATGTATAAATTGCACAAAAATAAATTTCTGACAGAATTTAGCATTAGATTTCTATTTTTGATTTATATGGGGTAGATATTCAACCTTTTTTACTGCTCGAAGTACCCCAGAGAATATGTCTACTCATTAATGACCCCGGCAACAGAAATAAATACTTATTTGCTTTCTGCAGAATTGGAATATGTGCTGTGGAGTTTGGAGATCTCTTAAAGAAATAATGGAGCATATGGGCAGTGCAGTAATGATTAGTCAAGTTTAATCTTTGTTCATTTTTTTTTTTTTGGACAGAAGCACCAATCTTTCCAGTAACACATTGTGCTAAAGAATTAAATTACAAAATACATCTATGCAACATCTTGATGTAAAGAGCTGTATTAGAGGCTGGGGGCACGCTGAATTTGTGCTGAAATTGGTGTCCGGCCAAAACTGTTGAAAGTTTGGTGTTTGCAGAGGGGAGTTTATTTTATTGAACTATAAAATAGTGTCAGCTAATGATCTTTCAGAGCACAACATAAGTGGTCCCAGGTAAAGAATTACTTTTTCTATCTGTGTTAGAACTATTTTGGAAGCCATATCTAATATTTTTAGGACAAGATCTCTACTTTTTTGAAGTTCTTACGTGTACGCACATTGTTTGAAATAAGAGATATTGGAAGTAGGGCTTGGTGTAGCTTACTTTCACCCGTAGTCTGTGCTCCAGCATTCAGTGTTCTTTCCCCTCCTGGCTGGCTTTTCCTTTGCTCTGCAGGTAGATTCCACTCTTAAACACTCTTCTTTTAATTATTGCCTCTAAGCCCAAGAAAAGGTGCAAGGGGGAGGAGTGGAGAATTGGAAGAATGACAAGAATGAGTTGAAGAGTAACCTGTGAGTTACACGGTAACTTTTTAGTTGTGGATTAAATTTCTTGTGGAGATGAAAATCTACCAAAAGTAACAGGCACTGGGAGTTAAAAAGGCATGAGAAAATGTTTTCTGGAATAAGTACAACAGTGCTGTGAAAAGAAAAAGAAAATAGTAAAATCTTATGATGAAAGCTAAGGAGTGTGCTGTCCCTTTAGTTGCTAAAAAGGAAAGAACGAGCTACTGCTATTATGCTTTGTCATGTGCTGATGAGGATAACCAACACCTGCTGTAGTTAGGAGATGTCCAGTTACATGCTAAGTGACTTGCTGTGTCCTTGATCATGGTTTTTGGTTATCTGGTGGTTTCGTGAGGGGAACAAAATACCGTAGATACTGTGGAAGGGAAGCCTATTCACGAACACTCCTCTGACTACAAAAATCTACCCCAAAAGCCACTACCTTGAGTTCTATAGTGAATGGACTTTCCAGTTGGGTACCTCTAGGTAAGCATTAGATAATAATAAAAGCTTTCTGAGCTGTTTGCTACCTCTCTTGTCCCTGTAAATCAAACATGTTAGACTGCTCCTTGCCGATTGTGAGTTTTCCTACCAGGTGTCCATGAGGATATGTCAGCTTCTCCTTCTTCTCACTCTGCTTTTCCAGTGAGTTTATATTTAACAAAAAAGTAGCACTTTGGTGAGCTTCAAAAAACTCCATGAAGTTGAGATGGATTTTATATTGCGTGTCCCGTTTTACTTCATTTACTTACTCTTACTGAAGCTTTCAAGCCTTCTCCAGTTTTAGCTACCTTAAAATAGCTGTGTTTCTTCACCCTGAATGTTACCACCTATCTTACTGTTTTCCCTTCTAGTTGGTAATCTGCTAAAAAATGTCTTTAGTGCTTATACCTGGGGTGCGTCCTACAATGAGCCATTTACCATGGTGAAAATAACAGTGCAGTCGGGTCAGCGTGTCTTAGTTTTTCCAGTTCATAAAAACTCAATGATTCCAATTCATCATATTCTTAATGTCTGTTCATAAGGGTTTGTTTGTTTTTTAAATGTTTATCACTTTTTGAAACTGTTTTCAGTTTGGGCCCGTTTGTTTGAGTACAAGCTTCTTATTCTCAGGCTTCAGAACACAACTGTGAGGTATTACAGAATGACATGGGGTTGGAAGGGACCTCTGGAGACCATCCAGTCCAACCCCCTGCCAGAGCAGGAATAAATTTCTGACAGAATTTAGCATTAGATTTCTATTTTTGATTTATATGGGGTAGATATTCAATCTTTTTTTACTGTTGGAAGTACCACAGAGAATATGTCTACTCAATAATGACCCCGGCAACAGAAATAAATACTTATTTGCTTTCTGCAGAATTGGAATATGTGCTGTGGAGTTTGGAGATCTCTTAAAGAAATAATGGAGCATATGGGCAGTGCAGTAATGATTAATCAAGTTTAATCTTTGTTCATTTTTTTTTTTTTGGACAGAAGCACCAATCTTTCCAGTAACACATTGTGCTAAAGAATTAAATTACAAAATACATCTATGCAACATCTTGATGTAAAGAGCTGTATTAGAGGCTGGGGGCACGCTGAATTTGTGCTGAAATTGGTGTCCGGCCAAAACTGTTGAAAGTTTGGTGTTTGCAGAGGGGAGTTTATTTTATTGAACTATAAAATAGTGTCAGCTAATGATCTTTCAGAGCACAACATAAGTGGTCCCAGGTAAAGAATTACTTTTTCTATCTGTGTTAGAACTATTTTGGAAGCCATATCTAATATTTTTAGGACAAGATCTCTACTTTTTTGAAGTTCTTACGTGTACGCACATTGTTTGAAATAAGAGATATTGGAAGTAGGGCTTGGTGTAGCTTACTTTCACCCGTAGTCTGTGCTCCAGCATTCAGTGTTCTTTCCCCTCCTGGCTGGCTTTTCCTTTGCTCTGCAGGTAGATTCCACTCTTAAACACTCTTCTTTTAATTATTGCCTCTAAGCCCAAGAAAAGGTGCAAGGGGGAGGAGTGGAGAATTGGAAGAATGACAAGAATGAGTTGAAGAGTAACCTGTGAGTTACACGGTAACTTTTTAGTTGTGGATTAAATTTCTTGTGGAGATGAAAATCTACCAAAAGTAACAGGCACTGGGAGTTAAAAAGGCATGAGAAAATGTTTTCTGGAATAGATACAACAGTGCTGTGAAAAGAAAAAGAAAATAGTAAAATCTTATGATGAAAGCTAAGGAGTGTGCTGTCCCTTTAGTTGCTAAAAAGGAAAGAATGAGCTACTGCTATTATGCTTTGTCATGTGCTGATGAGGATAACCAACACCTGCTGTAGTTAGGAGATGTCCAGTTACATGCTAAGTGACTTGCTGTGTCCTTGATCATGGTTTTTGGTTATCTGGTGGTTTCGTGAGGGGAACAAAATACCGTAGATACTGTGGAAGGGAAGCCTATTCACGAACACTCCTCTGACTACAAAAATTTATCCCAAAAGCCACTACCTTGAGTTCTATAGTGAATGGACTTTCCAGTTGGGTACCTCTAGGTAAGCATTAGATAATAATAAAAGCTTTCTGAGCTGTCTGCTACCTCTCTTGTCCCTGTAAATCAAACATGTTAGACTGCTCCTTGCCGATTGTGAGTTTTCCTACCAGGTGTCCATGAGGATATGTCAGCTTCTCCTTCTTCTCACTCTGCTTTTCCAGTGAGTTTATATTTAACAAAAAAGTAGCACTTTGGTGAGCTTCAAAAAACTCCATGAAGTTGAGATGGATTTTATATTGCGTGTCCCGTTTTACTTCATTTACTTACTCTTACTGAAGCTTTCAAGCCTTCTCCAGTTTTAGCTACCTTAAAATAGCTGTGTTTCTTCACCCTGAATGTTACCACCTATCTTACTGTTTTCCCTTCTAGTTGGTAATCTGCTAAAAAATGTCTTTAGTGCTTATACCTGGGGTGCGTCCTACAATGAGCCATTTACCATGGTGAAAATAACAGTGCAGTCGGGTCAGCGTGTCTTAGTTTTTCCAGTTCATAAAAACTCAATGATTCCAATTCATCATATTCTTAATGTCTGTTCATAAGGGTTTGTTTGTTTTTTAAATGTTTATCACTTTTTGAAACTGTTTTCAGTTTGGGCCCGTTTGTTTGAGTACAAGCTTCTTATTCTCAGGCTTCAGAACACAACTGTGAGGTATTACAGAATGACATGGGGTTGGAAGGGACCTCTGGAGACCATCCAGTCCAACCCCCTGCCAGAGCAGGGCCACCCAGAGCAGGTCCCACAGGAACGTGTCCAGGTGGGGTTTGAATGTCTCCAGAGGAGACCCCACCACCTCCCTGGGCAGCCTCTGCCAGGGCTCTGCCACCCTCAAAGTAAAGAAGTTCCTCCTCATGTTTAGGGAGAACTTCCTATGTTCAAGTTTGTGCCCGTTCCCTCTTGTCCTGTCCATGGGCAGCACTGAAAAAAGACTGGCCCCATCCTCCTGACACCCGCCCTTTAAGTATTTATAGGTGTTGATCAGATCCCCCCTCAGCCTTCTCTTCTCCAGACTAACCAGACCCAAGTCCCTCAGCCTCTCCTCGTAAGGGAGATGCTCCAGGCCCCTCATCATCTTTGTAGCTCTCTGTCCCCTCTCCAGCAGTTCCCTGTCCTTCTTGAACTGGGGAGCCCAGAACTGGACCCAGTGCTCCAGAAGGGGCATATCACACAATGCTGTGGGGTTGGAAGAGAGCTCTGGAGATCACCCAGTCCATCCCCCTGCCAGAGCAGGTCCCACAGGAACATGTCCAGGTGGGGTTTGAATGTCTCCAGAGAAGGAGACCCCACCACCTCCCTGGGCAGCCTCTTCCAGGACTCTGCCATTCTCGAAGAAGTTCCTCCTCATGTTTAAGTGGAACTTCTTAAAGCGTATCGCTTATGCTTTCCAGAGCTGACCGTGTTGATTCTTAAGGAGACTTGTACGTAATATCCCAGTAGCTTTCTGAAGTTACTACCAGATTGTTACCATGATTTTCCTGCTAGATAATGCTGTCTCATATACTGGGGCTGTGGGAAAGGATAACAAGGGAGGATGAAAACAGTCTTTTTTGTGGAACAAGACAGTTCCTGAATGATTTTGTAGGGAGTTCTTAAAGGAATTTAATTCAGCTTACTTCTCAGAAGGATACAAGTGGTAGCTAAACCTGCTTACAAAAAATGTAGTGCTGATCAGTTTTCCTTATAACGTGATGGAGCAGCATATCACAACTTGATCAGGACTTTAGAATAAAGAAAGGTAACTTTGTATTTGAAGAAATCAAAACTGATGGACTCACCTGGACGTGTGTATGTTTCTTGTAGGTGTAAACCCCACTTGACTGTCTGAATTACAAATAAAAAAAAAAAGTAGTATAAGAAAATTAGACTTTTTTTTCTAGTTTTCCATGGTCTGTGACTCTCAGTCAGATCTTCCTCAGATCTCCAGTGGATGAAAAGCTCATTGAGACATTTAAATTGCTTTAAATTCGTTGTAAATGAACCTTTAATCCCTTTTTTGCCCCATTCCCTATATAACTCATTATTGAAGGGCCTGTAGGTTTTAAGAAGTAATCTGAAGAGATTACAACATTGGAGGGTCAACCTTTGCCCTGTTCATTAAATTTATATTTCCTGGGGATGATGCCAAAGACAAGTAGGTCCCCACATTGTCATGGGATGGTCAACCTTTAAGCAATGTTCTGTGTCTTATTGTTGTGGGTTGTTTAGGGTGGGGTTTTCTGTTTGTTTTGTTGGTGTGTTTTGTGTGGGTGTTTTCTGTGGCTTTTGTTAGGTTGTTTTATTTTTTTTTTTAAGAAAAGCCAGCAAGGTGGTTGGGTTGGGGAAGGTGGTTAAGTGGTGGCTGCAGGCCTTCAACTCGCTTTCTTTCTGCATCTCAAAGATGTGGCTCAGTAAGTAAAATCTAATTAATTTTATCGCATGCTGAGCAGTGAAAGTGTTTTGACTCCAGGTATTTCAGATTCTTTTGGATTTTAGGTGATTTTTTTTAACTATCATGAAGATTAGAATGCAACTTCTTTAAAAAGCTTTTGTTCCAGATAGTAATTACCCTAGAAAGTAGTGTCTTGTTTTTATCCACAATCTCCTTATTTCCTACATGCTTGTCTTCATATGCCTGTCCATTCCCAAATGATATTTATGAAGCTAAAAGACTGCTAAAGGACTTTTTTTAAAAAAAAATATGCCCTTAATACCTTCACTGAAATATGGTACAAGAAAAACAATGCTAGGTTTCTTACTCAAGCTGTAGGTTTTCTGTGGTGGTAGCCCTATTCAGCTCAGCTACAGCAGCATAACCCCCTGGGAGATCACTTGTGCCAGAGTGACTTTGTCATGTAATAGTTTATGGAAGTATAAATTGATCGGGTGCTGTTCAGTTACTCTGGACTTAATAAGTCTTAGTGTATTGTGTGGTTTGGCTTTTTTGTTTGTTTCATGTTCTGTTTGTTTTTTTTTTAAATCTGAGGGAAGGGATAGGTCATTCTCAGTGTTGGCAGGTAAGTAGAATAGGTTTTAAGTAGCATGTAGTTCAATTAAGAGACGGTTCCTTCAGCTTCTCTTTTTCAGAATCGCTGTCTTTGCTGAGCTGTTGTGCCTCTGTGTACATCCTGGAATTCCTGTGTGCAGAACTTGGAGTTGTTTTTGGGGAGGGGAGGGAAGGGAAAAGCAGGGAACATTTCTTACTTACGCTAGTTCCTGGCAGGTATCAGTAAATATAGAAATATAGAAAGGTTATACTACATGTGGAATACTATAGCATAGCAAGCTTACGCTGTGTGTTTACCCTAAAGCTCATTCTAGTCTTTGCCTTAGACATGCACTGGTAGGAGTACAGCTTTAGGAAACAATTTCACTTTAACCACTAGCCTTCACTGGTGCAGCTTTGTTATTGGTAACAATGGAGAGGGGAGCAAGCAAGATCACAATTGCCATTTTTACTGTAAAAACACAGTCACAATTGCAGAACTTTAGTTACTTCTGGTATTCACAGGGCTCCCAAGGTGTTGAGGGGATGTTTTTAAAAACCTGATCTTTAAAGCTGGGAAAAATCTCCTTTGTTAAGCAGGAATTGTCTTTTGTGGCCAGGTCGTGTATGAATAGTATGAGCTGTGTAAAAGTTCCAGTCTTTGGCACGTTTCCTTGCTTGTGATTTGAGTTGATCCCCTTTCTTTAGGGTGTAATATTGCATGTTGCTTTGTAAGGAGAGCATGACACCAGTCTGCCAAGCTCAGTTTGTCACCTACTCCCAGATCTTACTATGTAGCACTCCCAAGGAAGTATCTGAGGTTTTGGTTGGGGGGGGAGGTTGTTTTGGGTTTGGGTTTGGTTTTGGTTTGTTTTTTTATGGGGGAGGTTGTTTTGGGTTTGGTTTTGTTTTGGTTTGGTTTTTTTGGAAGGGTGCATTTTTTTTCTTTTCTGTTTTGGTATTTTTACAGATTTGCATCTCGGTCTTGTACCTTGCTTTTCTTCAAAGCCTAGTGTAAAGACAAAATCCGTTGGTATTCCTGGACACAGTTAGGCTTTGGCAAAGTAAGCCTGGAATGAATGATGCTGAGATGCCAATTCAACCAAGGGGTTTGGTCAATCATTGTACTACTTCTAAGACTGCTTGCAATTAAACAAGCTAACATAAAGTGAAGATCTCCTTAGCATTTTCTCTTTCAACTGTTCTGCCATAAAAAGTTGTTTGGGCCAGAACTGTCTCTACACAGCAGTGTTATTTGTGCTTATGTCTTTACATAAGAATAAAAGCAAATTAAGACCCATATCAGTTCTTGGTGTGTTTGTCTCACTATAACCACCTCAGTGGTCTTTGATCATGATACATGGTGTTACTTTTATTTCCTCTTCCTCACACTGACACTTAATTCTTCCTTTAAGAAAATATGTTTACAAGCTACACCATGTAGCTGATAAAATGGTAGCAATAGCAGTTCTATAAAGCTGATGCAAAAAGAAACTAATGATTTCACTGTGTAGAGATCCCTCATATTAGGGCTAAGATGGAATAAACTTAATTTTCTCTTTTTTTTTTCTTTCTTTCTTTCCCCTTGGATGCTTTTTTACCCCTTCATTAGGGAGAAACTGTCGGTTTTGAGGGCAAATCTAGCTTACTTCCTTGGATTTCATCTACAGTCTCTCTTTGAAACAGCAAGAATACAGGAGCAGAACATCATGTCAAGACATTTAATTCAGTTACCAGAGTACCTAGAATTGTTGGTGGTTTTTACTGTATTGAAGGATCTTAATCCTGAGTGCCAGTTGGTCTCTGGGAGTTTCATGCAGCCTTTCAACCTACCTTTTGGGAGGTATGGTTTAGTGATGATGCTCCTTGTTTGTTGTGTGGGTGTCTATTTTTGTCAGTTAGGTTGACGGTTGGACAAGATGATCTTTAAGGTCCCTTCCAACCTAGAAGATTCTGTGATTCAGGTGTATATCTCCTTAAAAGTCTTACTTACATTAACATTTTCAATATAAGACCTGATGGAAAGGGGATGTGAAGCATTTATATCAGTAAGTCTTTGAGTTCTCTTGAATGCTTTACTTGAGAAAGCTCTTGAGGTACATCCTTAAATTGAGTTGTTTGCGGTATTCATGATCTGGCCCTTGAGCTCACAAGATTGTCTGAAAGTTTATGGATAAAGGTATTGTTTTCACAGTGAAGTCAAGGAGGTCTATTTTCCTGAATTTTTCCTGGTTTTCCTGTTTAACATCTTCATCAGTGATCAGGATAGTAAGGGCAGAAGATGCTCTCAGCAGGTTTTCAGATGACATCAAACTGGTGGGAATGACTGATACGCTAGAGGGCAAGGCTGCAGTGTTGTTCAGATGGACCTCCTCAGTCCATAGGAATTGGCCAACAGAAACCCTCCAGGTGCTGTCAAGTCCTGCATCTGGAAGTAACAACCCTGTGCATCGGTCCAAGGAGAGCAGTGAGCTCTGATGACATCAATAACTCTATTCAGTAACTCTGGACCAGAGGGTCCTTGTGGACAGCAAGTTGAACATCAGTCAGTAGTGCATCCTAGGAGCAGTGAAGGCTGGCTTCATAGTGGTGGTACCCCTCTACTCAGTACTGACAAGATCCCATTTCAGATCCCATGCCCAGTTTAGGGCAGCCCAGTACAAGAAGGATGCTGGCAAGCTGTCCAGTGAAGTCCAGTGAAGGGGCACTGAGGTGGTTAGTGGGATGGAGACTGTGGTGTTCAAGGAGAGGCTGAGCAACTGAATTTGAGTATGGAGAAGGCTGAGGGAACTACCTGCCGTCTTCTACCACCTGAAGGGGGTTCTAGAGAAAATGCACCTAGATGCTTTTCAGAGGTGCACAGTGAAATGGCAAAGGTCATTTTGTCACAAGTTGCAGCTAAGGAAATTCCAGTTGTATATGAAGAAAACTGCTGACCATGAGAGCGTTTGTGTTGGAACAGATTGCTTAGAGGGTTTATGAAATCTCCCATCTTTATAGATACTTAAAACTTGGCAAGATCCAAAGCAACGTACAGTCCAGCTTTGAAGTTAGCCCTGCTGTGAGTAGGAGATTGAACTACGTGACCTTCAGAGGTCCCTTCAGATCTAAGTTTTTCTTTGAGTCTGTGATAGTCCTTGAGAACAGTAAGTCCTCCACAAATAAATGATCTGGATGAGGAACGCTTGGACTATGTTGTGTTTCACTTACGTAGCCTTTGTGGGGAGAGATGAGCAAAATAGCTTTCTAATGGCAAAGGCACCTGTTTCTCAGGGAGGAGTTGTTCAGGGAACGTATGATAAGCAAGCTGAAAAAGCAAGTGGCTAATGTATTTGGTGGCAGTCAGTGGTCATCTGGCAGGGTTAGTCGGTGATGGATCTGCCTCCATAGTCAAGGCACTAAACCTTTCTTTTTTTTTTTCCCCTATGAATGAGAAATAGTGAAAAATCAGAGCGGTTGTGAGTAGTACATAGAGTTTCCCCTATGAATGAGAAACAGTAAAAAATCAGAGCGGTTGTGAGTAGTACATAGAGTATGAGTAAGATTGCATTGGCAACACGTCTGAAGTTTGTCTGAGGCTTCTGTTGCAAGAGGCAGTTGAGATGTAATGTGCTGTGACCCCTTTGCAGAAGCAAGGTTAAAGATGTGAGTAATACTCTGGGAACAAATGGAGTACAATATATTTTCTTTCCCAGTATGTCAGTCTTGGCAGTGCCGGTTTTTCTGTCATGTTACCTAACATAAGCAACAAATCCAGCTCTCTATTAGCAATCCAGATTGTATCAGTAGATTATGGCTGCTCTCTTTACAATCCTTGAAAGCTATGGCCTAATCGCTTCTCCTGTCTGCTTTCTGTCTTTTTTAATTGATCTGAATGAGCAGTCAGTGTCAGAAAATGTGGTGGAAAAAATAGTAGTATTCCTTTTTCTTTTCTTTTGGCACTGCTTTTAGTGCTACTATGTATAAAGAAAATGGAAGTTAAGATCATTACAGACAACTGTATTTAATGCAAAGTTCTGTATCTTCTCCTTCAGCGAGCCCTACGTCCATATCCCTTTCTGTGATGACCTGTTCAAGTGCTTCTGTCCTTGGTCTTCTCATTAATCTCCTTGATCATCCCCTCCTCAGTAATGTCTCCTTTTCTTACCAAGAAGTCAGCGTATTTCTGGTTACAGAAAAAAAGCAGAACTTGGCAAACCAAGGATGTTTCCTCTCAGATGCGTTCTCTCTTTCTGATGATACGCCCCTGCCTCTTGCCTTCAAAGCTGAAAATCAGTGTGTCTGACTCCTCATGCTCCTTTTTCCTGAGAACAAACACAGTAGAACATAAAATCCTTCCATAAAGCTTTTGTTAGTTGTGTAAAGCTTCCACAACTGCTTTGTTGTATTTTGGACTATGTTCTCAAATTGGTATCTTGATAATTTTAGTGCTGGTAGCTAATCAGCTTATTTGGATTCGATTGGGTTGCTGATAGAAACCTCTTCTCGTAAGGGTAGGAGAATGAGTAGATCTTGGAGCCTAATTGACATTTGAATTAGTAACTTAAATCTCTTGTAGGAATCAACTCTAAAAAGGCGTCCTTAGATCAAAAGAAAATTGTGATCAGAGGACCTGGTCTGGAGATACAGAACATTATTGCTTCTAATTACTTTCTCTCTGTTTGTTTGTTTTTTTTTAACAAAGATCTTTCTCATTGCTGTCCGTATTTCCCCCTTTGTACCCCACCCCCAGTCTACCAGCACAACTGCCTATGTACTTGCTTTCAGTCTTTTGTCAAAATCAGGTGGGTTTAAGTTGGGAACAGGTTAGATGATGACTGTATCTGCAGTTCTGCAAGCAGGTTTCAGGAGGCAGTCGCCTGGATGGGGAGGAAGAACGGGAGATGTTGTTACATCTTACTTTTTGCTTGGCTACTATCAGAAGCTTATCTGACTGTAGGCTGTGTGTCCACCTGGGAAAACTAGTAGAAGCTTAGTATTCCAGTCTGTATGTAATTCATGTCTTTTCTCATTGCTGTCTGTATTTCCCCCTTTGTACCCCACCCCCAGTCTACCAGCACAACTGCCTATGTACTTGCTTTCAGTCTTTTGTCAAAATCAGGTGGGTTTAAGTTGGTGTATGATGACTGTATCTGCAGTTCTGCAAGCAGGTTTCAGGAGGCAGTCGCCTGGATGGGGAGGAAGAACGGGAGATGTTGTTACATCTTACTTTTTGCTTGGCTACTATCAGAAGCTTATCTGACTGTAGGCTGTGTGTCCACCTGGGAAAACTAGTAGAAGCTTAGTATTCCAGTCTGTATGTAATTCATGTCTTTCCCCTGTGGATGAGCTGTTAGACATTAAAAGTGGCTTTTTTTGTTGCTTTGGTTTGAACTCGTTATATGTACGCTTAGTCTAGAAAGCAGGTTTTCTAGGTCAACGAATTATTCTAAGAATAAGCATTAGGTTTAATTATGATCTCCTTAGTCCTGTGTGTTGAATTTAATGCAGCCACAACTAAAGTGCTCCTTGGTGGAACCTGTGTTTTATGACCTGCTTTTCCACAGCTGACATGCCTTTCTTAATAGTTCAAGGAAGCAATCATCTGTAATTATTCTAGAAAGATGTAGTACCTATTGTGTACATGAGACTCCAACTCTTAAGTCTGGCTCTATGCTGAGTCTTACGCCCAGATCTAGATCTGTGTAGGGATCTGAGCTGCTAACTTCCCTCAAACCAGCTGTGAGCATCAGCGTTCCTAATGAAATACGTGTCCTCTTCAATCCAGAAGAACTGTCCAAGTGACAGTGTTATAAACCTGCTCAGCTTGGTACAGCTCTTACTCAGAGCCTGTATGCTGGATTGGAAGGGAGCTGTGCAGTATTGCCTAGGGACATACATACATCCTCTCTGTGAGCACTAAAGGCTGGCTCTGTAGGTCTTACAGCTATTCCTCCCATAAGGGGGGGAAAAAAGGTGTTTAAAATTTAATTATGATCACTGATCTTCCGCTGCTCAGCTAGAGACAGGACAGTTCTGTTAGAGGGGGAAAAACCTGTAAAGAAAAGGTCTAATATTTTAAATGGATTATAAAAGTTGTTTTATTTTTTTTCTTCTCTGAAGTTGGGAGGCTTTTAGGCTTGAGGCCAAGTAATTTTTGCTCTTGCCCAGGATTGTCCAACACTGCTTCCTCACTAATCCTTTCTTGTGTATTACAGAAGGAAGTTTCACTGCTCACCTCAAAGGCATGTGGTGTTGGAATGCCCATAGGGTATCTGTGTTCTGTTCCTTGAGCAGTTGTGCCATGCCATTGCTGGAGTCCCTAGTTCCAAATTAGTGGAAGGGCTTCTTGCCTCTTTTGGACATAACAACAGCTATTAGAGTCGGTAATTAAAAAAATAAAATGTACGTTTTCCTCACTGCTTTGTTTGTTAAAGGAGAGGGAGATTTATTCTTCCTGTCTGTCTTTACCAAAATAGCTAGGTGGATGGGCTAAAAAACTGGTATTTCTCTTCCTTTGTCCACCCAAGTTGTGCTTTTTAAAGGCTCCAATAGAATAACCAGTTTGGCTGTTGCAATCCAGCTTTGCTTATAATTTGTTATAAGCTATATAATATATAGAATTAATATATTATAAATGAATATATTAATTGCTTTCCTTTTGAACTATTGTCTTATGTTGCAGATGAAACCACTGCTGTCAACTCTAATACTGCCTGAGCAGTAAATGAAACTACTGTATATGTCTAATGCTGTGAGGATTTGTAATCTTTACTTTTTTTTCCAGTAAAACGGGAAGTTAGGAGTGTTTCAGAGTGCAGCGTACCGCTCGCTTCCTGAAATTCTAGGGTATTCTAGGAAAAAGCCTCTGGGCTATTAAAATGTATAGTCTCAGGCCTGAAAGCACAAAATCCATCCCTTTGCTATGAAGCCCTTCTCAAGGCTTTTCTCACCAGTGGCATTGGGAATCCAGCGTGAGGACCTGAGCACCATCCAGACAAATAGAAGGAAATCTGCCAGTTTCCACTGCGGTTTGTTTACTTAACAACTGTGTGCCTGTGAGGAGAGGAATGGATTTATGAGTTCATGTTTTCCAGCAAACTCCTGTCTTGGGGATTGGGGGGAAGATTGATTTGCTCTCTTGCCAGAAGAGTCTTTGCCCTACAAATATGATGTTGTCAAATGCTTAGTGCAGCTTTTTTTGTGTGCTATTTATAGTTCTTTGTGCTGTGAACTGGTGATTCCACATTCACTCATGCAGTTCTTACTTGTTACAAAAGTATAGAAATAAGCAAGCAAGGATTTATTTTTTGTAAGGCACTGTTCACTTCTGAATGTTTTTGTTATTTTTAAAGAGGGGGGGGGAAAAGCTACAAAGACATGCAAACTGCTCACAGAGCTTGTCTAAAGACCAAATGTAAATATGCAAACTAGTCTTTTAAGCTGGTGTAGTCCAAGTAATTATGGTCTCTTGAATTGATGTGGTTACAGAGTAATGGAGATGATTATTCAAATAAGAATTTAGACATAGCCGTAGGATACTTTATATAAATAAAGGTATTTAAAGCACTTTATATACTGGTGAGATATTTCAAGGCAATAAAGAAAATCTCGCATCCAGTCGAAAATGTTTACTTTTGTACTAACTAGGCTGCCTGTGGTAGACCAGATGAAGTAACTGCACGAAACAGTTGCAAAGAGAATCTGGTGGAAAACTTTTTAGCCCCGTCATGATGATAGTGAGGGAATAAATTTCCTTACCATAAAAGTTTCCCTAGTATGAAAAAGGCTTTCCCTGGTATGAAATGGTGCCGTGAAGTGTAGCTCAAAGGTCTAATTTCATTGAAATTAGGAATGCGGTTGTTTCTTCATTTTGGTATTGAATATTATGTGAAAAAAAAAAAGATTGTAAATGCTATTTTGAAGTTTGAAATTTTTTTGTCACCGTTCAAAAAGGAGATATATTTTATTAAACCATGTGACCCATTAGAACCCAGGAAGTTAAAGTAAGATTGTGTCTGTAACAGGTACTTCAAGTGACTTCAAGTACGGGCTGCTGCCGGGGACTTCAGGTGACTTCAAGTACGGGCTGCTGCCAGGTACTTCAGGTGACTTCAAGTATGGACTGCTGCCGGGGACTTCAGGTGACTTCAAGTACGGGCTGCTGCCAGAATCTTGGCCAAAAGAAGCTTGGGAAAATGGCAAGTATACCTGATGGAGAGGAGGTGTTTTATTTGCCTCTGAAAGGGGGTCTTTATCTTCTGTGTCACTGCTAGTAATATTTGATACGTTTGTTTAGAGATATAGTGTTTTGATAATCTTCTTCCATATAATTTGCCTTTCTGGTTAATGTAAAGATGAGTACTTCCTTGGAGGGAGGAAAAAAGAATTCAAATATATGGAAAAGTGAAAACAGAACGTGATTGATACCAGCTCTTGCATTGTGCCTGAATACGAAGGTACCTGAGGTCTTTAATTATCTAATGAGGGAGGGGAAAGCTTAGTAAGCTAACTAAATGGGCTTTGAACACTTGAAGGATGAGGATATAAAGTTAAATATAACTTTAAAAGTACATCTGAGAGCATACTTCTCGCTATTAAAAATAAAAGCTTCATTGCAATAAAAGTTTTGAATTTAAAGCAGCCATAACTAAAGCGCTCTTTGGTGGAACCTGTGTTTTATGACCTGCTTTTCCACAGCTGACATGCCTTTCTTAATAGTTCAAGGAAGCAATCATCTGTAATTATTTTCCCGTCTGAAAACATACCAAAATCTCCACCACATCTAAAATAATTATTGCTAGATCCTTAAAATGTGTAAAGTCTTCAATAAAAAGAGGATCTTAAGGACTGGCTAAGAGTAATGCCTACCTCTTCTCTGTAACTTCAAGCTATTACTGGGGTGTGTTTTATGGTTTAAATATTTTGGGGTTTACAGTGGAAGAAATTGGGTCATCAGAAGGTGAAACTCACTAGCAGGCAAGGGATGAGAACCTCTGGTCTTGGGAGGTCTGCCTGTTCTTAAACCATTAAATTCCCCTGTGTCTTACAGCCCAGATGTCTGCCTGTCTGTCATACCCCTGTTGATGTGTGTAAGACTGCAGTTTAAAACCTTTTTTGAACTTATTTTTCTTCATGTAAGCCATCATGTGACATGTTAACATGCAGCTTGCATGGGTGCTCCGATATACCAAGGCAAACCTTTGAATGTTAGCAAAATTTAACTTCCATGTTACAATGGCTTTTGAAATTAGGAGGAGGCATCTTTAGATACAGGCATGCAGGCCCATACACAAAACACACAATTATTTTTGCTTTCGTCCTGCCAGCGTGAACATTAAAAACTCTTAAATGTATAATCACTTAGCTTTTAACTAGTGCTTTTTGGATGCTTCTAGATGGTCATAATCATCTCTCTCACCTGTAGTCAGTCGAGTCAGGATCCTATTCTCAAAATAACCCCTGCATTCTGTTGTGTGGCCTTCTTCATGGCTGTCACAGCATCCTGTGCTTTTCTATTGCATGTGGTAACAGGCACCTGTAATAAACCTGGTTTGCATATATCCTTGACCAAGTTATGTTATCCTTGGTCCAAGGATATGTAAATAGTTCTTCCATCATAAGGAAGAAGTGGGGTATTGCTACTTCGAGGAGCTTTTTCTGCTCTCTTTATTTTTTTCTGCTGTTAGACCAAAACAGACTTTGGGTAGAGAATAGCTAAGATCTGAACCAATAACTTCCCTTTTTAGCTATTTCAGAGGTACGCTAACTCTTACTGTGTTGCTCCTTTTGTCAATATTTATTCTTGCTTAGTTATATTTTCTTTTTCTATTTATTTGTAGAGCCAGATCTTGGTGGCAGTTCCTGCATGTAATTCTAAATAGAGTACTGGGAAAGAAGATTATAACTCTGTAAATGCTGCAGAGCAAGAGGGTTTCTAACCCAGAGTAAACTGTTTTCTGCTATAGGTGACCTCTAGAAAATTGAACTCTTCTAGCTTGTAGTGAACTTACTTTGATTCCTGAAATAAGACTTCTTTTCAAAGAATTGATCTGTACTTCTGTGGTAAAAGTTCTTTGGTTCCAAGCAGGTGTTTTTCTAGCAAGATTATACATGCAGAACCTCCCAGTGTGTGTGGTTTCTGCAGGCAGGCATTGTCCTGATTTGGCTGATGAAGTGTCATGTGGGTGCTTTATTGTGTTGGCACCTGTTTATTTTTGTGCACCAGGCAGAACGTATTGAAATAGTTTTTTTGTGTTTCATCATCTCTTCTCCTGATGGCTTATTTTCTTGTAGGCGATTCCTCTGCATTAATCATGAACAAGTTGAAGTGTCCACACTGTAATTATGTAGCCAAATACAGAAGAACACTAAAGAGACACTTGCTCATTCACACAGGCGTGAGATCTTTCAGTTGTGACATCTGTGGGAAGCTGTTCACTCGAAGAGAGCATGTAAAGAGACATTCCTTGGTAGGTAACCTCAAGTGCACGCGTGTGTACCTATGCACATGGATGAGTGGGGTTTTATGATTCTTCCAGAAAAAGTGGTTGTGAGTTTCCAAGTTTCAATGCGGATGCAAAAAAGAGATTTTGGTGTAAGCCTTTCTAACTTTCTTTTCCAGCTTGTGCTATCATGAAACGGACTTTCTGTTAGCCAGTAAAATTATTAAAAGTAAATAATAACCTCAGTCATCCCAGGATATAATTATGGAAGACATTTATAAGACCACTGTAGTAATTTTTAAGGATTCCTTAATATGCCTTACAGGTAGGAAAGGCACATGTTAATAGCTCCTGTGTAAATTTTAGAACCAGCATCTTTGTTATGTTCCACTGGACTTATCTCAGATACACATCCTTCCCCCCTGCCCCCACTGCCTTTCTTCTTCCTCCCGTACCACCTGGCCAAGGGGTTTGTGTTGTGTGTTCTGTATTTAGCCTGAAGGGACAGGAGCACCTATGATGTTACTGAGCCTGAAGGACACTTTGTCCTGTGGTGTGTGTAGGTGACCGCAGCGATGGAGGCGGCGATGGTGTGGGGCAGCCCTGTGGCTGGGCAGAGGTTAGACCATTATCACATTGCTGGTGGTGATACCACCAGTGTAACGTGTCCCAGCAGCTACTCCTTCCCTTGTGGCTCACCAGAGAAGATAGTAACAGTGGGTGGTAGCTGATCTACCAGGAAGGGTAGAGTGGGACTTCAGGCTTCTGTCCTGCGGTATCTGACCAGGTCATGTAGCTGAAAACTTCTTTATTTTGTTTTCCTCCAGGAAAGGAGATGAAATCAGAGTGAAAGTAGCTATAGAGTGAGCCCAGCCCTGTGCTGTAACTGCAGTGTGCTATCCCTGGTCAAATCAGAACCCTTTATTTTTAATATCTGACCAGGTCGTGTAGCTGAAAACTTTTTTATTTTGTTTTCCTCCAGGAAAGGAGATGAAATCAGAGTGAAAGTAGCTATAGAGTGAGCCCAGCCCTGTGCTGTAACTGCAGTGTGCTCTCCCTGGTCAAATCAGAACCCTTCATTTTTTTTCCCATCCTTCCCCCTCCCCGTTGAACAAACGCCTCACGTTGTGCCTTGTGTGAAAGGTTATCATAACAAGTCTAGAGGCTGAGGAAAAATCATGTGGTATCTGCTGTAGAGATTATACAGTGGGACTGAAGTAATTCTTTGTATCTTGACCGTGTATTTTTTTTTTCATCATCTGTGTGGCAATTTCTGTTTTATCTAAAATGGCAACTTTTGCAATGGGACCTCAAATGAGATATTTAAGTGCATAGTTGTAACCTGTTGTGGGGACACCAGATAGAAGAAAGAGGTCTTCAATGTAATTTCTTCCAAGGGGATAACTGTTATACGTGGTTGCTGAATTCAGTTCCTTGTACAACTAACATACTCTCAAAATTAAAATTCTTGTTTAGTCAAGTTAGTCAGCAGCAGCCTTGTAATTTCACACACAAGCTCACTCTACATAGAGGACAAAAACTCACCAGCGGAAATCTAGAGGCTGAGGAAACATCATGTAGTATCAGCTGTAGAGATTATACAGTGGGACTGAAGTAATTCTTTGTATCTTGACCGTGTATTTTTTTTTTCATCATCTGTGTGGCAATTTCTGTTTTATCTAAAATGGCAACTTTTGCAATGGGACCTCAAATGAGATATTTAAGTGCATAGTTGTAACCTGTTGTGGGGACACCAGATAGAAGAAAGAGGTCTTCAATGTAATTTCTTCCAAGGGGATAACTGTTATACGTGGTTGCTGAATTCAGTTCCTTGTACAACTAACATACTCTCAAAATTAAAATTCTTGTTTAGTCAAGTTAGGCAACAGCATCCTTGTAATTTCACACACAAGCTTGCTTTACATAGAGGACAAAAACTCACCAGCGGAAAGATGATGTTGGGTATGGTTGGGGCAGAAGCATCTTGCTCTTTGAGTTCACGCAGAATTTTATAACTCCTGCTTGTCCATAATGTTTTTAAGGACTTAAACTTGTAAAGGTGATTTCCTAAAAGAGACACGATGCTGTGTGCACGGAAGGGCTCACACTGTTCTCATCACCTCCGGAGTCTCGCTCCATGCAGGAGTCGATGCAGAGCGACCAGGTGGCTCCTCAGCTCCCTGCTGGGCAGAAGGCAGCTCCTCTGGTTGTGGGCAACAGCTCCTGCAGTCAACATGTGTCTCTCTTCCTCAGTAGTGCTGAGCTATCTTGTGGAAGAGTTAAAAAAATGAGGCTTTGTATTAGTAATTAGTATTACTATCAATAGTTTTCTAGTACTATATGCACATGCGACGTGATACACCTATGAGGGCAACGAAACTAGTGAAGGGCCTAGAAGACAAATCATATGAAGAGCAGCTGAAGGAGCTGGGGCTGTTTAGTATGAGGAAGAGGAGGCTGAGGGGAGACCTCATCACTCTCTACAGCTACTTGAAAGGACACTGTAGAGAGGTTGGGGCTGGTCTCTTCTCACAGGTAATTAACAATAGAACGAGAGGGAACAGCTTCAAGCTCCAACAGGGGAGGTTTAGATTGAACATTAGGAAGGAATTTTTCACCCAAAGAGTGGTCGGGCATTGGAACAGGCTGCCCAGGGAGGGGGTGGAGTCCCCATCCCTGGCTGTGTTTAAGGGCCGTTTAGATGCAGTGCTGAGGGACATGGTGTAGGGGAGGACTTTGTAGAGTAGGGGAGATGGTTGGACTTGATGATCCCAAGGGTCTCTTCCAACCTCAATGATTCTATGTTTCTATTCTATGATTTTCAGCTGTTAATATTTCTCTTCCACAGGTGCATAAAAAGGATAAGAAGTATAAATGTATGGTGTGTAAGAAGATCTTCATGCTCGCGGCCAGTGTTGGGATAAGACACGGATCACGGCGTTACGGAGTTTGTGTAGACTGTGCAGATAAATCTCAACCTGGAGGGCAGGAGGGAGCAGACCAGGTGCAGGACACGGATTTCCCTAGGGATGAAGAATACGAGGAGAACGAAGTGGGAGAAGGTGACGAGGAGCTCGGTGACGATGTAGAAGACCAGACCGAGCAGTCTCGATGGGATGAATCCGGGGAAGTTTGTATGCCTTTAGATGACTGACAGAGCATATGACTTCAGGGTGCTGCAAATGGACGCTACACGGATGGACTGTTGGAATTTTTGGACTGAAGGCTTGTGAAATATGGTACAGGCTGGATGGTAGTTATGTTGCTGTGAAAAAAGTAGGGTCAAAGCCTTATAGCAAAAAAGGATTATTAATTTTTTTATGATATTTGCACAGGACTGTACAGCATACAACCATTTGGTTGAATTATACAGAGCCCTCACATCTACAGTCAGTTATCAAAAGAAAAAATGTATTTTTTATTATTTATAGGATATAGCTACTTGGGTCCTATTCAGACATAGTAGTAACTGTACTTAACGTTAAACATTCATGTATCTGTTAACATGAATGAAGAAAATTGGTATGGAAATACAAAGAGAGCTTTCCCAAATGCACTCATACTTTGTCAGTGAACCAGTGAAGCTAATTTGGGCTAGTGACTCTGTTTTCCACAAGCATGTCTTTGCCATGCAAACCTTACCTCTCCCTTACCCTGATAGGTGAAAGCCAATCATTTAAATATGCATCACAGATAATGCCAACACTGTGTTGAAATTGGGGTTTAAACCTTTTGGCTCTATGCTCGCAGGTGGTATAGATGGTAAGCACTGGAGAAGTTAACAATGGCATTAATTTAGTGTCTATTTCTTCACAGCTCTGAATTTTCAAGAAGGTTGTTACTGATTTCATCAATTCCGTAATGATCTTGCAGAAGAAATGACCAATAATGAAAATAATAGGCTGATCAGAGCATGGGTAACTCTTCTGCCCCTTGGTCAAAAGAGATAGTCATGCGAAGAACCCTCTGATGTACCGATGTTTCCTCCCTCCTGTAAGGCCCCCTTTCTCAAACTTTCTGACTTCCCTGGTGTGTACCTCAGTCCCACAGAATAAAAATACACGGAATGGAGAAAGTGTCATACTAAACGACTTTTTTGGTTGATAAATTTCTTACTTGTCTGGTTTTTGGCTAGTTTATGTGATGTGAATTGGACACTAGGCTGTTGTGCCCATCGTTCGTCATTAAAATGAACACCAACTATTTTTTATTCTTTTGTACTTAATGGGTTGTTGCTAGTTTTTAATATAAACCAATTACATTTAACTTGTTGACCTTATTTGCTGGATTTTTTTTTTTTTTAAAGAAAAACAGAAAGTCCAAAGCAAAATAATGCTGAGTTTTCTACTTTTCAGGATGATATGCTCCCTACACTCTTTATTTCAAATCTCCTAGGAGGCATTGAAACTTGAATTTTTATAGCCACGTGGATTATTTTTTTCCTAAGCTTGTAATATTGTACCAATGATTTCAGGCCTTTTTCCTAGGGAGGGGAGGGCATTACACCTTCATCTTAAACTCCTCTGTGTTATCTAGGCTAAGGGTAATGAATTCAGGCAATCATTGGGACAATACATCTGATGTACTATTATGTCACGACGAGTCAATATGCAGAGCATTTATCATGACACGTAGCTAGGCCAGAGTGACAGTACTGTATAAAAAAGCAATTGAGGGTCACCATATTCTCCAGCTTTGTTTAATTTTAAAATGAGTATATTTTTTTCCTATTTTATATCAGGTAACTAAATTATGCTAGTTGTGTGGATAACTTTGAACTATGCTTTGACGGACAGAATCTTAATGGTGCTCCATCTGATCAAAGTTGGTATGTATTTAAAGAGACAAGCTTTACTGTTGTCCTTTACATCAGTAGAACAGTAACATAATGTTAAGACATTGTTTTTGCTGATTGAAGCTGAGATAAGTTTGAACTACAGTTATATGGGAATTAAAATGCTTTTTTTTTTATCATCCACTTGTTTCATTGGTAGTTTCCACATCATTGTAAACCTAACAGATGATTAGTTTTTTGGGGGAGGGTGGGGTGGGTGGGATGCCTTTTTTTTTTTTTTTTTTTTTTTTTTCACTTAAAATTTCTAGGCTGAAATGAGTAATGTGTAATTCTGGTGGGGTCCAAAGTAGAAATTAGTTGGGCAAAGATCATATGAATGAAAAAGTATTTTAAACGTTAAAGTAATGTTCTGCTTTGTGAATATGTAAGTATAGCATAAAGGTTTTTCCATCCCATCTATCCCCTTTAAAACCATAGTTTACAATTGGTAGATCTGTCTATATATATAAATATATATATATCTGAAATTCACCTAAATCTGCTTTATTAGAATACTGCTCACTTAATGCTTAGAAACTGGACCTGGCTCTACATTCTTAATGTATTTTCCTCTTTTTTTTTGTTTTGTTTTGTTTTTTTTTTCCTCAAGGTATGAACTTATTCTCTTGGAACTGAATCTTCTTTTACTACTTAAATCATTTATGTATATCTGGTAAATTATGACCAAATTTGTTGTTAGACTGCATACAGTAAATTGAAATATACACTTCGTACACTACAGAATTGTTGTGCTTTTGTTCTGATGATATTTGAAAAAGCAGGCTTTAATAGAAGTTAGTGTTATTTATAAATATTCCGTTATTATTCATTGGCCTTAAAGATTCTGTTGCATTGTGACAATCACTGTTTCCTTGCTCCTCCTTAACTGCTTGCTGTTAGAAGTTGCATGTGATTGCCCTTGGGAGGGTTGGAGGGAGAGGGAGGGATGCCTGTTGAAACGCGATACAAGCCCTTCAGCAAATGGTGTGCATAGTTTCATGGAGATCCACTGTCCTTGCCTTGGAGAACCAACAGAGGTTGTTTGGATGCCATCTGCAGTCTGGATTTTCTGGGCTGTTTGTTCATTCAGAAGTTATTTTTTTAATATATTACTTTTGATTGGGGGAGCTCTAAACTAATACAAGTAAATTTCCTAAGGATTACCTTAACAAAAGGGGACAGCTCAAGATTCTTTACTCAAAAAGAAGAGATGTCTATTTGCGCTAGAAGTTGTCTTCCCCTTAAGAAAGGGTGGAGCTATGCTGTAGTAACATGGCAGTGAATTTTAGTGTCTGTTTGGGGTGGTTTTGATATTTTTTTTTCCCTTTTTAAAAGAAGAAGGACTAATGCCCTTGAACTGTCTTCCACATCAAATGAAAAGGTACCTAGACTTTCCTCTTGTCTTCTGATTAAAGACTTCCCAAACCACATGTCTGAGATCTGCTGACGTGGGGCAATGCCACACACGAGGAGTTTTGTGAAAAGAATCTTGCACATGTTAAAAACAGACAAACACAGAGCTCTGATGTTGAGATTGCCCCTTTCTGTGGGCTTTTGTTTGCTCCTCAAGCAGTGGTAGTTTTCTTTTAGAAATAAACATACAGAGCACTTTCTGGCAGGGAACTGTGGTACAGGACAAAATCAAATCAATAAGTAAATTCAATTTCATTATAATTCCCTGTCAAAGTAGGTGTGATGTAAAAAAAGACAATGTAAAAAGCATTTGGCTGATGCCAGTGTTACTACAATGCAGTAGCAAAGTATTTTTAAATTGTGATGTCAGATGCATCTTGCAGGAAAAATGGCCTTTTTTTTTTTTTTTTCAATTGTGTAGAAAATGTTTTCACAGTTCAGTTTGCGACCAGAGCTTCTAGTGAAATAATTTCCTGAAGTGAAACCAGGTTTGAAATCCAGAAATGATACTTGGTTGTTAAGACAATGATGTACCCTAAGAAGTAAGAGTTGATATCCCTGCTCCCCACAGTATACACTTAATTTTTCCATCCATACTCTGTTGCAAACCCACCTCTGCCACCTTTGCTGGGAAGAAGAAGATTTTGGGGCCAGGACAGGGGCATGTGGCAGGCTTCTCCTTGTGGGTCACAGCAGTAATACCGTTAGCGGGAGAGGTTTTCTTTGCCTAGCTTTAAGTTGGTAAGGCTTTTAATAGGATTTTCTTTAATGAGGCCAATCTCTGTGGTTTGCTTGCTTTACATTTTGTTTCACTTGACGTTTCCTGTTCCTTCCACTCGGTAACACAAGTCTCCCACCTATTCTAAAATATTTCTGCAGTCTGCTGACTCCACACAGATGCAGAATAAGCGTACCTTATTGGTTGTTCCTTTATATTTTGTTGTATTTAAATGGCTTTGGAAACTAATAAGAGAAATGAAAGCAAGATAATGGACACCACCAGTAGCCTGAAAAACTTGTTGTGCCAAAAGAAAGTGACAAAGGAGAAAAATGTTGAATGCGATGTCATAAGAAAAAGGCTTTTGGTTTTGAGTTGTTACAATTCCTCTGCTTTGCTACTGGAATGTGGACAATTCACTGTATTTCTCTCTAGCACAATTTGGTGACAACCTTCTGATGAAGCTATGCAAAAAACCCAGTTTTGAATTAATCAGTGTCCCCAGAATGTGGTTCAGGCTCTGCAGAAGTAGCACCACTAAGTAGTTTTCTCTAGGTATTTTACCATATATCCTTCTGTTAGCATCCCTCTTCACTGTGTAATGTTACCCCTTTTTTATTTGATAAATGTTTGCTCTTTAGAACTGAGATTCGTCTTTTATATGTTTTAATAGCACGTTACTGTGTTTCACTAACCAGTATGGTAAAGGTTAAATATTGAGACAATGGATTAAAAAAAAAAGGTCGGTTTTCATACAGTATCCTTTAAGAAAGCTGTAATAAAATAAGCCTTTTGTAATAAAGAAAATACAGGTTTGAAATCCAGGGGCAGGGGCGTTGCTGAGCTGAACCCTTTGAGATGTTGAAGATCCCACATACACTTCATGATGGGTTTTTAAAAATACTTTTATGGGGAAAAAGGTAAAAACATACTAGAAGGGTCCTATGACTTAAACTGGAAAATAAAATTGGCTTAAGTACTTTGTATTTAACATTATTGCAATTTGAAGTGAATGTTTAAAAGAACATAAAGTTTTGCCTACCTGATTTGTAGAGGAGTAGCTGCTACAGAATACAGACATAAGTCATTTCTAACATACTGGTATGTAAACATAACTTCAAGACTTCTAATACTATGTGCACCAGTCTTTAAGTTACCATACTGCAAATAAATTTAAAAAATAACTATTTCCTTCTATCTATTGTTCTGTGCCCTGCCTCCTCACCCTCCACAAGCAGATGCAGAGGATGGATAAGTGTCAACCTACAATCATTTGCTGCAAATGACTTAATTTCTGCAGATCTCTTTGGATGGATAAGTGTTAACCTAAAATCATTTGCTGCAAATGACTTAATTTCTGCTTCTGACATAGAATAGAATTTATGGAGAACAGAATTTATTTTAAGGAAAAGAATTTATGGAGAACAGAATTTATTTTAAGGTTGTATTTTAAACTTTGCTCATAGTAACACACATCATTTGAAGATAACGAGTATCTAAAAATCAGCATCCCAGATAAGATACGTATTCCTAAAAGTGGATTTTAGACAAACTTAGGTTGTATTTTAAACTTTGCTCATAGTAACACACATCACTTGAAGATAACTAGTATCTGAAAATCAGCATCCCAGATAAGACATGTATTCCTAAAAGTGGATTTTAGACAAACTTAGCAGAGCACTGAAGGGATGCTTCAGGCACAGCCCGGTGTGTGCCGGAAGGATTGGATCCCGTGGGCAGGGCTGTTGGATGGTGTGAGCTGGACTCTCTGCCCTCTCTCCAGCCCCACCAACCTGAGATGGTCAGAACAAGTGCTTCTGCCTGGGTTTCTCCAAAGCTTCCTGTCTGTGAGTCTGAACTGGTCTTTGGCTTCTGTTTTCTTCCGAAATGAGTGGTGGTTTTGGTAGGTGGCACACAAGTTGGGTTCCTTCCGTTAAAAAACGATGGGTCCTTTCAAGGATTTGGAAACATCAGCATTTAGTGGAGCACTGGAAAAGGTTGCCCAGGGAGGTGGTTGAGGCCCCATCCCTGGAGATATTCAAGGAGAGGCTCGACGAGGCCCTGGGCAACCTGGTCTAGTTGGGGGTGTCCCTGCTGACTGCGGGGGGGTCG
>NW_015094509.1:2020530-2044757 GCF_001431845.1 Calidris pugnax
CCTTTTTTTTTTTTTTTCAATTGTGTAGAAAATGTTTTCACAGTTCAGTTTGCGACCAGAGCTTCTAGTGAAATAATTTCCTGAAGTGAAACCAGGTTTGAAATCCAGAAATGATACTTGGTTGTTAAGACAATGATGTACCCTAAGAAGTAAGAGTTGATATCCCTGCTCCCCACAGTATACACTTAATTTTTCCATCCATACTCTGTTGCAAACCCACCTTTGCTGGGAAGAAGAAGATTTTGGGGCCAGGACAGGGCATGTGGCAGGCTTCTCCTTGTGGGTCACAGCAGTAATACTGTTAGCGGGAGAGGTTTTCTTTGCCTAGCTTTAAGTTGGTAAGGCTTTTAATAGGATTTTCTTTAATGAGGCCAATCTCTGTGGTTTGCTTGCTTTACATTTTGTTTCACTTGACGTTTCCTGTTCCTTCCACTCGGTAACACAAGTCTCCCACCTATTCTAAAATATTTCTGCAGTCTGCTGACTCCACACAGATGCAGAATAAGCGTACCTTATTGGTTGTTCCTTTATATTTTGTTGTATTTAAATGGCTTTGGAAACTAATAAGAGAAATGAAAGCAAGATAATGGACACCACCAGTAGCCTGAAAAACTTGTTGTGCCAAAAGAAAGTGACAAAGGAGAAAAATGTTGAATGCGATGTCATAAGAAAAAGGCTTTTGGTTTTGAGTTGTTACAATTCCTCTGCTTTGCTACTGGAATGTGGACAATTCACTGTATTTCTCTCTAGCACAATTTGGTGACAACCTTCTGATGAAGCTATGCAAAAAACCCAGTTTTGAATTAATCAGTGTCCCCAGAATGTGGTTCAGGCTCTGCAGAAGTAGCACCACTAAGTAGTTTTCTCTAGGTATTTTACCATATATCCTTCTGTTAGCATCCCTCTTCACTGTGTAATGTTACCCCTTTTTTATTTGATAAATGTTTGCTCTTTAGAACTGAGATTCGTCTTTTATATGTTTTAATAGCACGTTACTGTGTTTCACTAACCAGTATGGTAAAGGTTAAATATTGAGACAATGGATTAAAAAAAAAAGGTCGGTTTTCATATAGTATCCTTTAAGAAAGCTGTAATAAAATAAGCCTTTTGTAATAAAGAAAATACAGGTTTGAAATCCAAGGGCAGGGGCGTTGCTGAGCTGAACCCTTTGAGATGTTGAAGATCCCACATACACTTCATGATGGGTTTTTAAAAATACTTTTATGGGGAAAAAGGTAAAAACATACTAGAAGGGTCCTATGACTTAAACTGGAAAATAAAATTGGCTTAAGTACTTTGTATTTAACATTATTGCAATTTGAAGTGAATGTTTAAAAGAACATAAAGTTTTGCCTACCTGATTTGTAGAGGAGTAGCTGCTACAGAATACAGACATAAGTCATTTCTAACATACTGGTATGTAAACATAACTTCAAGACTTCTAATACTATGTGCACCAGTCTTTAAGTTACCATACTGCAAATAAATTTAAAAAATAACTATTTCCTTCTATCTATTGTTCTGTGCCCTGCCTCCTCACCCTCCACAAGCAGATGCAGAGGATGGATAAGTGTCAACCTACAATCATTTGCTGCAAATGACTTAATTTCTGCTTCTGACATAGAATAGAATTTATGGAGAACAGAATTTATTTTAAGGTTGTATTTTAAACTTTGCTCATAGTAACACACATCACTTGAAGATAACTAGTATCTGAAAATCAGCATCCCAGATAAGACATGTATTCCTAAAAGTGGATTTTAGACAAACTTAGCAGAGCACTGAAGGGATGCTTCAGGCACAGCCCGGTGTGTGCCGGAAGGATTGGATCCCGTGGGCAGGGCTGTTGGATGGTGTGAGCTGGACTCTCTGCCCTCTCTCCAGCCCCACCAACCTGAGATGGTCAGAACAAGTGCTTCTGCCTGGGTTTCTCCAAAGCTTCCTGTCTGTGAGTCTGAACTGGTCTTTGGCTTCTGTTTTCTTCCGAAATGAGTGGTGGTTTTGGTAGGTGGCACACAAGTTGGGTTCCTTCCGTTAAAAAACGATCGGTCCTTTCAAGGATTTGGAAACATCAGCATTTAGTGGAGCACTGGAACAGGTTGCCCAGGGAGGTGGTTGAGGCCCCTTCCCTGGAGATATTCAAGGAGAGGCTCGACGAGGCCCTGGGCAACCTGGTCTAGTTGGGGGTGTCCCTGCTGACTGCGGGGGGGTGGGACTAGATGGCCTTTGGAGGTGGCCTTGTGGAGAAAACTTTAGGTTCTGTATCCTGGATGGGCAAAGTCTGCTCCTACATCTCGGGTACGAGTGGTGTGTGAAGCCCTCTGTGTGCTCTCCCTCCTGGGGCTCTGCTCCATCCCGTGTGCCGGCTTCACCGAGGGAAGCTGTCCTGGGGGGGACAATTGCTCTGGTTTTGGGAGAGCGTGGAAAACAACTTGTAGGCCATCGAACAAACTCCTGTGTTACTTTTTAAAATTACCTGAATTGTTTCAAGATTTGAATATATTTTCAGCTTGCTAATGAAGTGCTATATAGTCATGTCATGTCGTCTTGTTAAATTTATGCAAACGATTCTATTTGGTCTTAAGTGTGTTGGGGAAAGAGCTTCAGATTGCACAGAGTAGTGTTGGCTTTGTAGCTAGGAAGGAGCAGCTGGAAAAGAAGCATGTTTGTTAAAATTCAGCAATCTAATTAGACAAGAATTACCATCAGTTGTAGAAGATGAACTGAAGGTTGGGGGGTGGGGGGGGGTCCGTGACAAAAAGGCAGTGGGGGATGAAATGGTCTCTAGCTGCTCCCTTAATGGACCTGGGGTCAAGCTGCATTCATGAGGACAGGAAAAGATGCTTATCTCTGCTTCGGGTTGGGTTGATGCTGCTGTAAAACCCTTAACTCTTGAAATGCTGACCTTTAAAGGGGAGACCTGAGGTCCAACTTTTAAGTAGTCAGCCTCTTTCTAGCCCTTTAACTTGAAAATGCCTACAGGATTAACTGTTAAGAGATACCAAACTGTGCTGAGAACCAGCTCAGGTTGCTTTCAGATCAAATGAAGAGGTGTTTGGGAGCATATAAGAGGTTCTGCCACCTCAATGCATTTGTTTTCCAAGTTCCTCCAGTAGAGGTGTGGTACCAGTGCAGTTCAGTCAGAGCTACACTAGGAATATCTCTGTGTTTGTGTCATTTCCACAAATGGAGGTAATTGGAAAAGAGGGGGGAGTTGGGAAGGTTTGTCTTGAACCTCTCAGTAATTGGAATTTGGGCAGATGCTTGCTTTTAAGGCTTACTGAGATTTGATAGGCCAAGATGTTTATAAATTGTATAGAATATATAACATTGCTCTAGCTAAGTTTGCAAAAATGACTGTTGTCCTATTTAGTTCTATTTTTTCAAATCTAGTGGAATTGCAGTCTCAAAGTGAGCTTTCCTGTAACACCTCTAACATCATTTACAACTTCAGAGGAGCTGCTCACTTTCTAGAAATGTATATATGATGGTCACAAAGATTTTGTCAGTAGCCCGTTCTCTTGGAAGGTATTGCTCTGCCCTGGATTCCTCCTTGAGTGTTGTTTTTTACTGTCTAGAAGATGTGGAAAGGGGGATGGTGCTACTGGACATTTGTAGGGGAAAAAAACCCTGTTCATCTGCAGCCAAGGCACATCCAGGTATACATATTCCTACTGGAAGCAGACTTTTCCTTTGGAATTTCTTAGCCCTTCCTCTGAAGGGTTTTAGCTTTGAAACCTGAACTGCAGTAAAAAGAGACCCCTGGTTGGCCTGAACTGCTCTGATGATTTTTGGTGCTTACACACCATGTAATGTAATAAAAACACCATCTCCTTAGAGCGCTGCACAGCTCTCCACTGCAGCGGCTCCTGTTTGCACTGAGGTACCAGCAGCAGCTCTGGAGGTGCTGTGCTCAGATCACACTGTTTGACAGGGCTTTTGTAAAGCCCTTTGTTGTCCCTTGGTGCCGTGGCCTGTGGGTCAAGCTCAGGGAGGTTATTTTGCCCCATAGATGTCTTTCCCCAGTTCCATCGTTTTCTCTTTTTGCTGAGATGCTTCCTAAAGCTCTCCTGAAGTGCTGAGAAAAATGCTATTCGAGAGCCCAAGCACTGGAGCACCTATGTGAGGAACCTATGTACATCTGTTGTGCTTAATGAGAATTATTGGAAGTTCCTCCTCTTTGATGTAGACTTAGAAAAGAATCTAAAACTGAATGCGGTTTGAAGTTACCACATCAAATGATTTAACTGAAGAGTATATTCATTGTGATGGGTGGTGACTCATTTCTTTATCATCACAAGCTCAAATCTCAGCTGTTCTCTAAGAAACACTTCTACCTGTTTATCTTGCACCGGGAACTCTTTCTCTTCCCAGGCTGGAATGCTTCAGTTGAGCTCCTAATTATCTTTTCTCTGCTTCTGTTAGAAGTGACTCTGAAGTGATTGTCCCTCTAGGTCTGGGGCCTTCCTTTCTGGCTGGAGGGATAAAAACTCTGGAAAGGAGTTTTGTGGGAAGAACCCCAGTGGAGTTAGTGAGAACTGGGTCTGCAAAAGGTCAGCTGAGAGTTGCAAAACACTTGATTTTTTTTTTTTTTTTTTTTTTCCTCAATGCAATCATAATAGAAAATAGAAAAGAATAATGAAATTATTCAATGTAACTTCTGGGCTATAATATAATATACTGAACTCGGAGGGGGGGTGATGCTGCCTTGCTTTTATGATGTTAATGAAGATGACTGGTTTTCCCTGCACCTACTAAATGTAGAACAGTTCCAGTAAAAATCTAAAGTGAGTGCATCGGGGGCATCAGGCAAACAACTGACTGTAGGTTGCAAATTTGGTGCATCCTGAAGATCTCTAGCGCGCTGGAATACATCATGGATTATTTGTAAGCAAATCAACAATAGCTTTTAATTCTGGATTCGATGCCACCCTTTTAAAACATTTTAGGTGAAGTATCTTAAAACGTCGCTCTGGGGTTTTCATGTAACCAGCATTTGGAACTATATGGCACTAACTGGAAGTTACTGCGAGTCATATGTGTTTCTGTAACTTGATATTGGGCTCTCAAAGCAATATATTTAATATCAACAAGTCACCACCTGATGCTGGACCTGACCCAGAGCCTGCCAGGCAGCTCTCGGGTGAAGAATGGCCGGAAACAACAGAAAATATCACAGGAGAGGGAAGCCTCAGCCTCGGCACAGCAGGGAGGAGGACCCCTGCTTTTAAGAATTCCTTTCACAGTAAAACTGCCTGGAATTAGATTTATGTACTTTGGAAGGCAGAAGGACTGAGTCAGCCCTGCTGGAATTTGAACTTTTGTGCTAGGGCTCAGATATTTCAAGTCTGAGCTTACGCTGCATCCCTTGTACCGGTGTGTCAGAGCTTGGTTGGGTTGTGGCATTAAGTCTGCAACCTGGGGTGACATGGGAAGGTCAGATTTTGGTTTTAAACTGACTTAAATTCCCAACTTTTTTTTAAAAAAAAAAAAACCCAACTGCTTCCACGTGGACGTTTGAGAATCCAATATTTGACACCCTGTGTGTAGTCACTATTTAATGCAATTGATAGATGTAAAAGATAAAATATGCAGTACCTTTTTGCGTGCAACAAGGGCTTTTCCTTTCATCTCGAAGGGCTTTTTCTTTCGTCTCCAAGTTGTCACTTCAGCTCAGCAGGCTCGAGCTGGGGTTCCTTCCCTGGCTCCTGGGGGGAGGCTGGCTAAGAGGCTCACTGGGAAATGCAGCTGCTCTCCACCTCTCTCCGAGGTTTTTCCTGTACTGAATCAAACCTCAGACTCCTCGTATCGTATTTAGCTCATTTGGGAAGCATACAGGTTGAAACTTGATATTTTTTACAGGCTACATACCTTAGGCAAAAAAAACCAAACCACAAAACAACAACAAAAAAAAAAAAAAAAAAATGGACGTTTGAGAATCCAATATTTGACACCCTGTGTGTAGTCACTATTTAATGCAATTGATAGATGTAAAAGATAAAATATGCAGTACCTTTTTGCGTGCAACAAGGGCTTTTCCTTTCATCTCGAAGGGCTTTTTCTTTCGTCTCCAAGTTGTCACTTCAGCTCAGCAGGCTCGAGCTGGGGTTCCTTCCCTGGCTCCTGGGGGGAGGCTGGCTAAGAGGCTCACTGGGAAATGCAGCTGCTCTCCACCTCTCTCCGAGGTTTTTCCTGTACTGAATCAAACCTCAGACTCCTCGTATCGTATTTAGCTCATTTGGGAAGCATACAGGTTGAAACTTGATATTTTTTACAGGCTACATACCTTAGGTAAAAAAAAAAAAAAAACCCCAAAAAAAACCCAACCGAAAACCAACCAACAAACCAACCAAAAAAACTGCTCAGTGTTTTTCAGGTGCTGAAATAAAGGTTGTTCCTGAACATTTGCCCTCTCTATGTTCAGGGTGGCTGAAGCAATATCCTCTTAATGCGTTTAATATTAATGTAATATCAGCTTTGCCCCAAGCAGCCTCTGGTGTTCCCGGGCAGAGACGTGTGCCTTGGGGCACAGCTGTGACACCCAGTAACTGGGGCTGTGCTACAGGAGGGCTGCACATCTGCTGGGCAGCTGAAGGGGAAGAAATCAAGGTCTGGGTAGAGCTGGAGCTGCTGAGGCACCCGGTGTTACCAGCCAGCCTTGTGACACGAAAAACTTTTCAACAAAAGCTTTGGTCGTGTCCTTGTTTGCTCTCTGCCAAGAAGTGAAGATGCTTGTCCTCTGTGGCGTGTGGTTTCCTCCGTAGCATCGTCTCTGAGGGACCAAATGCAAGTCCATGGGGTGTCCTGCTTTCTCTTCGGGCAGAGGGGGATCCTTTTGGATCTTGCTGTTATTTAATTTGCACCCTGCTTTAAATAGTGTGGGGGGGAGCGTGGCAGCTGTTGGGGCTTCAGGTACCTGGTGCCCTGTTCTGGGAGGTGGTGTGTGTTCAGCTCTTGGGTGCTGAGCTCTCCCTTACCTTTGGCCAGAGACCACACCGTGGGCAGGGGATGGGGCTGACACGCTCAATAGTGACAGATTATTTCATGCCAAACTGTCCTGTTGCTCCTCGTCAGCTTTAGCAGAGTGGGTGAGCGATGCCATGGAGTCATCGGTGTCTTGTATCTCCTGCTGGTACCAGCTAAAAGGCCAGGGGCAGGGATTCCATTTCCGATTTAAATGCTTTTTATGATGTTTGCTGGCTAAGCTGCTGCTGCTAATAAGCTACTTTACTCTTAAGCTTTATCAGTTTGCTCTTACTGTTGTTAAATCTGAGTACAAATCAGCCTTGTCGGATCACTGTGATTTAGAAGAAAGAAGGAGGGAATGGGCACAGACGCTGCGCGGGGACGACTCTGCTGCTCCTCAGCTCTCACCTCTTCCCAAATGACTGTGCTCAGACACATCTCTTTTCAGAACAATAAAAATTATATTCCAAAAATTGATCCATGCCTGTTTTCTCACCCACTGGTGATCAATTTTCCAGCAAGCTGTAAAACAATTCAAGCTATTTTTCTTGAGTGTCCCCTGCCCCTCCCCCGGCCAGCGTGACCTTGCTTCAAAAAAGGGCTCAACCCGTTGCCTTCCCTTCTGGCTGCTGGTGCTCGGGGCTGGAAAAGATCAATTCCTTTTGGTCGGGACCCACCATCTTTGGCCGTTTCGCTGCACAGAAATTTTTCATCAGCGGAAAGTTCTTTGAGCCGTTTCCTGAGGTTTTTCATCTTCCTTGTTACATACGTAAAGCTAATTATAAACCCGACTGAGGTTCTGGAATATCACATGGATCCCACTTATTAAAAACTCTTTCACATTTGGATCCAATTCTTTCACTTTGTGGCGACAGGGAGGTGCAATTTATTACTTCACTCCTTTTTTTAAAAAAAAAACAAAACACCCCTTAGGGTTGGGGCATTTTTTGTAGTATTCTTGAATCTCTTGGGCCCCCTATTCATGTGAACAGCACTCGCACCCAAGGGGCTGATGAAGCAAAGGCCATTTAGTTCTCCAGGTGTCTTCTGTCACTGGAAAAATAAAAAATAAAAAAATTGACCCCCTGAGACTTGGATTGGGGGAAACATTGAAGATCCCCCTTCCAGCTCCTGTTAGAAGGTCCCACCATGCCCAACCCCCATCTTTGCATTGCCACGTGCTGTTTCTGGGCTGACAAGAGACCAGGAGACTGGAACTGGCCTGTGTCTCCTCTGGAGTCAAGGTGCAGACATTTCAACTGGTTACCTCTTACGTTTGGATAAAGAAAAGACATCACTTTCTGGTACAATCGATCAAAAATGAAGTAAAGGTGTTGGTTTGGCTCAGAAGGTGACTTTTGAAGCAGCACTCTCCATCATCCCCACCCACCCTCCCGTAGTTTCTCTTGCAGAGCTCTCTGAACACTTCAGTGACTTCCTTTTGGAGGGAACACGCTTCAGGAGCGCTCCTGAGACGCTTCAACCGTGAGTGTCTTGCTGTCCATGGGACCAAACTGGAGCTAATTCAAAGGAAAACTTCCTTGAAACATGTATAGTCTGGACGACTGTTTACAGAGCTGCTTTTCTGGGGTCACAGAACTTTAAAGACGTGGCCAAAATGGCCCCAAATCAGTGTTACCCTGAAGCTGTGCTGCGTTTGCTTGTATCAACCGTACCAAAGTCCAAAAGGAAGATACACAGGATTTCTTAAATTCCAAAGTAATTACTGATGAAAGTGATTTGCAAACCATGATAATTACTGGCAGGTTTGTCTACCCAAGATCTTTAGCAGAGCGCTGTGGCACAGCCTGGGAGCTGGAGGAGTATTTCCCTTCCTGCTGAAGCAGCAGTACCTCCGGTCTCGCGTCTTCTCATCTGTTACAAAACTGCCAAGGACTCTCATAGAGCTTCCCGGGTGCGTTCCTGCTCCTGGGGTGTTGTGGTGCTTCTGCTCTCAAAGGGCCTCCCAATATTCCTCTGGCAAACATTAGGTGTAACATCACATCTGCTTAGGAACGCTCTGTCTGCCCAGCATCTTGCTGAGGAAGCATCTCCACGGCGGCAATGCTTACTTGGCATTCTCCCTTGCTGGAGGTTAAATCCTTCTGGAAATTGGGCTGACAGGACCAGATCGTGGTACTTCCTTCTGCCCTGCTATCACAGGTTTGGTAGAGAGCTCACCTTTGATTTCTCCTTCCTCCAGCAGCGCGGGGGTGTCCGGGCGAGCCCTGCGCACACAGGGCGCTGGTTTTGGGAAGGGGGACAGAAATGATTGCAAAATAAAGACTAAATCAAACTAAAGCTGACTAACAGCAGCTTTTTAGGCCCCTACATTTGATTAAAGCCTTTAATATGATCCCCCAAAAATTTCTAGTTGCAAAGATAGTTCTAGGAATGAGTCACGGGATGCAGCGAAGGAGGGTATGGGACAACACTCAATAAAGGGCCATGATGGTGGGGTTCAACAGCTTTAAAATCAATACTGGCACTTCATGGAAAAGTAGGCTCAAGATATACGGACTTTTTTGTAATTTCACCAAGGGAAAATTATAAAAAAAGGTGAACGACAAAGAACTGGGTCACACAATGGCCACACACAATGGCATCCACACAGACTTCTGCAAATCAAATCTAACGCGCCTACGTCACTTCTCAACAAGGATCTGAAACAAATGGGTTCTGAGGAGATTCTTGAAAGGGAATAGGGTGGGATTTCAGGATTATATTTATCTCTGAAAAAGAACTATTCGTTCAATTAAAGCCCACTCTTAAAAGTGACTTAGCAAGCAGGCACTCTAACGTTCTTAGACACATTCTAATTTACCTGCAAACAATGTGTGTTTTTCTTCCCTTTCCCTCTCATTTTCCAAAGTGCTACTCAATATAGGAATTTAATAAAAATTAAATTTGAGGATTCTTTGCAACAGGTATTCGTATGACTGATTGTCTTACACAAATGCAAATGGTGCGTCTCGCCTTGGCTGTCTGTTCACCTCGTCTGTTTCACACATCTATTTTAGAACAAAATGAACTTATCCCCAGAGGTGCTTACGCTTTTTTAGTAATTATAAAAGAAACCCCTTTCACACATTGAGCTAGGGCTCAATTCAACTGCCCAAACGTGTCTATTTCACAAAATTTCACACGTTTTAGGGAATCTCACTTGGCCTTCAGCTGCTGGTCAGAAAGCATGTGGGTGACTTCTAGATCCTGCGTGGTATCTGCCAGTCCCACGAGGATGTTGTGAGAAACTGAAGTGCTGAGTTCATTCCACAGGATGGTGCTGGGTTTGATGCCAAGAAAGCAATGCTGTATCATAGAATCATTGAGGTTGGAAGAGACGCTTGGGATCATCGAGTCCAACCATCTCCCCTACGCTACAAAGTCCTCCCCTACCCCATGTCCCTCAGCACTGCATCTAAACGGCCCTTAAACCCAGCCAGGGATGGGGACTCCCCCCCCTCCCTGGGCAGCCTGTTCCAATGCCCGACCACTCTTTGGGTGAAAAATTCCTTCCTAATGTTCAGTCTAAACCTCCCCTGTTGGAGCTTGAAGCCGTTCCGTCTCGTTCTGTCATTAATTACCTGTGAGAAGAGACCAGCACCAACCTCTCTACAGTGTCCTTTCAAGTAGTTGTAGAGAGTGATGAGGGCTCCCCTCAGCCTTCTCTTCCTCACACTAAACAGCCCCAGCTCCTTCAGCCACTCTTCATATGATTTGTCTTCCAGCCCCCTCACCAGCTTCGTTGCCCTCCTCTGCACTCGCTCCAGCACCTCCAGATCTCTCTTGGATTGAGGTGCCCAAAACTGGACACAACGCTCCCGGTGTGGCCTCACCAGTGCTGAGTACAGGGGCACAATCACCTCCTACTTCTGCTGGTCACGCTATTTCTAATCCAAGCCATCGGAGCTACGTGTCCATGAGAGTCAGTGGAGAGCGAGCCACTCCACTGAGGGCGTTGGAAACTCAACCCAAATGTAGACTGAGAAGCCATTTAGTGGACGAGTTATTGAGAGTCTCAGGGTAAACCCAACCAGTCCCCAGGCTCCACTGAGTGCATTTAGACAGGCAGGAACCTGGACTTATGTGTCTTGGGTGGTGGAGCACTGGGACAGGTTGCCCAGGGGGGGGGTTGAGGCCCCTTCCCTGGAGATATTCAAGGAGAGGCTCGACGAGGCCCTGGGCAACCTGGTCTAGTTGGGGGTGTCCCTGCTGACTGCGGGGGGGTCGGACTAGATGGCCTTTGGAGGTCCCTTCTGGCCTGGGCAATTCTATGAGTCTATGATTCTATGTCTCGGTCTGGAGCTCAAGTTCACTCTTGTATTTGGTGAGGTAACGGTTTGTTTGACGCGTCTACTGCTTTCTGAAAGTTTGTGAGGCAAGAGAGCCGAGGAGCTGAAGGCTGAAAGAGAGCCCTGGTGAAGACTCAGAGCAACGCTGGGTACGTGGCCTCCAGAAGGGCCCAGGAAAGGTTTGTTGCAGGCTAAATGCTGGTGTGTGGAGTGATGGTCCCCCCGCTGAGGGACACGGGGTTTGTGAAGTACGCAGGGATGCATGGAAAAACCAGTTGTCTTCAGCAGTCTGGAGGACTCCAGGATTTTGTTAGCTACGTGGGCCAAAGAGCAAGGCTTACCTGTTCCTTTATTCTTCACTTCACAAAGCAATGGGGTACAGCAGCTTCCACACGTGTGTGTGTGTGTGTGTGTGTGTGTGTGTGTGTGTGAGCCAGCCGTGGCAAACAGCCCCCCAGGACGCCAGGCAGGGCTGCCTCTGCCAAGGAAATCCTCAGATTGGCATCCAATTCCTCAGATCAGAATTTCTTTAGAAGTGCCTGCTGCTTGTGATTAGATTCTTAACACTGTAACGTGCGGAAAATATCTCAGAATCTCTCTTGTGGGAGAAGCTGTATCATTCACCTTTGATAGATTCACGGAGTATAATAATTAAAGGGAGTAATAATGACTTCAGCAAAAGCTCAGCCAAGCAAACTAGTGCTGACATACACAGATAATGCCAACTGATAGCTGGTTGGCATTATGAGTTGTTTTATCATCAGGTAATTAAAGCAAGTCTGTACAAACTTTAACTTTCAGGAAACTATAAAAATACAAGTAACTGTAAAATTATATTTGGCCATTAATTTCCTATCCAGTCTGTCATACCTGCTCATAAAATGCTTAATAAAGAAACTTCTACATGCACAGTCTCATGCAGTTCTTCTAGAAGCTGCAGTTTGTACCGGGGGAGACCTAGAATACCAAATTACAATTGTAAAAAAAAATATCTATCTTTTTGCTTTTCATTCCTTTTTGAGTTGAATTTGTTATTCCAGCTTCCATCTTCTAAAGGCAGGAGCCCACCGAGGGCCCACCCAAAGGCAGTCCCACTGACTTGGCTGAGGTTGTGCAAAAAGGTCAGGTTTTGTAGGCAGGATCTCTAGACTGGGAACTAAACCTGTTGGTTACTGGAATTTGGATTTCTTCCTGAGCTTCGCTTCTGTCCTAGTGCCAGAAACCAAACCCTACGACTTCCCAGGGAAAACAGCTGTTGGTAGGCGTTGAGCCCTGAACTATCAGGTCGTCTTTCTTCTGGATCTTGTAGGTCCAGAGTAGATCTAAGTAGATATTGTACACAACACGTAGATATCTCATGACAGGCATGGAGGAGCTGCCGATGAATGAAGGCACAGCAGCAGATTCACAGTAAGAAAAAGAAATATATCATAATACAAGCCTACAGAACAGACTCAGATCTAGGATATTTCGTTTAACTCTCAGTTGCACCTGGAAGTCAATGACATTTTGTATCTGGAGCCTGGGAATGGATTTTGCTTCTGTATATCTCAATTTCCAATTATCTGTCCAGAGGATCCGGCGTCTTTTAAAAATATGCAAACTAACTTGTTGAAAGCATTTCGTGGGGTTTTTTTCAGGGTCTGACAATGGAGGCTTCTCTGCTGCTACTTTTAGTTTCAGTCAACTGGTATTTCTGCAGAATCAGGCTCTCCAAGTTATATACAGCAGATAGGCTATTACAGACATCCTTTGACTTGGGTATTTCCTCCTAACGTTGTATAAATTAAACGGAGAAATTTATGTAAAACTAAAATGGACTACAAACAACAGGCATATCACAGATTCAGAAATTACTGACTTGGCTGTTATGAAAACCTCCTCAGTTTTGAGTTGGGTTATTGCTGGGGGGAGCTCCGTTGCTGAACAGTTCATACTGCAACACCACGTCCCTTGCACAAAAATGCAACTTCAAACTCATTTTTTCTTATTCAACATCTGTTTTTTTATTATTAGAAGCGCTCAGCTATCCAATGCATTTTTGATGATAATGCATTTGACTCCCCACAACAGTAAAAAGTGCAGAATTTCTAAGGACGTGTTCGTTATTAACCAAATCTGAACTCACCCAGGACGCAGCTGCTGACATTACAGAAACCTGTAATACAGCAGAATAAATCCAAATGGGTAAGATACAGAGGCAAGCTGAACGCTGCCAACACCAATTGCCTCGCATCTTACTTTGTGCAAGCAATTTTCTTTCACTGGGAAAATCCTTCTGGCAATTAAATGAACTTTCAGGTGCTTTGGGGGCTGGCACAATTTTACTTCCTTTGTTTTTCTCATGCTTTATTTATGAGCTGCCAAGTGCTTGTAAAAGAAAAGCCAGTGTGCTCCCTGGGCATTTCACAACACTTTAATTGTTGGAGCAAAGCTTGGAACTTACCAGTGCACTTTTCTAAGTTTTAGCTACAGTACCATGAAAAGCACTATAAACTGAAATATTGGTATCTCAAATGCTGGTGTTTTCCTTAATTGTGGTGTTATAAAGATGTATCAATGGTGATGAAGGACCATGACTGTCTCCAAATCTGGATGAAGGTCTCAGTTTTCCTACTGCATGTTAACATAAAAGTATGCATATTTATTGGAGTTTCCTATGTATAATTTTTCAAAAAGGACTGATCATATTAGTTCCACCACAAACTCCATCAGAGCTTTAGTTTCAATTTTATAATTTACTTTCTAAATTAGACAACACAAGAGTGAGTTTAAAAAAGTTTGCTACTTGGGTGCATTGCAGTTGGCTGCTAATCACCTTGTCCCCATCTCAAAGGACAGCGTGTGTTCTGCTGATGAGTTAAAAATTTGCTTTTGAAGAAGGCTTAAACTATATAAGAGGCAATTGTCTTTTGTCAAAATGAGATGCGAACAGATTTAGAAAGCAGTGGCATTATAGGTAAGGGAAGTCAGAAATCAGCCTGACCGCTTAGGCCTTGGCACTTCATCTTTGAGGTAGCCAGAGCTGGAAGAACTGGCCCACCAGCTTCCATTTGTCAACTGTGGAGTAGAATGTCTGTGAGTGCTGGAAGGAAAAACCTGGAGATGTATGTTGTATCACTGAATCATAGATATCATTGTATCATTGCATCACAGATATTGGTACTCGTTAGTACCTTATGCAGAACAATTACCAACCTCTTACAGCAAGGGTTTAAAAAGTGCTTTTGGAGATCTAAGTCCTTCCCTGTGTTGCAGCAAAATTACTCTGGTCATCTTTTGAACTTCCCCAACCTACAGCCACAATGTGTTTTGGGTCTGAGCACGAGTGAGACCAGGCTGGCAATAGGGAGCCTCCCAGCTCTCATCCCAGCTCTGGCACAATCAGCCCAGCTAAGCTAAGGGGCTTTGAGATGGCAGGTGAGTTCTCTTGAATCACACCAAGGTGGTGGTGGACATAGCTGAGGTCAGAATAGAGCTGGTATTGCCCAGGCAAGCAGAGAGAACATGAGATCCATGGCTGTGCTGCAGCCATCCCCTCCTGAGGAGCATCAACTCGCCCTTCTCAATAGGTTAAGCTCATGTAAAGAGCCAGGAATGGGAGCAGCTCAGACAGGAACACATGATTCATTCTGCTCTCCTTGTTCTGGGGTGAGGTGGCCAGTAACCTCTGCAGGCATGAGGGTAGAGCAACCTCTTCTCCTGCGTCCTCTTAAGACACTACAGAACCAGTTTACTGGTGCCCTAGGTCTCCACTGGAGCGTATGCTTAGCTTTGCAGCATCAGAATCATGCTTGTGCTAACTAAAATGGTGTGGCACTGACAGACCTCAGTAATGGTGGTTCATCTGCTGGCTCCATGGCTGACCATGCACGTGTGGGAGCTGTTCCTTCCCATACTCACTGCTGCCATTACCCGTGACGTAGGCAAAATGCTTTGCAACGAGGCCTGCTCAGTCCAACCATCAGGCAGAGGTCCATGCAATTTAGTCACAAACATTGTAGGAATTCTAAGGAGATTCACAGAATCACAGAATCTTCTAGGTTGGAAGGGACCTTAAAGATCATCTTGTCCAACCGTCAACCTAACTGACAAAAATAGACACCCACACAACAAACAAGGAGCATCATCACTAAACCAGACCTCCCAGCACTACATCAACCCCTCTTTTGAACACCTCCAGGGATGGGGCCTCAACCACCTCCCTGGGCAGCCCATTCCAATGGCTGAGAACCCTTTCAGTGAAAAAATTTTTCCTAATATCCAGCCTGAACCTCCCCTGGTGCAACAAGATTAATCAGGGGATGATAAATTCCATTCAGTGAAGCTCCAGTCTCACTCAGTTTTATTGCAGTGGCTTAGGGGCAGGCACAGGTATCATGATTCAGCTGATAAGATGGTAACTTCTTAAACATGCACTCACTGTAAGCAGATTTGCACGCAGCAGCTTCTTCTGGTTTCCCCCTTCTATTATCACAGAGCTTTTCTGTTTCTAAAGAAATAAAAACCCTCTTATTCTTGCATCTAGTCCTTATTACATTTATAAGTATTTTAGTTACTCAATGTGCTGTGTTGCTGTGTTTTAGAATATCGATAATTTCTCTTTACTCATTTTTCACTCTTCTGCAAAATCCACCACTTGCATTAATTTATTCAGATGTGTTAAATATTTTCAGTACTTCAGCATTGCAATGTGCTAAAGGTTTGGGGTTTTTTTAACCTCTAAACAATTTAACCAGCTGATATTTTCCAGGAGGAGATGTGAATGTCCACGGATTTTCTTAGCACGCTGTCTCAAAATGCTCACAAATATGGTACACGACGTTAAAACCGGCAGCTCCTCTTTAATGAAACGTCTCTACCTGAGCAGTTGGGGTTCATGTTCTGTAGGAAAGATACAGACAAATAAGAAGCCGAGGCTTTACTCCGAAAAAGAAAAAAGCTAAGAGAGGAAAGTGTCTTTGGTAACACTTTTTATTGGTTTTAACCCATTCAACCCAGAGGTAGCCGAAACGTTTCCTGCGTAGCCAACGCGTGCCATCGCCAAGGCTGCAGCAGGGCTCAGCACGGAGCCTGCAGGGAGGGTGACCAGCCACCCTCAGGTGGGTTCTCATGCCATCCTGCCTTTAGCTGGCACCCCAGAATCCACCCACACCCAGCTCCACCACCAGACCACCTCCTCCAGAGGTGAAGTTACGGGGCCCCCGAGCACCGTCGCTTCTGCCGGTCAAGAAGCTTGATCAAATCTGGGCTAGTTTTAAGTATTTTTGTAGTCAATGGTCAGTATTCTGGTTTATACGTTCCTGCATGCTGACCTGGACACAATTTGCTTTCCTCAAGCACGGGGAATGACAGTCCTGCTTTAAATGCAGAGAAGCATATAGGCTCGTATGCCACGGCTCTACGGAATGACCAGGTTTTGTTTCTAATGTAGCTTTATACTGGGGGAGGACAAACAACGTCACTCCAGTCTTCAAAGAGGGCAAGAAGGAGGACCCAGGAAACTACAGGCCGGTCAGCCTCACCTCCATCCCTGGAAAGGTGATGGAACGGCTCATTCTGGGCATCATCTCAAAGCACATGGAGGAAAAGAAAGCTATCAGGAGTAGTCAGCAAGGATTCACTGTGGGGAAATCATGGCTGACTAACCTGATGGCCTTCTACAAAGGCATGACTGGATGGATAGTCTGACTAACCTGATGGCCTTCCACAAAGGCATGACTGGATGGATAGATGAGGGGAGGGTGGTGGATGTTGTCTACCTTGACTTCAGCAGGGCTTTTGACAGTGTCCCAGCATCCTCATAGCTAAGCTTAGGAACTGTGGATTAGAAGAATGGACAGTGAGGTGGATTGAAAACTGGCTGAAAGACAGAGCTCAGAGGGTCTTGATCAGTGGCACAGAGTCTAGTTGGAGGTCCATGACAAGTGGTGTTCCCCAGGGATCAGTGCTGGGCCCAGTCCTCTTCAATATAGTCATCAATGACCTGAATGAAGGGATGAAATGTGTCCTCAGCAAGTTCACTGATGATACAAAACTGGGAGGGGTCAGCCACCAGAAGGCTGTGTGCCATCCAGAGAGACTTGGACAGGCTGGAGAGCTGGGCAGAGAGGAACCTGATGAACTTCAATAAAGGCAAGTGTCGGGTGCTGCACCTGGGGAGGAGTAACCCCCTGCACCAGGACAGGTTGGGGGTGACCTGCTGGAGAGCAGCTCTGAGGAGAAAGACCTGGGAGTCCTGGTGGACAACAGGATGCCCATGAACCAGCCATGGGCCCTTGTGGCCAAGAAGGCCAATGGCATCCTGGGGGGCATCAGGAAGAGTGTGACCAGCAGGTGGAGGGAGGTCATCCTGCCCCTCTGCTCTGCCCTGGGGAGGCCCCATCTGGAGCACTGGGACCAGTTCTGGGCTCCCCAGTTCCAGAAGGACAGGGAATAACAGCTTCATGGCCAAAAGGGTAAGAACAGTAACTGTAAGGGTGCCTGAGCAGATGAGACCAGCCGGGCTGAAGGGACCAGGGGTGACTGTACCACCTTGTTGAGCTGGCTGGGGAGGAAGGTGCAGCGTAGCAGAGGGTGGAGAATGGACATCTTGAGGGGGAAAAGGCCCCGTAGCAGCGAGCTGTGGAGTCACACTTCAGAGATTTAGTACAAGTGGGAGCTGTAAGTATTTAGAAGCAGAAAACTACCTTCATCTTCTGCAAGACTTGTTCTGCATGAGTGGTGGGTTTTGGTTGGATGCTGGTAGCCTTTTTGGCCTGCTGTCATTATGAATTACTGTTCAGGAGCTAGCTGTTGGCTTGGTCACAGAGCAGCATCGGCTTGGTTTTTTCCAAAGATCATGTGAGAATTGGACGTTCTGACTGCAATTTTCTTAATTCCGTCTGGAACACAATATTTTGATACAGCAATGAATATGGATCCCACCTGTTCTCACCTTGCAACAGAGCAGTGCATACCACCTCTGAACTCACCATCTCAAGTAATGCCCAACAGGGAGGTGCCAGCTTCTGGGGGGTTTGTTGCAGCTCATTTTATAATAGGTTTTCCTTCTCAATGTTTGAGTTGCAGGAATAGAGGGATTGCAATAGAACAGAACTTTCCTAAAGAAAAAATAAAATAAGCCCTAGAGCTCTGCCACAGTGCTTGGAAAATGTGAGTCAGGTCCACCCTCAAGCTCAGGAACCAGAAAGCAAATAAAAGAACCTAACAATGTTGCGCAAAATAAATAACCAGTGTGGGGGCACCTGACTGGGGAGGGTGTGTGGGGGGGACAAATTCTTTTTTTTTTTAATCCTCAAGCTTGGCAGATCTGCCAGAAACCAAATAAACAAATCTTTATTGGAGTCAGGAAAGGACAAGCTAATGTAAAACAGGCTGAGACATAAATCAGTAGTCACAGTAGTCTGTCACAGGTGAGCGCTTCTAGACAAGTGACTTGAAATGCCAAACCAACCTTCTACTGAAATCCTGGGAATGTGTTATTTTAACCTAAGAATTAGCGGCAGCTGCTATGAAAAAAAGTGCATGGAGAAATAAAAACACTGCAAATTGTTGTAAAATTTACTAGTAAACTTCCTTCCGTGGCTTCTCTGCCATCCTAGTGGCACAGTCACAGTAAGTCCAGTCTCTCTAAATCAGACACTGAAAATTTCAAGTGTTGCTGTTTCTTTTTAAAATCCAGTGTTCTATGGGATGCAATTTCTTCTTTTTCTTTGCAACCATTAGAATTGCCAATGTCGAAGAAAACAAAAGCTGGAATTCCTGCATAATCCAAACGCCAACAATGGAGTTTATGGGTTTATGGGGACAAAAAAACCATCCATGGTGCAAGACTAAGGATAAAACAGTGACAGCTGCTAACAAGTAAATGTGCTCATCTCTTAAATGCTTTCATACTCACAGCAACTGTTAAAGCCAACTTTGCCAAAACTTGTCAGGAAATGTCATATTATTTCCTTATATTTGTTCCTTGGGTTAGCTCTGGCTTGTAACGTTTCAAGCTCAAGATAGTACATTAGCCTAAAGATGGTGATCATGTGAATACTGAGGAAACTATTAACCAGCTGTCAGAATTACTGGCTCAAATCGACAAATAATTGACACTCCTAACTTTGACCAAATGAGTAGACCTAATACTGCAGAGACACAAATATGTGCTCTGAAGATAACGGGATGGGGGCTGTTTCTGGAGTGCTGGAGGAGCAGTACGAGAGGCTGCTTGTTCTCTCGGTTCAGCCACTCTTAATCGTCATCTCATGTTTCTCCCTTCAGACTACAACTCTCTAAAAAAATTACTTCTGTCTGTTTGGAAAATGAATATTCAGCCCTACCTCATGAGAAGTACTGTCCGCTCAGGCTCACGTTGATTTGATTAGAACTGGATGAATAGCGCAACTTTAGATTCTTTTTTAGGCGCAAAGCTGAAACAATGGTCCTAGAAGCTTCTCTGAATCCTTGCGATATGGGCTGTTTGGGTAGAACAACAAAGCAGGGTTATTTGATCGCTGAACAGTCCTAACAGAGCTAAATAGCTTAGACAGCAAGTCTTTATTTAGATTTAATTGCAGCAGAATCTAATTAACAGTTGTGTATTAAAGACTTGAGAGTCTCTGATCTCTTAAAAAAATCACCAATACTGCCAAAACTACACGCTCATAAAAATCATGAGGCTGATTTACATCGTGAGGTTTTTGCACTGAAGTCATGTATGCCGTTCCTTTGGAAGGCAAAGAATAGCTGTCATTAAAAAACAACAAAAACACAAAAGGGATTTCAAGGGCCAAATCAGGAAGAAAGAGTGAAATATTGGAAGAATTAGTAATAAAGAGACTTGCCCTCGTGTAGGAAGCAGGCTACTTAAGTGTCAGGTAGATACTGCGAAGTTTCAGAGATTTCCGTGCTATCATAAGGGGGAATCTAGGAAACATATTTCTATTTTCACTGCAGAGTTGTGATGGCAGAAGGGTGCCCCTGGCATGGGTGGTTCCTGCTCTGCCTGGCTGCCAAACGGGGGGGGTGCCAGCAGCACGGAGCCCCCGGTAACGCCGCGCTGCAGCTCATCTCTCACACTGCTCTGCAGCAGCACAGGCACTCTTGGGTTCACAGAATCACAGAATCACAGGATCTTCTAGGTTGGAAGGGACCTTAAAGATCATCTTGTCCAACCGTCAACCTGACTGACAAAAATAGACACCCACACAACAAACAAGGAGCATCATCACTAAACCAGACCTCCCAGCACTACATCAACCCGTCTTTTGAACACCTCCAGGGATGGGGCCTCAACCCCCTCCCTGGGCAGCCCATTCCAAGGGCTGAGAACCCTTTCAGGGAAAAAATTTTTCCTAATATCCAGCCTGAACCTCCCCTGGTGTAACTTGAGGCCATTTCCTCTCGTCCTGTCGCCTGTGACTTGGGAGAAGAGACCGACCCCCACCTCTCTACACCCTCCTTTCAGGGAGTTGTAGAGAGCAATAAGGTCTCCCCTCAGCCTCCTCTTCTCCAGGCTGAACACTCCCAGCTCCCTCAGCCTCTCCTCATAAGACTTGTGCTCCAGACCCCTCACCATCTTTGTCGCCCTTCATCTGAGGTGCACACAGGGAAGAAAAAAAGAATTCACTGAATTTCACTGAATTTTTAGAGTTGGAAGGGACCATAGAGATCATCTAGTCCAACCCCCCTGCCAAAGCAGGACCACCCAGAGCTTGTCAGAGCATGTTACTCAGGAGCATCCAGACGGGTCTTGAAGATCTCCAGAGAAGGGGACTCCACACCCTCCCTGGGCAGCCTCTGCCAGGGCTCTGCCACCCTCACCCCAAACAAGTTCTTCCTCATATTCAAGTGGAACCCTTTATGTTCCAACATAAAGGTTGCAATACTCCACTGAAAAGGAGGGAAGCAAGAGCTAAGGTCACCTACAATAATGGTTTTATACCTCCCCTCCCTTTGAAATCCTCGGCTGCCACATTACTCCCACCAGGAGAAAGTTCAGGTTCAGAAGTAAAGACAAAAAACAATGCATTGTGACTCTTGTTTCTTTTGTTTATAATCTTTTCCTTCCCCCTGCTCCACTGCAGATGAGTAATTTCCCCTTCAGTCCTTGGGGGGGACTGACAGCACAGCACGGCCCCCAACTGTTTTGGGAATGGCTGGCTGTTTTGTCAGGAGAAACCTCCCCGGATGCAGAATGTGCAGCCCACACTCAGCCTCCACACTCTCTCTTTCTTAGATGCAGCTATTGACCACGTGGAGGAATAAAATAAGGCCTACAGCTTCCTTTTTGCAGGTAGAGTGGTACCAGAACAGGATGAAGACCTGTAACTTCTCCTCCTCTGCCCCAGAAGCTCTTTGGCTCTGGAGAGAAGATCTGCCCATGACTGTAATAGCAAGAGAAATACCCCACTCCTCCACTGGCCTGCACGACTCCCCTCTGCTCTTGCCACCACCAGCACCTGCCCAGGTTCCTCCACCTGGCTCTTGGGCGTGGAGATCCCCTCCAACAAATGCCACAGCCACGCAAGCAGAAACACAATGCTCAAAACAAGGGCACACGAATATTCCACGCGATTCCGGCAAAGCCAAACAGTTGTTTCCTATTTGTCCCCAGCAACTTTTTGGGGAGCAGTGAGATGGAGCAGCACTCTGATACTACAGGCAAGTCAGAAGTTAATGAAACCATGAAAAATGCAAAATTGGGGTTTTTTCCTTCCGTATGTAGTTTTCTATAGCTTTTCTCTGAATTTCTTTTTTTTTTTTTGGCCCAGAGCAGCTGGGAATATTAGCCCTCCAGAAACAAGTTTTGCGGGAAAATCTAATTACATACGCTGTATTTCGACCCAGAGCACATTTTACAGCCTACTTTGAAAACAAAGCTACTAGTTATGGTGCTATGATGTTATTACCGACGTTATAATAGGGATTTTGTGTCTGACCTGACTCCTGTCTCACCACCCTATCAGATTGGTTGGCTTTTGCAAAGTCTGATTAAGCATTAACTAAAAACATAAATCCTAAGGAACTTTCCCAGTCACTTTGACATTTTATAGTTTGGTGCCATGCATAAAACTCCCATTCTACAAAAACCTATGCTGTCACTTTTCTGAATAAATGCAAAACACTCTTGCAGCCCCAGTAAATACAGACTTTTTACATGGAGACAATTTATTCCAGCTGCATAATTCTTCATCTAATGCTATGTCCTTTATGTTCCTAATCAAACCATCTGTTGTTTCAGATAAATGGCTAAAACTAGTATCTGCCTAAGTTTAGGATCCAGAGAGAATGTAACAGCAAGACGGTCACTCAGTCTGTATTCTTCTCCAAACAGACAACTAAATTCAGTATCCAAATGAAAGAGAGCTGGTCCGTTGGACAGAGAAGCAGCCAAAGCAGCTTGGTGAGCTGCAGAGTGGGGAGAAAGTCCTCTGCCTTTAAAATCTCAGCCCTTCTCACAGTGAGGAACACACCCTTAGGAAACAGCAAACAGATTCTCCCAAATATGGGGAACTGCACACAGTCTCCAAATAAGGAATTCTCCATGGAGTCTTAAACAAAGGAAATCATCTTCTTTTCCTACTGTAAGTCAAAGGAATAATTTTTCCCCTAGAAGAGACTTAAGTATACTTTCCTAGATCAACACATTCACTCCAGCATTTTGAAGTCCCTATGCTTTCAGTTTTGATTTTGCAAAGGGATAGAGAAATGATGTCTCACGTTCCAGCAGGCAGACTTGTTTCTCTAGCTGCTTTATATTCGCGGCTCCAATTGATTTGCAAGAACCTGTTGGCAGAGACAAAATGAAAAGCTTTTCTTTTTTTTTTCAAAATACAAACTATCTTTCTGAAGTCTGTAGAGAATATGTTCACACGACAAATAGTTGTTACTGCTCCCAGAACAAAGTGGCAATAAAAAAAAGGAAATAAAAAAAAAAGCCTTAACAACTGTCTAATCTGCTTTTGCTCTATTAGCCTTTTGCTGAGTAACAGGCTTTGGGACTCTGACAATCAAGGCTGAAGATTGCTACACTCGCATGGATTTAAAAAAACCCGCCTTGAAGCCTGTAGCTGACGTGCCCTTCTCTTCTAGCTCCAGCAGAGCTACCTCTGTCCCTATGTTACTTGCAACATCCTCAGAGATGACAATGTAATTTATACACAAGTCTACAGTTCCTGTCTGGAATTCGATTTTTTCTCTCATACTAGTGCTTTGTGTCAAGTTCTTACTTGCAGCTTTCTAGGAGCTGTTCTGGCCCACAGGCAGACCTCTCCATCAGGGTTGCAAGACCTCCCAATAAAATCAAGACCTAATTATTAGTGATTAATTTTTTTTTTTCCCCTCGGAAAAGTTGGTAAGCAATCAGATTTACCAGCCTACACCCAAAAATATCTTCCTTATAGCCTTGTGGGCAGCAGTGGCTGCAAGCTTCTCCAGCAAGTGCGGACCCTGGAGGGCCTCCTAGTGATGCTTCCCCCAGAGCTGGCTTCAAGAACAAATAACAACATCAGACCCTATAAAGAGGGCAACACAGCTGGAATTTCCATGCATATCATCTGACGCTTACTTTCCATCTCTAAGCTGAGGGTTAGGTATCAGTTCAGAACGTTTTTCTGCTCCAGCAGAGACTGGAGCTCTTCAGACTTTTTTTTTTTTTGCTGGTAACAGCAGCACAATGAACAAACGCTGCGAAAGGAATAGTGGCAGGAGTGACACATTTGTTTTAAGGAAAGAATGACCTCGTTCCTCTTCTCCTTGGAGAGAGGGGAAAGGTGGGGAGGGGTAAGAGAGGTGATTCACACATCTCCCTGTCACTCCTCCACACCACGATGCAGGGAGCTGTGTTCCACATCTGGCCTTACCCCCAGCCCAGGCACTGCTGCTCGGTTGCACTCTCTCTGTCACTCTCTCCCGCTCAGCCCTGGGAAGGCTCTCTCTCTTGCCAGGCATGTTCTTGCCTCCTCCTCCCACCCC
>NW_015094509.1:2044767-2048769 GCF_001431845.1 Calidris pugnax
GCCCTTAGGATGTCTCCACCTACCACTTCCTGCTATGAAAACCCTTTAGATTTATACCACATCTGCTCACTTGGATGATGAGACACCAAACGCTGAGCTGTATCATCTCTCAAAGGCACAGATGGGGGAAGGGAGGCAGAAGTGACTTAATGTACCTTGGCAGCTCTTTTTTTCTGCTTGGATTCTAGGGGATGCACACACACCAAGCACTGGATGTGTCTCAGCAGCCCTTGAGTTCCTTTAATCCATTCCAGCAGCCCCTATAGCACCTAAGAGTCACCGCAGGGAACGCTCCCCATACAGCAGCTATATGTAGGAGTAGCTGACTATCCCACACAGCTCACAAAATACGACAATTCTCCTACTAGGGTTGGGTCCTTCATGGTCCTTCAGCTGCAGTGACCTGGCCATGAGGGGATCCTCAGCCCTTACGCCGTTCCCTGGTGCGTAACGAGTACAAACAGGCAGCTCTGGTCCAGCCAGAAGGCTTTTAAGACAGAGAAGTTGGGAGAAGGGGCATGAAGATAGGACCCGTATAGCTCTGTGGAGACCAAGAGAGGAGCTGCAAAGGGTCTCCTAGTCCTTGGGGAGGAGATGTTCCACAGGAAGCTCAGCAAGAACAAGGAGTGTGCTTCAGACTCCCCCTTGACATCATTTTTTTGCAGAAAAAGGGAGTGAGTTAGTTCCGACGCATCATTAGGAGGTGGCTTGTTCTGTTTGCTTCAGTCCAAGTTATTAAAAATGGAAACACAAAAAACGATCTTCCAGAATCTCATTCCATCAGCGACTGAAAAGAAATACTTTTACGTTCTATTTCTAGCAGGTATGTCATTCAGTGTTGCAAAACTGCAATGTTTGGGCTGTAAATGCTGCAGGGAACTTGAAAGAAAATGATTTCCACTGGATCTGAAATAAGAGAAACATTTCTATTATTATGAATTTCTCACACTGTATAAAAATGAGCTTTGATGCTTTTAAGTTTAGCTCTTCTTTATTTACCTCATAACATTACAGCAGGAAAGGGTTCTTAAATTTTGAGTACAATACCCCAAATAATGTCAAAACAATGAATGTCAAGATTCCTAAAGAGAAAAACTGTAGTTTTTTGACAGTAGTCAGCAGGGACAGAAGAGAGAGAGACAAAGAGAGGTCATTTATTAAAAGCTGAACATTATACAGGAGCAACTATATGTCTACATTTCTAATAATGTAACTCTCAGAAAATGTACGCTATGAATCCTTTTGAACCCCTCAAGACTCATGTGTGCAATGCAATATGTGCCGCAGGCCCAAAACAAAGAACACGTACAAATATTTCAAGGAATTAATTTAAACTACTCTAGGATTCCTGCATGTGACATAAATTATTCTGACTGCAATTTCAAGGCTTTTTGTGCCTCAGATGAATAAAAGCAAGTTTCTTATATCCCTAGAATACAGAAATATAGCTGTGGAATGAGTGATGTACATCAAAATAAAGGGCATGTGAGAATTTTGAGATTCTGCTTGACTGCATGATAAATTAGGTCTTTCTCTCCTTACATTTACTGCCTTCCTTATATTAGGAAAACCTCAGTGCTGACCAAAAGCAAGTTTGGTGGTGGGGGTTTTTTGTTTTGTTTTGTTTTGTTTTTCCCCCACAAGAGACCAATGATTTTAACATTTCCTATCCAACCCACATTTCTATCTCTTTTTTCCTGGAGTCCCCACCATGTCTAATTTGTCACGATAATAAAACTATTCTGAAAAACAAAGCAGGATCCAAATCCAGGAAAGGGTTCATGGCTGTGAATCACTTAAGGAGACTTCCTCCAGTCCAGAGTTAGTTAAGTAAGACCCTGAGCCTCAAAGATTTAGATGTCTAACTTGTATTTAAGGGTACCTAATTACCTTTAAGAATATGAGCCTAAGTCCCTTGGGGTTAACTTGTGGCTCTTTCGTTAGCATTTCCTACAGCTATTTCAGAGAGATCCCCGTTCAGTTTGCTGATGCTAGACATTGCAGGAAGGAGCAGGTCTCATTTCAAGCCTGTGGATGCTATTAGCTATTGGAGCAGATAAAAGCTAAGGTGCTTCAAAGGAACTGCTGGCACCTTTTAAATCCCCATCGTGAATTTACCTTCTCGTTCCCACTGACTTCACTTTGCACACACCCGAAACCCACCTACTGTCTTTTCTTTTTATGCTTTCCACCTTCTATATGCCTAAATACAACAGCTTCTTCCACAAGCCCTACATAATGTGCTGTCTTCCTCTAAGAGGCAGCAGGCTTTTTCTTTCCTCTCCTGCTTTGCAACATCCTTGCTTTGGAATCCATCCAGTAAGCTCCTTAAGCTCATGGAGTCACAAGTGCTTAGCACAGAAGGGTATTACATAAATAATAATAATAATAATATAATTAATAGCCCCATATATGGAACCTTAAGGGCCTTCTAATCTTAGCACGTGCTTGGAAAGCAACTTTCCGAAACTATTTAATTTGGGTGAGAGTTCTTAGCAGCAACATAATAAGCAAAATATCAAACAAGTTCCTACAATGACACAGCCAAGTGGGCTCCGGCACAAGGCAACGCGTGTGTATAGTTTGGCTGTGGTGGTGCCTTGCCCATCCCCAGATTCCTGAAGTTGATCTTTAAACAAAGTTTGCAGGGAAGGCGTAGGATGCATCACTCCTCTGCTCTGCTCACTGGGAACTGGGTGCCAGGTTGGAGTGAATCATTTTGGAAGCAGTGGATTTCTTTAGGTTTCCTGAAATAAGAAATGACATAATGTATGCAGTTACGCACACGCTAGCAATACACTGCTGATGCCTATATTTAATGGTCTTGATTTTTTAAAGTTAAATGATGTCATACACAATTTCAACAACCCCGGCGTTCTTAAGAACATTTTGTTCTCCGTTTTCATGCAAGACTTCAGTACCAAAATTGCGAGCAAAGTGAGCAGAGTCACATTAACACTGCTGCTGGAGTCTGTGGTCGTGCTCGTGACTGAAGTGTTGCTTATGTATAAAAAAATAGATATATCCTTGAATAATGATTTGTGCTTCAGGTCAATCTGACTGTCACGTCACGCTCCCACTGCTCAGCAGTGAGACATTTGAAAAGACACTAATCACTGAGTTTTCCACGAAATACACGTTTTAGTAAAAATCCGAATGGTTTGGATGGCAGCATTGGTCTGCACGTGGAGGAGAGCTGTCCTGGAAACCTTCATTCCCAAAAAGGGCTGAGACACAGGCCACAGATGCTCTGCCATCAGGGACAGCGCACGCTTATGCTTATACTTTACATTTCTGGTGCCCGACTCCACAGCAGGCCCTGGGAAGCCACCGGCATTTTTTCCACATGGACATGGAAAAGCTCCTGGGGAAAACCATCCTCCTCTTGGAAAAAGCAAGCCTATCCAGGGATGGGGAAAACTGCTGGCTTGGAAACTGGGGCACCGTGGTCAGGCCTGCGCCCTCCCAGAGCTTTCGTGTGGGGTAATGGCGGACCCTCCGGGCCGAAAAACAAAGATTTGCCCTCATCATCCTTCCTATTCCCTCCTGGCTCCTCGGAGAGGCCTCCAGGGAAGGAGATGGGGGTGGGGGGAGGGCGAATGGCAGGGCCGGGCCGGGGCCGCCGCCGTTCCCGCCCTCTCCCGCCCGGCAGCGGGAAGGAGAGCGTCCGCAACGGCCGCTGCCGCCATGGAAACGCCATTCCTCTCAGCGGGACGGGACGGCGGGATGGCGGGATGACGGCGGGATGATGGCGGGATGACGGCGGGATGACGGCGGGATGGCGGCCTCCCGCCCGTCCCGCTGAGGGGGCTGAGAGACCCGCGGGAAGCCCGCCCAAAAGGCGGCGTTACGGGGCTTCCTTCGCGCCGCGCAGGGCTGTTTTGGGAAAAATTAGAAGGAAAAAAAAAAAGGAAAGAAAAAAAAACCCAAATTTAGTCAGCGCACCACTTGTTATATTTATTTGTTTTTCATAACCTAGGAAAGCGGCAGCGGGCCGAGCCG
>NW_015094509.1:2048791-2061082 GCF_001431845.1 Calidris pugnax
TAGTTTGGGGACGGAGGAGGCGCAGAGGGGAGGGCGGCGGGCGGGAATGGCGGCCGGGAGAGAGGGAAGAGGTCGGGCGGGGTGTGTGTGCGGGAGAGAGGGAAGAGGCCGTGCGGGCAGGCGGTGCTGCGGGTCTCCGCCTTCAGCAGCGGGAGGGAGCGGAGCGCGGGGCGGGCGCTGGGGCGGCTGAGGGGGCAGGCAGAGGAGGCAGAGGTTTCCTGACAGGGTTCCTGAGCGAGGCACAGAGGAAGAAAAACACCGGGCTGGAGGGGGGGCAATCTAAGGTTTGTCTGGGAGGAGCAAAGGCAGAAAAGCTCCTCTCCCTCAGCTGCCATTCCCCGCCCAAAGGCTGCGGGGGGCCCGCTGCCCCGCACTGACCCGGCAGCCGGGGCGGCCGCAGGGAGGGCCGGCTGTGCGGGAAGGGATGCCTTGGTGGGTTTTCATTCATCCCCGGCGCTGCCTTCTGCTAATCCTGCCCAAAACCGGGGCAAGGAAGCAGAGCGGTGGAGTCACCGCTGCCGAGCCCGGGGGACTGGGATGGAGCAGGGACTGGGATGGAGCAGGGAAAGGGATGGAGCAGGGAAAGGGATGGAGCAGGGACTGGGATGGAGCAGGGAATGGGGTGGAGCAGGGAATGGGATGGAGCAGGGACTGGGATGGAGCAGGGAATGGGATGGAGCAGGGAAAGGGATGGAGCAGGGACTGGGATGGAGCAGGCAATGGGATGGAGCAGGGACTGGGATGGAGCAGGGAATGGGATGGAGCAGGGAAAGGGATGGAGCAGGGACTGGGATGGAGCAGGGAATGGGATGGAGCAGGGAGTGGGATGGAGCAGGCAATGGGATGGAGCAGGGACTGGGATGGAGCAGGGAATGGGATGGAGCAGGGAAAGGGATGGAGCAGGGACTGGGATGGAGCAGGGAATGGGATGGAGCAGGGAGTGGGATGGAGCAGGCAATGGGATGGAGCAGGGACTGGGATGGAGCAGGGAATGGGATGGAGCAGGGAAAGGGATGGAGCAGGGACTGGGATGGAGCAGGGAATGGGATGGAGCAGGGACTGGGATGGAGCAGCTTGGCTGGAAACACGGGGCTGGTGTTGGGCTGTGTCTGGCAAATTACAGGGAGAAATGGTCCCGTCTCTGTGCCGCTCTTACGGGGCTTCCTTCGCGCCGCGCAGGGCTGTTTTGGGAAAAATTAGAAGGAAAAAAAAAAAGGAAAGAAAAAAAAACCCAAATTTAGTCAGCGCACCACTTGTTATATTTATTTGTTTTTCATAACCTAGGAAAGCGGCAGCGGGCCGAGCCGGGGGGCTGCTAATCCTGCCCAAAACCGGGGCAAGGAAGCAGAGCGGTGGAGTCACCGCTGCCGAGCCCGGGGGAATGGGATGGAGCAGGGACTGGGATGGAGCAGGGAATGGGATGGAGCAGGGAAAGGGATGGAGCAAGGAAAGGGATGGAGCAGGGACTGGGATGGAGCAGGGACTGGGATGGAGCAGGGAATGGGATGGAGCAGGGAAAGGGATGGAGCAGGGACTGGGATGGAGCAGGGAATGGGATGGAGCAGGGACTGGGATGGAGCAGCTTGGCTGGAAACACGGGGCTGGTGTTGGGCTGTGTCTGGCAAATTACAGCGAGAAATGGTCCCGTCTCTGTGCCGCTCGTCTGCCTGAAAGTTGGCAGTTTGCTGCTGATGGAAGAGTTTAATCCTCCAGCTCAAACGGTGGGAAGACGCGTTGTGGGGGGACAGCGTTCGTCAGTCCTGCTAATGAGCGTGCAGTTACACGGATGATTTCAGAGGATGGGCTGCGTGTCCTTTCGTTGCCTTAAATACAACCTGCAAAATTATGCCGCAGGGCTCGTTCTTAATTTATCCTCCTTCTGCATATACTCATCACGTTGCAGGTTTCAAGGGCATGATCGTATGGTTTTGTTTTTTTTTTTTTTCCACAGGATGCTGCTCTTCCTGGGTGCATGAGGTGGATGATGCTCTGGGGCTGAGTCATAGCCGGGCACTCTTACTGCCTCTTCCAGTCTTGCAGAACGTGGCACACGGAATCAGGGAATTGTCAGAGTCGGAAGGGACCTCTAGAGACCATCCAGTCCAACTCCCCGGCCAAAGCAGGGCTGCCCAGAGCACATCACTCAGGAGCATCCAGGTGGGGCTTGAAGATCTCCAGAGAAGGGGACTCCACACCCTCCCTGGGCAGCCTGTTCCAGTGCTCCATCACCCTCACTGTAAAGAAGTTTTTTCTCATATTTGAATGGAACTTCCCATGTTCCAGCTTTATCCTTTTGCCCCTTGTCCTATCGCTGGAAACCACTGAAAAGAGTCCGGCTCCAACATCCTTCAACTCACCCTTTAGATACTTATAAACATAAATAAGGTCTCCCCTCAGTCTTCACTCGTCCAGGCTAAAGAGTCCCAGCTCCTTGAACCTCTCCTCGTAGGGAGGTGCTCCAATCCCTTAATCCACACGTTTAGTAAGCGACATGGTGAAGGTGTGAGGGACACGGGATGGGCCTGGGTGCAAGGCAATCAGACAGCACTCAGCAGAGCTGCAGCCTGCCTTGGCCTGCAGGATGGAGCCACGACACCCTGCTGGGCACCATCCTGAGCTCCGGCAGAGTGGCTGCTGCCCGTACGTGCTCCCTTGCTGGGGTGTCCACCCTGCGCTGTCACAGCTGCCGCTGAGGTGACCAGCCTTCTCCTCCCAATACAGAAAGTGCCAGGGAAATCACAGAATCACAGAATTATCTAGGCTGGAAGAGGCCCTCGGGATCATCGAGTCCAGCCATCCACCCTACTCTAAAGTTCTCCCCTACACCATATCCCCCAACACCACATCTAAACGTCCCTTAAACACATCCAGGGATGGCGACTCAACCCCCTCCCTGGGCAGCCTGTTCCAATGCCCGACCACTCTCTCTGTGAAGAATTGTTTCCTAATGTCCAGTCTAAACCTCCCCTGGCGCAACTTGAACCCATTACCCCTTGTCCTATCATCTGTAACTTGGGAGAAGAGACCGACCCCCACCTCTCTATACCCTCCTTTCAGGGAGTTGTAGAGAGCGAGAAGGTCTCCCCTCAGTCTCCTGATGCTCCGAAAAAGTAAGCAAAACAAAAGTTGGAGGCATCTCAGACTGAGGTTACGAAGTGCCGTGTCCCTCGTTCATATTCTTTACCAGCCTTGAGGTTTGGTTAAATGGACATTTTCTGCGATGCTAAAGCTAGATTCTGTTTCCCCATGTCGCATCTACCCGTATGCTGTTCCCTGCCTTTTTGCTCCCCAAATGCACTGAAGCAACACTTTGTGGGCCTGCAGTGCAGATGGTCAAAAGACATTGAGGTGCTGGAGTGGGTCCAGAGAAGGGTGACAAAGCTGGTGAGGGGTCTGGAGAATAAGTCTGATGAGGAGAGGCTGAGGGAGCTGGGGTTATTCAGCCTGGAGAAGAGGAGGCTGAGGGGAGACCTTATTGCTCTCTCCAACTCCCTGAAAGGAGGGTGTAGAGAGGTGGGGGTCGGTCTCTTCTCCCCAAGTCACAGGCGACAAGACTAGAGGAAATGGCCTCAAGTTGCGCCAGGGGAGGTTCAGGCTGGATATTGGGAAAAATTTTTCCCTGAAAGGGTTCTCAGGCATTGGAATGGGCTGCCCAGGGAGGGGGTTGAGGCACCATCCCTGGAGGTGTTCAAAAGACGGGTTGATGTAGTGCTGGGAGGTCTGGTTTAGTGATGATGCTCCTTGTTTGTTGTGTGGGTGTCTATTTTTGTCAGTTGGGTTGACGGTTGGACAAGATGATCTTTAAGGTCCCTTCCAACCTAGAAGATTCTGTGATTCTGTGATTCTGTGTAGGGGCCAGTCTCATAAATGATTGCATCGGTGCTCCTGGGGAGGCAGTGAGCTGTGCTGCCAGAGTGGGACTGGGCAGCTGGACACGGGGGCTGAGGGAGAGGAAAAGTCTTCAGCTGCTTTTACCACGGGAGGAAACTTTTCCTATAGCTACACTGCAGAGCAGAGATAGGGCATCATTCGGGATATAATAAGGACACACGAGCACAGGCAGAAAGTAGGAGAAATCAAATTATTGACCAGGCACTCACCAAGTTGTCACTGGCTCGCCGAATGGATGCCAGAATCCCACAGGAAAAAAACCCACCCTAGAACATCAGGTGTAATTAAAGACTGCATTAAGGACAGGGGGCTAAGGGAAGGGCACGGCTTTTAACCCATCATTTGGACTAAAATGCTGACTTCCTTTGAGATATTCTGTTTATTCAAAAATACCTCTCTTCCCATTTAGGTCAGGACAGCTGTTTTCTGCGTTTCGACCTGCCTGTGACACCGGGGGGGGAGAGAGAAGAGGGCAGCTGTGATCCATGAGGGGATGGCTTGGCCGCCGGAGATCGATCCCACTCCACAGACCAGAGAGAGGGCCATGACAAAGCCCCAAGTTAGAAGGGCAGAAGTTTCCTTTGTTCTCTTTGTCTGGCAGAAAAAAAGAGACAAGGCAATAGGTTTAAGGATTCTGGATATAAAGAAGGGAACAACCTCTTTATTTACAGGGTGGCACAGCCCATCCAGCAGCAACGGGTTTTTTAAAGACTGTTTTAAGGTTGTCTATAGCTGAGGAAATGGCGACTGGAAAGGGTGGGGAATCTAGAGAGTTTAGTGCATGTTTGTTCAGTTACTTTTGGTTTGAAATAAGGGCAGCTTCGTGGACAAGTGGCCAAGTCCCCAAGCTAGTATTTTGTGGTTTTACAATCACACTTTCAAAAATGTTTTCTCCTTCCTGTTGCTGTGCGGAAGATCCACCAAAATAGCCCCAAAGATTTCCAGCACACCAGGCAAAAGAAAAAACTATTGCTAATAGCATCTGTTTTGCAGTTTGGGTGACATACAACACCAGGAGACAAACAGGTTTGCCATGCAAGTGTGTTTTCTATTGTTTTTAATTTGACGGTGACTCTTTAAGAACATAACATTGCCTCCAGAGTTTATTTTACATTTCCCAGTAAATAGGAGTTAGGCTGCCAGGCGTGGTTACTTTTGGGTTTTTTCAGTTGTTCCTAAAATCATGGTCTAAAAAACTCCTAAAATGCGGATTGTGCTGTTGCATGTTTTTAGAAGGACTTGTTCATTGTGTCCCCGCAGCGCTCCGTACTCTTGCTTTACTGCTGCACGTTTGCCTGTAAGTCTGTATTCGAATAAATCATTCTCTTTAATAAGAAAATGTGAGAAGCACTTCCCACCCCTCCCCCCTTTTTTTTTGGTGATAGCTACGATACAAAAATAATGAGCTAAACAGGGCACAAGTGGTCACTGGTGTGTGACTGTTTGTGCTGTTAGCATGCCTCTTAGGATGGCTTTGGTCCCTGCAGCCAGTACTCCTTAGGAAATGCCCAGGCACGAGCCAGAAACCATTCCCAGGAGGCAGCTTTGGGACTTGCTGTAGGGGAGAAGGAGAATGCTGACACATGGACACAAGCTGGGCAGTGCCACTAGCCCTTAGAGCCAGAGGACTGTTCGGGTTGCTGATACAGATGTAACTGAAATATATAAAGGAGGCAACTCCCCATTGTCAAATGGAAGCCTGAGGAGCAAATGGGGAGGTGAAGGGGTCAGGGCAAGCAATAGGAAATCTTGGGATACAGCACAAATCTTCTGTTTATTAAATTTCAGGGCCACAGATTCACAATATTGATATTTCGGGAGGTAACTAGTACGAAGCGCTGCCACAAATCTCAGCTTCATTAAGAACTTGGGTGCCCTACACCTTTCCTGTGTAATGGCCCTGTTTGAAGGACCTCAAGCCATTGGAACATACAGGGTGCCTGGATCTGCTCACTTGGTTTCTTTATTGAATGGACAGTGATTTTAGGTAACGAAAGGCAGATTTGTATCATGCTTCAGCTGCACCAGGTATACCTGAGTAGTCCTTGTCAGAAAAACGTGTGTTCCCTCTAGGATGAATCCAAAGTAAAGGCAGAAAGAAGGTGTATAAAATTTGTATTTTATTCTCCTAACAGGTTTGTAACCTGTGGTGGTGGGTGTTGTGTGGGCTGGGTGTGCTCACGCCTCGGACATCACCGCTGAGCCCGGGAGGGTTTGTCTGTGAGACACTGAACAGCAGTCTGAAGAAGTGAGATGTCAGGATCCTGTCCCCTGCAGCCTGCTGCTTCAGCTGTTCAGCCACTCAACTTAGGGAAGCAGCAGCTGTAAAACAACAACAAACTAAATTCCAGCTTCCCTTCCCCTCCCACCCCAAACACCCTGGGTTCTCCCTAAATAATGTCTGTGGTCATCTATTTACTTGCAAAGTTTCCACTCACCACAGTCATTTTGGAGGAATGAGTGTGTTCCTTCAGTACTAGAGAATATGGCTTTGTGATAATAAGAACAGAAATAGGGAATGGAAAAATGACCTGAGGAAAGTGGAGGCCTCTCCTGGGGCTGCCCTTTTAGCGAGCAGCCGAGCAGGGACTCGGGGAGCAGCCAGGCAGTCCTTCTGCCCAAACTACCCCGTCAGTGAAGAGTGAAAGCAATTACTGACAGTTTTGCAGGGTTAAGATCACATTTAGGGTTGGATGATGTTTGTTCAGGCAACAAGGCTGTCTGTGCAGTTTAACTCCAAGCACTTTCAATTTGTATTTGCAAGTCATCACAGCTGAAGACAGCGCAGTCCAGTTAGGTTTGGAAACAGAACAGGGTGATCCATGCACACCTTTAAAGTGCTTTCCTTAAAAGCACGACAGTGAATGCAAGTCTTTGCTTCTAAAGCAGCTCTGCTTTAAAATCCCTGAGGTTTTGCTTCTCTCCCCTCCTGTTCGGCTGCAGGAATATCTGGGGAGTTTCAGTCACAGAGACTATCCCTGGAGCATCTCGCTGACTTGAAGCTTCATCAGGGCAGTAGCCTTATCCCCCAAAACAGCTGTCTGGGGAAGAGCAGGTGGGTCATGCAGCTGGTAAGCCTTACACTCAAGGAATAACCTTACCTGCTACATACTTATGACAGGTCTTTTCTAACTTAGGAAAGACACAGATGTTAACGAAGAGCTTCTACACGTGCATACAATAGAGAGTGAGAGCTATTTCCGGCAGCAGGTTGGATGTGTGTGGAATCAGGATGTGCTAATCCAGACGTGCAGATAATGCACTGAATTCATACACGCCTTTGTTTTACGAATTGGAAATTTCCAAAGGTGCCCTTGGGATTTGAGTATTCAATTTTCAGTGATATCAGGGTGCTTAAATGCAGTACTTAGAAGTACAGACTTACCGCGAGGGCACAAAGAGAAGAGCTAAATAACTTTGAGAAGCCATTTTTACACCAAAAGCAACAGCAGCATGTGCTTCCAGCTCCCTTGAAGTAGTCATGGCTGGTGTCCTCGAATGACTCCAGCCGTTGTGCTTTTGTAAATTGGCTTTCAAAGGTTCTAGGTTTTCCTTATCAGTATGGAGGAGGACAATCCTCTTTTGAAATGCTTGTTGATCCTACTCTTTATCTTACAACAGGGGCACCCTGGCTTGACCCAAAGACGTCTGCAGTGCTTCCCAAATGTGCTGTCACTCCTTTTGCATCGCTCTGAACTGGAAGGCTTTCTGAGCTTGGTGCTGTAAGCATCAAAAGCCTCTGACCTGTGCAAGTCTGCAGCCACACAACTATATATTTCCCTTTGTATTTCAGTCTTTCATCAGAACTGTGGAATACAGAAAAATGGTTACATTTCCCCAAACAATTCCAGTAATCAAATACGAGAACAGTAGAAAAATCTGTATGTGGACTTAACTTAAATCCTGCAGAAAATTCAACTGGATTTTTGTATAGCATATTTTTAACGCTAATAAGTAGCTAAAAGTGCACTTCATCTTTGGAATTTCACATGAAAGCCACTTCTAAAATAAAACGTCGTATTTTCTCCTTTCTGTCAGTCCTTGGGGTACTTGCCACAGCTTGTATTTGGTGTGGTGAAATTAGTGTATTAGGCACTGAACTGAAAGAAAAAAAAGTGATAGAATTTGTCATTCGTTTGTCTTTGTTGTTTGCTTATTTCTTGCCTTTCATGCTTTCCTGGAGATGGCTGAACACTTGCCTGCTGGTGGGTAGCAGTGGATGAATCCCTTGTTTTGCTTTGCTTGTGTACGTGGTTTTGCTCTGCCTATTCAACTGTCTTTATCTCAATCCATGAGTTTTCTTGCTTTTACCCTTCCAATTCTTTGTCCCATCCCACCAGTGGGGCAAGTGAGTGAAGGGCTGTGTGGTGCTTAGCTGTTGTCCCATCCCACCAGTGGGGCGAGTGAGTGAAGGGCTGTGTGGTGCTTAGCTGCTGGCTAGGGTTAAGCCACAAGTATGGAAAGGTTGAAGAAAGGAAAAGACAGAGGAACATTTTAATACACTTTCAGCAAAGTGTTGTGTGTCTATTTTATGGTGCCGTGTGTTGTGTCAGTGCTTAACAGAGTTTATCAGGAAGACCTTTAAAAAGTCTTGGCCTCCACCCCGCTCATTTATGTTGCCAGCTAAGTCAAACATTTCACTGGCTCCCCCTCCTTTTGTTTTTTGTTGTTGTTTTTTTTTTTTTTTTTTTTTTTTAATCCATTGGGAAATTCCTCTTTTTCCTCCCTTTTTCTCCATGCAAGCTGCTTATTAGCTGTCCACTGCTTTCTAGTCCTTTTCCCTCCCATGCCAGTGAACCATCTGATCATGTATCTCAGATAACTTTAAAGTACTTTAGAAAATACTATGTTAAAATCCCCCCAATGTTTAAATCTCTCTTGGTACAGTTCCCTCAACTGTACATTGGCAGATCAAAGAAGCAGAAATCGTTGCCAGCTTAAGATAAAACATCTCCACTGCATCCAGGCACAGCTCTGTGATGGGCACAGGCTGTCTTGTCTATTCTTCTCCTGTGGCTGCTGTCCCTACAAGCCCATTCTTCAATTTCCTACCTCAGCTTGTGCCAAACGTAGGATCCAGCTGCTGAGGTGTAACGAAGAGCACGAGAAGGGCTCAGAAGCAGATCTTTGCAGGAGGCCAACAAGCACTTTCAAAAAGTCGGATCAACAAAAGGGTGCCTCCTGTTTTACCTCCCTCCAGCAAACAGAGAATTGCCCAAAGATGTGAATTATACTCATATGGCTAATAATAATAATAATAATGGAATAGAAGCGCTCTCAGAGTAATAATTGTGATTCCCTCAACAAACAAGATAGATACCTTGGATGTCTAACCAGAGTCCTGTTAATCTGGACCATCACTTGCCCTCCAACAACACACTTTGCTTTCCATGTAGATTTAATTCATCAAATTGAATTGTGTTTTAACAGGGACAGATCAAAGAAGTTGCCCCCCGACATCTTTGTCAGATTTATGCTTATAAATACTTAAAGGGAGGGTGTCAGGAGGATGGGGCCAATCTTTTTTCAGTGGTGCCCAGAGAACAGGACAAGAGGAAATGGGCACAAACTTATACATAAGAAGTTCCACCTAAACATGAGGAGGAACTTCTTTGCTGTGAGGGTGGCAGAGCCCTGGCAGAGGCTGCCCAGGGAGGTGGTGGAGTCTCCTTCTCTGGAGACATTCAAACCCCACCTGGACACGTTCCTGTGGGACCTGCTCTGGGTGGACCTGCTCTGGCCGGGGGTTGGACTAGATGATCTCCAGAGGTTCCTTCCAACCCCATGTGATTCTGTGATTTTTATAAGTCTGTTTTTAAATCGGAAATTAGGTGACATAAAACATCTGGTGGGCTGTGCTCAGAAATAGTCACTTCACAAGGCAGAATTCTCCGCCTGCTGCAACCTGCCAGGGAGTGAGTATAACGCCCTGAGAAGTGGTTTCCGTGCTTGCTGGCCTTCACTCTGCTGGAACCAAGCTGGTTTAAGCAAGCCACCTCTCCCATCTGGCTCAAGACACAGCCTTTCTGTGCCTGGGAGGTTCCTCACGAAGGAAGAGTTTTGATGTGCACGTGTTGCAGTCTGGGCAGCGCTGGTTTGAAGCGGCACTTTGGGATGGACACAGCGCCCTGCTTCCTTGATGGGGAGCATCCTTCAACCCCTCACGCCTTCCAGCTCCCAGGCAACAAGCCCTTGGGCTTCCCCCCCTTCCTCCTTCTCTGAGAGGGTCGTTGTGTGAACACACTGCAGTCAGCCCCCCTTTCCATCCTCCGCCAGCGCTCAAAGGAAGCCCATGCACAACCCCAGGGCTGTGTCAGGGAAGGTCACTTCTAGCAGGGCACGTTACAGGAGAGAAGACACCTTCCACCCTACTGCTTGGCTGCACAGTCCAGCAGCGGGGTAGAGCTCTGTTGCTGTTGGAGTTTTCAACTCTTTTTAGAAACTTTGATTTGAGCTCAGTGAGAATTGCAGGAGTTCTGCTGAACAAGCAAGAGCTCAGAACGCTTAAGTTCTAATATTTCAACACTATGTGTTTCTCTCAAGTTCAGGATAAAGAGGGAGGAATATGACCACAGCCAGCACCTCGGTGAAATATTTAGAAATGTTCCCCTGTGGAAAAGTTTCGTTTTGACATTTCCCAATTCAAGCCAGTTTTGGCATTGTTTCCCGTGGAGCTGTACGCTCACAGGCACTTTTAGCACCTCTGCTTATAGGCCTCAGCATCTATCCCAGTCAACACAGTCACAGTTCTCCCAGTGCAATGTTCCATTCCAGCCAGGGAATAGACTGCAGTAAGGAAAAAAACATCTTGACAAGAGGAACCATCCCACGGAGGAAAAAGGATTAAGTTTCTCGGATTACATTTCCCAGAAATGCCTCGTGGAGCTTAGGCACAAACAGGTCACTAACAAACCCATCCAGTTTGTTTCCAGTGTGTTCTCTAGCAAGCCATGCTTGAATTAAGATGATTGATTCACTGATCAAATATATAATTTTTCTAGGGAAAAAAATTATTAACTTATTCTTAGAATTTCTTCGCATTTTCCAATAGAAAGTGTTTTGGTGCAAGTTTTAAAGTAACAGTAAAACTTAATGTGTTTTGACAATCATCCTCTTATTTACAGTCCTTAATGCAGATTAAGGGCACTCAGACTCAACTCTGCAGAGTTTTGGTCAGGAAAGAAAGTGTTGGAATGTTTCCTAAACAGGGCTACTATAAACTGGATTAATCTCTACCGTAGTTTTTCCTAGACAGAAATGTCACTTCCAACTTGATTCTCCTCGGGTGTTGATCTTCCCCTCCTGTCATCTGCAGCACGAGCAGAAGCACCGTTCTGCTGTGGGAGAAGGCAATGGGCAGAGCTGTGAGATCTGCATCGGCTCGGGATACAACCGGCAGCGTCCCAGGAGAAGGGCTGAGGTTGAAGGATGCCATTGAGCGTGGAAAAGTTTAGTTTTGACATTTCCCAATTCAAGGCAGTTTTGGCATTGTTTCCCATGGCAGTTTTGGCATTGTTTCCCGTGGAGCTGTAGGCTCACAGGCAGCTCTAGCACCTCTGCTTCATAGGCCTCAGCATCTATCCCGGTCAACACAGTCACAGTTCTCCCAGTGCAATGTTCCATTCCAGCCAGGGAATAGACTGCAGTAAGGAAAAAAACGTCTTGACAAGAAGAACCATCCCACGGAGGAAAAAGGATTAAGTTTCTCGGATTACATTTCCCAGAAATGCCTCGTGGAGCTTAGGCACAAACAGGTCACTAACAAACCCATCCAGTTTGTTTCCAGTGTGTTCTCTAGCAAGCCATGCTTGAATTAAGATGATTGATTCACTGATCAAATATATAATTTTTCTAGGGAAAAAAATTATTAACTTATTCTTAGAATTTCTTCGCATTTTCCAATAGAAAGTGTTTTGGTGCAAGTTTTAAAGTAACAGTAAAACTTAATGTGTTTTGACAATCATCCTCTTATTTACAGTCCTTAATGCAGATTAAGGGCACTCAGACTCAACTCTGCAGAGTTTTGGTCAGGAAAGAAAGTGTTGGAATGTTTCCTAAACAGGGCTACTATAAACTGGATTAATCTCTACCATAGTTTTCCTAGACAGAAACGTCACTTCCAACTTGATTCTGTCGCGGACGGAGTGATTAACTTCACTAGTTAGAGTGAAGCATAGAAATATTTATTAAGGTGAAACAGTGATTTAACAAAACCAGTAATGTGATAAAACCAGTGGTAAATGCGATAGTGTTTACCAGATTCGATGTCAGGGTACACTCTATTATTTACTGCACAGAGGACAGGGTCAGACAAACTGTCAGGGACACCCTCCCGTTGAGTCACGAGGTTCAGAAAGGACCCCCTGGCTTTCTAAACTCCTTCTCAGAGAGGAGTCTGGG
>NW_015094509.1:2061242-2068360 GCF_001431845.1 Calidris pugnax
CCTGGCGTGCAGCCTGCTGCCCTACAGGAGAGCTCAAAGGGCTCTTGGGCTGTCTACTATTTATACAGTAAGATAATTGACCTATAGTCATATTTTCATGGCAACAAAATTTCTAGGTCCCCACTCCAGACAGTATTTTGACTCTGCTGCCAGCCATCCCCCAGAGACCGGGTGCAAGTTCTCACAGCTGCTGTTGTGATGGCCGTGGTGGCCAAGGCCGGGCAGGAGCCGAGAGGGAGCGGGGGGGCAAACCAGGCAGAGCACACCACCACAGATTCTCCTCGGATGTTGATCTTCCCCTCCTGTCATCTGCAGCACGAGCAGAAGCACCGTTCTGCTGTGGGAGAAGGCAATGGGCAGAGCTGTGAGTTCTGCATTGGCTTAGAATACAACTGGTGTCGTCCCAGAAGAAGGGCTGAGGTTGAAGGATGCCATTGAGATAGTTTTCCTAGACAGAAACGTCACTTCCAACTTGATTCTGTCGCGGACGGAGTGATTAACTTCACTGTAGTTTTTCCTAGACAGAAATGTCACTTCCAACTTGATTCTCCTCGGGTGTTGATCTTCCCCTCCTGTCATCTGCAGCACGAGCAGAAGCACCGTTCTGCTGTGGGAGAAGGCAATGGGCAGAGCTGTGAGTTCTGCATTGGCTTAGAATACAACTGGTGTCGTCCCAGAAGAAGGGCTGAGGTTGAAGGATGCCATTGAGAAATTCCAGGAAGCCAGTTTAGTTTGGAGTAGACCGACCGGCAGGGGAGTGTTACTGTGAAATTGAAGCAGAAGTCCTTGATACTGCAGCTTTTACAATATCAAACCTGTATTTTAATCTTCTGTCACAGGTCATTAGGAACATCAGTTCCTGCTCAGATCACCTCAGTGCTGACTGCACCTCACCCGGAGGCACCGCTGTCTCTGTCTGTGCCTTAAGGCAGCTGCTCTGAGCTTCCCCCCGACACCTGCAGTTATGACCCCTACAATGAGAATTCCATAATTCCTCTCGTCTGTCTGGATGAAGGGCTGTGGAAGCCAAGTTTTTCCTCTGAAGTTCTTGTGCATCCTTCTCCCCCTTAGCCTTCGTGTCTGTGCTCTGATGCAGCGTTTGAAGTCAGCAGGTGAACCATACACACTGCAGGGTCTCCTTTCTGCCTGGTGGGATTGCAGTTGCCAGCACACTCCCCCCTTCCCCTACAGGTACCCTGGAGTGACAGGGGGGAGTCCCGGCCCCGTGCCTTGGCTGGCTTCCACTGGGATAATTACACCCCGGGTGTCCATGTCCCCCTTGCAGATTTAACTAGGTACAGTGCAGGATTCACTTCCCAACACAGCTTGCTGGGCGGTTAAGATACAATTCATCAAGAAGATGGTGGATGGCCTTTGTGTATCTGAAGTCTTCTGAAGTCCTCCTAGATGAAATACAGGCTGTGGCGATCTGAGAGAAAACGGCATCTGAAGACTCAGCACAACCTCGTGCCTCTAGGCAGTGAAAAAAGAGCAGCCCCTGCGTATGCACTGAATCCTGATGGAACATGCACCACACAGACTCGAGATCCCACCTTAAGATCAGAGCAGGAAACATCAAAACCTGAAACAGACCTCAGTATCTAGTGGTCCACTTCTCTCCCCTTACCATGGGAGACACCACACTCAGGGAAACAGAGTCCAGCTTACCCTGGGAGAGCAGACCACCAAGGGATTTCCCTGGACACTGCAACCCGGGGCTCCTGGTGGGAGGAGGCTGCCTGGGCACGTCTGGAACCCCAGGAAATCTGAATTGCCAGAACGGCCTGTGAGAGCCATTCTGAGAGGCTGAATGGAGAACCCCACATCTCATGGGAGCAACATCAGGATTCACCCCCAACGAGTCTCACCTCCGTGAAGGTCAGACACGTCGCTACATGAGACAGTGAGTACATCTGCACACATGTTTCATGAGTGCTCTGCATAGGCTAGCTCCAGCCCTGCAACTCATCCACTGCTTCTTGGTCATGTTGTGAGCCAGCAGAGTGACCATGCCTTATACCTCTTACCAGCCTGCCGAGACCACTGTCACCACTAGAATTCCCTAGTGATGCATACATAACGTTATTTCTCTCCTAAAGCCTAGGAAATCAGACCACCACTACCCAGCAAAAATAACCAGGGACCTCTCCTTTCCTTCTTTCTTCAAGTAGATAGGAAGAATCATGGACTCCTTTAGGTTGGAAAAGACCTTTAAGCTCCTCGAGTCCAACTGTTAACCCAGCACTGCCAAGTCTACCACTAAACCATGGTGCTAAGTGCCACACGTGAGTTTTTTAAATACCTCCAGGGATGGTGACTTGAACCACGGTGCTAAGTGCCACACGTGCATCTTTTAAATACCTCCAGGGGTGGTGGCTTGAATAACCAAGACAAACAGACTAGTCCCCTCCCAGGCTGGGAGCCTTTGAAGTCTGTGGGGGTGGCATCCAGCCCCGTGGTGCCCATCCACGCTCCCCAGGAGGGCAGCTGCCCTTTGGAGGTCTGAGAGGGCCTCCCCGCTCTGCTCCATATCCCCTGTGTGTCACGCTCTCCAACACTTCCAGCCATTTGTTGGCTTGCTGATGGTAATGTTCTGTGAACTCTTATCAGATATATTTATTACCACAGTTGTTAATGTTTTGGGAAGGCACAGGCTGGCTCGAGTTCAAAGGAGGACCACGGGAACGGAAAATAAGCCCTGAAGGTGCTTATTTCAGGAGCCTGACTAATGCACCTCACTAAAGAGAAGGTTGAAAAAGGCAAGGAGATGAGTAGGTGTTGATACTCACAGCTGCAAAAGGTGTTTGAGTGCAGGGCCTTGCAGTTCTGCAGAGCACGATGCAGTTTCTTGCTCTTGCTGTTAGAACCTCCAACAACACACCAAGTGAAGGGTATTTCTGGGAGTGGAATGGAGTTAGTTGGCAGCGCAGAGAGCAGGAAGCATCAATAAACTCACCACTGTTTGAGATTTCAAAAAGAGAAATAGAAAGCTGTGCTGCATCAGCAGAGACAAGGCAGTGTGCCGAGGAGAGCAGGGCATGTGAAGGTGTGAGGTGGCAGGATCCCGAGCTCTCTCTTTTAACTCAATAAACACGTGCAAATCCCTTGTGTTTCTGCAGCAAAGGTGGCAGTGGGAGGGTGTTCAAGGTCACGTTGTGACCTAGGAATACTAGAAAATGAAATGCTGCATCTTGTGTAATTACTAATGGATTGATTTGAATGCTGAGCAACGCAAGAAACAACCCTGGTCCCATTAATTCCAGAGGGACAGGGCTGCACGTGCAAGAGCTTTGCCCAGGGAAGTGGTTGAGGCACCATCCCTGGAGGTGTTCAAAAGATGGGTTGACATGGTCCCATGGTCCTGAAGAATATGATTTAGTAGGTTTTTTTGTTTGGTTTTTCTTTTAATTGCTTATTTATAGAAATTTTTAAATTTCTTATTTATTTTTTTGTCAGAGTTAGAAAAGATGGTCCCATGGTCCTCAAGAATATGATTTAGTAGGTTTTTTTGGGTTTGCTTTTTTTTAATTGCTTATTTATAGAAATTTTTTAATTTCTTATTTATTTTTTTGTCAGAGTTAGGTTGATGGTTGGACTAGATGATCTTTAAGGTCCCTTCCAACCTAGAGGATTCTATGATTCAATGATTAAAGCAAAAAATCTAAATATATTTTGTCATTCCCATCTCTGCAGATCCTTTCTTCAGTGGTCATTAGTACAAAACTCACATGGAGGGAAACAAAATTAAGTCACAACAAAAGGAGCAACAAAATTGTTGCTCCTTTTAAATCTCAAATAGCTCTGTGGAGGGAAACAAAATTAAGTCACTTGTTGCTCCTTTTAAATCTCAAATAGCTCTCATCTCAACAAGGAAGGTGGTAGAGAAGTCAGGATGATATTGGTGGTAATAGAAGTTTGTAACTGTGGATGGGGAAGTCAAGGAAGGAAGGGGAATGAATCTGGAGGGGGAACTCACACTCTGGAGGACATGAGGCGCAGATGCTCTTTATAGCCAGAAGCTTGTAACTGTGGATGGGGAAGTCAAGGAAGGAGGGGGAATGAATCTGGAGGGGGAACTCACACTCTGGAGGACATGAGGCGCAGATGCTCTTTATAGCCAAGAAGAATAAAAGCTTGCTTTTTCTGGAAGATGTGTTGAGTTGTGGAAGATTTGTGCAGGCTGGGGTGAGTGTTACAGTTTGGGTGCTCTCCTGGCTCCTTTCAGTGGCTCTTTTTTTTTCCAGAGCTGTGGGGGTGCTTGCTGTAGCTGTTTGATGGGAATTCATTCAGCCTGGGAGAACAAGGTAAGGAAGAAAATTTCAATCATGTTCCTTTTCAAATTAAACAGTTTGGTTAACGATATGTGTGCTACAAACTGCTTAAATACTATGTGGGCTTCGGTATCTTTGACACTGCCTGTAGCAGGTAGAAATACAGTTGGCTACTTCAGACCATCCATGCACTGTTCCTTCAGTGGTCCCTTTGAAGAAGAAGAATGAAGATGAGACTTCCTGGCCAGCCAGGGTCAGCGTGTTTCATACAGTCAAAAGGCTAGAGCACAGCTGAAAAAAAAGACAGAAAAACCAAACAAAAAACCCCCAGAAACCAGACCTAAATCCAGTGAGAAAACAGAGAATAGGACTTTGTCTGGTGTTAGCCCCATGAGAGAGTGGGTGCTCAGGAGCTGGGAGCTGCTCTCACAGAGGGGGGGTCCAGGCTGGGCTGGGCTCAGCTTTGCCTCCCGTTCCCCACCAGGGGAGGAAGCAGTGGCTTGTCCTTTGGAGAAGGAGCATCTTCCTTGAGGAGTATCTTCTTTGACTCCCTGACTGTCTCTGCCCTCTTCCCTGTCACCTCAGGGCTCCTCTGCTCTCCTTAGGTCCCAGCACTCTTCGGTATGTCTCAGCCCTGGCGCCAAGCTGGGTTTGCAGAGGGAGGGGACAGGGCAAGCTGTGGTCCTGGGAGAGGAAGGAGGGAGCAGCAGGAGAGGGTGGGTGGGTTTTTTTAGAAAATAAGTCAAAGAGAAAGAATGAAGCGTCTGCCGGTCACAGATTTGTCTCTTCTCATTGAACTGGGCTTAGCCTTGCAATGAAGAGCATCATTAGGTGTCCCTCTGTGTCACTGGTGTCCTTTTGTCGTATGAAATTACAACTGTAACTAACACGAAAGAAGAAAATAAAGATGTTACAGGAAGGTTTCCACCTGTAGCATTTTTATTGGGAGCTGAATCCACCCCAACTGAGGTGAGCAGAAGGGGTTTTGTGAAGGACGCACAACTTTGCCTAGGCTTTATGGACTTAAACTGGAGACACCAGTGAGAAATCAGGTTGAAAAAAAAAAAAGCTGTTTCTCCACGTCCGTGCAGCAGTCACACCATCAGTCATATGGCAAGAAGGCGTGTGCTGCGCCGGATCAAAGGGGAAGAGCCTTGCATGAGATTAAAGGGGGGATAATTGCAAGCAACCAGAAAGTTTTATAATAGAGGTGATAATAATAGACAGCAGAGGAAGGAAACTGCAAGGAATAGAAATGAGGATAAAATGCATATAAAAGAGCTCCTTTGATCCTTCTGACTTTTCTCTATATAACAGAATTATTTTATCACCCACTAACTTCGTTTCCCTTCCGCTTTAATCTGGCTTTGCTCTGATAGCTGTTCAGCTCTCCTGCCCTGGCGCTGCCTCCCCCCGCACGCCGTGGAGCAGCAGGATACACCACCAGTGGGTACCAATCCTAAATATGAAACATCTCCAGTGGGAGACTGTGCTGCTCATTTTGCTGCTGGCTCTGGGAAGCAACAGAGCTGGTGGAGGGATGAGGTTCGGAAAAATCACCCCACGTAGCGAGCCACATGGCATGAGTTCAGCCCAAAATGCCACAGCTCCTGACAAGCCTTCCAGGAGAAAACGTGACCATTTAAAGAAGAGGGAGCCCAAAAAAGAAGCAGCCTGGGAGGGGGATTTTTTTCCCATATATTTTTTGAAATTTCAGATTTTTACCAAAGCTGTGGAAATAAAAACCATTTTCCTTCCTCCTGCCTTCCCTGATTCTGTATCCTGTTTGGTTTCACAGGTCAAGAGGTCCGTCAGCAGAAGGAAGGAACCAGCTCTTTCTAAAGAGGACGTCACTTGAGTCTTCTAACAGAAACCCCTGGGCTACAGCCCTTCAGAAAGCCTGGTCAGTCCCGGCCAGGAGCTCAGGCTAAACTTGGTTACGTGAGTCACCACTTGACAAACATCATACCCCGGGCATGACGGGACGTGACGGCAGTGACACTCATGCACACCAGAGCAGGGAACGTGCAAGGAACAGAAAAGAGGGGAAAAATTAAAAGGAGCAAAAATAAAGAGCCGGTTTCTGCTCTAAGATGGCCAGAAGGTGTGTTGCTGGCCTAAAAATGGGTCGAAGTCTCTGTCTAGCAGTGATTTGCGGGGGTGGCTTGCTCTCTGCCGGCTGCGAGGGGGTGAGACTTTAAAGCAGAGGAGCTTTAGCTGGAAGGACTCTGATGTTTGTGTGTGAGTAGCAGCTCCAGCTGTGTGGGAAGATGAAGGCATCCCATTTCTGAGGGCGCACGGGGAAGGCCTGCTGTGGGCACAGAGCTTTTCCTGACGACGCTGAAGGAGCACGGCTGCAGGGATGAATTTGTTCCCTCTTCTGAGGTAGGTCTCAGAGCAGCCTTTCTCCTGAGTGAGTGAGTGCCTGTGAGCGAGAGCCTGTCTGCTTTGGGGGTGGGGGATGCCCTGCCTCGGCTGGAGAGCGGGTGGGATGTGTCCCAGGGGGCAGGAAGCCAGCCTGGGGGGGCAGATATAGGTGGAACAACATGGAAGGGTGCCTGGTGCAGCCGGACTTTGGAGTGGGATGAGGATGTGATCACACTGTCTGGTCACAGCCCGCAGGCTCTGATGGTTCACTCCGGGCAGAGCTAGTAGTGACTACTAGCACCTCAGGGAGGTGATTGTGCCCCTGTGCTCGGCACTGGTGAGGCCACACCTGGAGTGTTGTATCCAGTTTTGGGCACCTCAATACAGGAGAGATCTGGAGGTGCTGGAGCGAGTGCAGAGGAGGGCAACGGAGCTGGTGAGGGGGCTGGAAAACAAATCGTATGAGGAGCAGCTGAGGGA
>NW_015094509.1:2068444-2079764 GCF_001431845.1 Calidris pugnax
ACCTAGACCATTCTATGATTTTATGATTCTACTTCCTACGGCCTTAAAAGGGCTCACCATTGAGGGATGTTACTAAAAATATTTGGTTTTCCACTTACTGACTTGTTTTCTGATCCTCTGGAACCTCAACAGAATGGGTGAGCTGATTTGAGGGGTATGGACAAGTACTTGGAGGAGTGAATAATGGAGATGGAGAGCAGATGTGCCTCACTGGGATGGCTGTTGCCATGCTGGTGGGACACAGGGCATCCAGAAAGAGATCAGAAGCAAGACAGGAGAGTTGGACTTCCACAGATTAATGAATCAAATGCACCGAAGCACAAGTGATGGGAGAGGGACGCTCCATGCCTTGAACACAATGAGATTATTTCAGTATTGGTGATGAAATGATACAAACAGACCTGTGGTCTGCAAGGATCAGTGATGAGATTTCTGTTACTCTAGTGCTTCCCAGCTCAAGCTGTGAAGAATTTAGATAAATCCTTCTTAAATTTGAGAACTGTTTATATCTGATAGATTTGCCATGTTTCAGTGTTGTGTAAGATGTGGGAGTTTGTGTGCTCAGGAGTTACAAATGGCAGTTTAAAGGCCGCGTGTCTGTGTGTGCCCTCTGGGATGTGTTCTTGTAGTTCCCAGACTGGATTTGGAGGACCACTCTACTGGTGTTTCTCCAGCACCGTTCACTTTTGCCATTTTTGGCGACTGCAGCTTCCCTGTGTACCAGAGGAGGTCAGCACGGGATAAGGCTGTGCTTCCAGCGAATGGTCTGCAAAGATTCAGAGATGTGGAGAAGGCTCAGATCCCACCTGTTTCAATAAAACTGCTGCCCCCCAAGTTCCTTCCAGCAACACTTTTGTGTAAGACGATTATAGCTTGCACATACTTTTCATCTTCTCTCTCCTAAAAAGGATTGTTTTCTAGTTATTTTCCCTTTTTCTACATGTTCTCATGTTTTTGTGAAAAGGGTCTCTGAACCATATATGTAGACACACACACTCCCTCTCTAGCTCTCTCCCCTCTATACGCACATGTAGATGTATTATTATACATGTTATATATATATTATATGTTAAAATTCTTATAGTATTTGAAGGAGATCTAAAAAGCCTCCAAAGCTACCAGTTAAAGTCGGTGAAGAAAGGGTAGGTCTGTTTGTAGCCAGACGTTAGCATCACTGAAGGACAGAAGTTGAAGTTTTGTGGCCCAGTGACCGGCAGAGTCAGGGTGAGACACTCGTGGTTGTCCCATGAGGCTGGTTGAACACAAACCTGGTTGTTTAACCCAGTCCCTGGTAGTGGTTCCTCCCCATCTCCCTGTCCGTAAGTTTTGTTTTGTTTTATTTTTTACAACCCAACAAAAAAAAAAATAAAGTCAACAAAGTCTTGTTTCACAGCAAGATGCTGCGCTGTGGTGACTACAAGGCAAAGCTGAGACAAAAAGTAATGAGAAATTTGCTTCTCATTTGCCTTGCATGGAAACAAACGTGTTTGAAAACTCTTCTCCTTCCCCCAAAAAATTGTAAAGGAAAAAAAAAAGCTGCATCTGTTTGTGGTGGTATCATCTGGGGATAAAGCAGGAAAGCATAATTCAGGAAGGTGCAAATTCTTTCTCTCTCGCCTCTCCAAAGCTAAACTTAGAACATAAATCTTAGCATAATGTTTGCTTTTTATTTTGTTAGCCAAAAAGAGAAATGTAACTTAGTTTTCAAATCAGTATGGCAATTTTTTTAAACTAAATATTTTTCTTGGCACCATAAGAAAAGAGTGGGTAGGAGAGAGAGGAAAAAGTTGGCAGTTTAAGGAAATAATCTAGAAAATAATGTGTTCAATTAAGGGACACAAAAATAATGTTAGTGTTCTCTTAGTGGTGTTTCATTGCTAAAAAGTTGCTTTTGGCGCAGCAGGTTTCCACTAGGACCTCACAGAAGGAAGATTATGACACAATGATTTTGTAACCCCACATTTGGAAAACAGGTCTCAAAGGTACTGGCATTAGAAAAAGACGATGGCAACATTTGAAGTACAAAATCGTAGAATCACAGAATGGTTAGAGTTCAACAGGTACCATAAAGATCGAGTCCCACCCCCCTGCCCTGGGCAGGGACACCTCCCACCAGACCAGGTTGCTCCAAGCCCCATCCAGCCTGGCCTTGAACCCCTCCAGGGATGGGGCAGCCACAGCTTCTCTGGGCAACCTGGGCCAGGCTCTCATCATGAAAAATTTCTTCCCAACATCTAATCTCAATCTCCCCTCTTTCAGTTTGAAGCCATTACCCCTTGTTCTGTCACTACACGCCACTGTAAAAGGTCCCTCTCCAGCTTTCTTGTAGGCCCCCTTCAAAATTGTTTTCTTGCAGTCAAGAGTATTTGAAGCCCAGATTTCAATTTAGTGAACTATTTCATCTAAAAGAAATGAGGTTAAAGGAAGCTGTTGTTGCAGGCAGAGAAGGAATCCCTAAATCTCAAAATTTTGTAAATTAAGTACATGGGGGTGTGAAATATTTCTAACCCAAACACACCCAAGGTGGTGTTCAGAACTGTCTCCACAAAAGACAAAGCCCGTGTGGGAGGGGAGGTGAGGTATGGAACACTGGGCTAAGGTGACATCTCTGTCTGTAATGTACAGAAGTAGAAAACATGTTTGCACCACAGAACTGTAATGGTCTTTGTGCTTGTCTTCAGAAACATCAATTACAGCGGAGATTATTATCTCTTAAAATGGCATATAATTAGTGGAATTTAATCTGAAATACTGCTAAACCGCTTCCTTGCTAATGACTTCAGATCCCTTCTTTTTTATCTCTAGAGGAACCGGCCATAGGATTCCCTGCTGTAAGGAGACAAGGCAGCCAGCTGTGGGTACCTACAGGCAGGAGTGGGGCCACAAAGTCAACAGGTCCTCTGACGGAAGCCACAAGGAGTGTCCTTCACTCCAGCAGAGCCCAGAATCCCTGGGATTCAATGCACCTTCAGGAGGGGACCCTTTGGAGAGGCCTGAGGTGACAGCACACCTCGGTGGGCAGCAGGGCAGGCTCGCCTTCACCAGTGGTTTTGCCTCTGAACAAATGAATTTAGAGATCTTAGAGGTGGAAGACCAAGTAGGCAAGTGTGTGGTGAGGAGGTGTTGCTTGAAGGGAGGAAAATGCAAACAGAAGAGTGATTAAACCACTCATTAAAGTTAATAGCCTTGCTATTTATACTGGAGTTGGCTTTGCAGTAGGTAGGAATGCATTAGCCAAAGGAAAACCTAAATATGACCTAACAAAGCTAAAAGGGGAGTTGAGAACTTGGACAGAAACGGTTCTAGTTTATACTTTTCCTTTCTTTTTTTTCTTTTTTTTTCTTTAACGAGCTCCTCCCTGTTTCAGGAATGTCTCTCCAACTTGCAGGTTTGGAGCAGCAGCTCCGTTGGCTTCACCATGAGAAAGGCATATCCCAAGGGAGCTTCACCCATGGATCAGGAGTGGGGTTTGTTGTGCACGGGGGGGGCTGCTGCCCCACGGCCTGGCAAGAGCAGGACGGGGAAAGCCTCGTGAGCTTCAACAGCACCAGCCTGGAGGGGGGAAACCATCCAGCCACCAGTTAAACGCTGCACTTGAAATTCAGAGGGACAAAACTAAAACTCAGGGAGCACACTGCTGTCCTGTGTCTTACCCCACGTTACGGTGTCTGTAATGGTCTGTGATGGTGTCTGTAATGGTCTTACAGTGTTTGTAATGGTCTGTACTGGTCTGTGATGGTGTCTGTACTGGTCTGTGATGGTGTCTGTAGTGGTGTCAATGTAAGGGCTGTCCCCGACCCCCCTGGGTCCCCGCCTGATGTGCTGACACACACGGCTGTACAAGAGCTAAAGTCTCCCACGAACACACAGCAGAAGTTATACACAAGGGTTTTATTACATGAATAATTTGACATACTCCGTGGTAGTCAGGTACAAGTGCATTTAATTAATGTTTTGTGGACATCATAACAGTCGGAATATTTCAGCTGAACAGTCAGTATTTGGCTGAATTGAAGCCAGTGCAATTCATGACATAACCATTAACAGGAAGTTACAGGTCTACAATGAGGTTAGACTAGAGAGCAACAGCATATTTATTGTCACATCCAAGCATTACAAAGTATGAAAGCCCAGGATTTCAACTATCTCTAAAACGGTGTTTGTACAAACCTGTCGCAGATCCCTAAATGCAAGGACCCGTCGCATCGCTGACGGATCGTGACTTTCTCTGTTTTTTGGAAGTTGAATTTCAATATTCAAAACTATTTGGGGCATCAAGAAGAAATGTAAACATCTGATGGTCCTTTGAAAGTCCCTTCTGAGAAAATACATTGTGTGCCACAGGAAAAGTGCATCCTCACTGGTGTCTGCTATGGCCAGTTCGACTCAAATTCACGTAGCACCAGGTATTTATCCTTTTATGCAGTAAAAAGTTAGAAAAATCTTTGTATTAACTCAGAAAAAAGAAAACAAAGTCAAAAGGTTTTTTTCTTCTTCTTCTTTCTTTAGAGGAACAACAATTAAATAACAAACCCCCCCAACATTTGAACAGTTCCCTGGTATGTACAAGGAGTGCCCGGCGAGCACAGCGCGCGCCCGGTCAACAGTCTTCAGGATTTAGTTTTATTCAGGTCCACGGACCTGGTTATAGGAGTTTATTTACAGGTGGGCAGGTATCCACAGAAGTAATAATCAGAATACTTCTATTTGGCTAAAAGTTGTATAAAAAAAGACAAAACACTTTTTTCAAATACTTTCCAAGTATATGTGTGGGGTTTTGTTTTTTTTTATATATATATATATATATAAAGTATTCAGTATTTCCATTAGTGCCAGAGTTGGAAGCTCTTTCTCATTTTAAAAGGTTAACTCTGTGGTAGTGTGTGCCAGCAGAGCAGTGGTGGCTGCACCCGGAGCTCTGCGTCGTGGGACGGCAGCAGGAGCCACACCAGCCCCAGAAGAAGGCAGTGGTCACCTCCTCCTGCTGTGCCAGGGGCACGGCCTGGGAAGGGAGAGCTCTCACCTCTGGAGAACCTCCCCTGCCACCCCAAGTGTCCTACAGCCATCCCTGACCACCCCAAGTGTCCTACAGCCACCCCTGGCCACCCCAAGTGTCCTACAGCCACCCCTGCCACCCCAAGTGTCCTACAGCCACCCCTGACGACACCAAGTGTCCTACAGCCACCCCTGATCACCCCAAGTGTCCTACAGCCACCCCTGACGACACCAAGTGTCCTACAGCCACCCCTGCCTAACCCTCCTGGGGACAGGTCCTCTGCTGAGCACCCTCACCCTACGGAGACACGGCAGCAGAAGACTTCCCCTCCAGCAATGTTTTTTTCAAGTCACTGGGTTCTGTGGATCACGTACTGGGGGCCCTGGTAAGGGATGTTGTTTTTTTTTCTACTGAGCAACATACAAAAAGCATTGCTTTTTTTTTTTTAAAAAAAAAGGAGAGTGTTTTAAAAAATAAAAAAACACCAACCCCAAACCCTCTAGGTCGTGGAAATATTCTGTATGCAAACGGACAACTAGCACGGGTAGGTAGCTCAATAAATGGGAAAACGTAATTTCCACACTAAGTCTTGTAAATAATATAAAATTAGAGGCCTTAGCCCATCAAATGCAAATACATATTTTAAAAATATTTTTCAATTAAATATAACCTAAATGAGTGCACATCTCTGGAGAGATAAGACTACTACTGCCTTCCTACTGGTAACAAAAATTTAAATACTTTGCATATAAACAAAATCTTTCTTTTTTGTTGAGTCCAAGCTAACTTACTCTAAAGCAAGGATATTCTTAATACTTTTTTTTTTTTTTTTTTTTTTAAATTTCTTCCCATAGAATAAGCTGTAAGAACCACTCTTCATTCACTGACCAGACCGGGCTGGCGCGTATCACAGCAACAACCCCAAATTGAAGTAGGAATGTTGCATGCCCCTTTTCCCTTCCTTTACTTACACCCGCTACAAGAACAAATCATCCACTTTTCATCCTTCCTCCCAGGAGATGTTATGCTGAACGTGTGGGGTGAGCCTTTGCCCCACACCCCCCCCAGCCCTGAAGTCCCATGGATGATGAAGGGGTGTTTCGAGCTGGGCTCCAGTGGTGAGACCCCAAAGGAGCATCCCCTGCTCCCTCCCTGGTGGGCAGCAGAACCCCCTGGAGATGTGGTGTAAGAGGGGAGGAGGGCTGCTCGGGTGGCTGGAAGGGCTCTCCTGAGGGGGAGGACAGGGGTTCCAAGCCCAACTTGCAGTGGCCTCCTCCTCGGCATCTCATGTTCCTCCAAACTCCTGCTGAGCTGCTGCTGGGCTGGCTCTGAGGCCCAGCAGATGTTCCAGAGGTGCCAGGGCCCAGGGGGAGGACAGGGGTTCCAAGACCAATTTGCAGTGGCCTCCTCCTCGACAGGCTGATAGAGGTGGGGTTACCCCCTGGAGATGTGGTGTAAGAGGGGAGGAGGGCTGCTCGGGTGGCTGGAAGGGCTCTCCCCAGGGGGAGGACAGGGGTTCCAAGACCAATTTGCAGTGGCCTCCTCCTCGGCATCTCATGTTCCTCCAAACTCCTGCTGAGCTGCTGCTGGGCTGGCTCTGAGGCCCAGCAGATGTTCCAGAGGTGCCAGGGCTGCAGCAGCTCTGGCTGAGCCAGCACAGGTACCACCTCCCTCTGCTTGGCCACCAGCCCTGGGACTCCAAATGCGTCCCCCAAGGGTGGCAGGTCCCTGCCTTGGCCACAGGCTGTGGCCACTCTGCTCCCCACCCCTCTGTCCTGCTCAGGGCTCAGGGGTTTGGAGATCAGAGACACAGGTAATTAACAATAGAACGAGAGGGAACGGCTTCAAGCTCCAACAGGGTGGGTTTAGATTGAACATTAGGAAGGAATTTTTCACCCAAAGAGTGGTCGGGCATTGGAACAGGCTGCCCAGGGAGGGGGTCATTCTATGATTCTATGTGTGTTCCTCCAAACTCTGCTGAGCCCTGAGAGAGCTGCTCTGGGCTGGCTCTGTGGCCCAGCAGATGTTCCAGAGGTGCCAGGGCTGGGGCAGCAGCAGCTCTGGCTGAGCCAGCACAGGGACCACCTCCCTCTGCTTGGCCACCAGCCCTGGGACTCCAAACGGGTCCCCCTGAGGGTGGCAGGTCCCTGCCTTGGCCACAGGCTGTGGCCACGCTGCTCCCCACCCCTCTGTCCTGCTCAGGGCTCAGGGGTTTGGAGATCAGAGACACAGGTAATTAACAATAGAACGAGAGGGAACGGCTTCAAGCTCCAACAGGGTAGGTTTAGATTGAACATTAGGAAGGAATTTTTCACCCAAAGAGTGGTCGGGCATTGGAACAGGCTGCCCAGGGAGGGGGTGGAGTCCCCATCCCTGGCTGTGTTTAAGGGCCGTTTAGATGCAGTGCTGAGGGACATGGTGTAGGGGAGGACTTTGTAGAGTAGGGGAGATGGTTGGACTCGATGATCCCAAGGGTCTCTTCCAACCTCAATGATTCTATGGTTCTATGATCAGAGACACAGGAGGCAAAGAGATGCTAAAGGAGACGGGATCGCCTTCAGCTCCTCAAGTTTGGGGATTGCAAACCTACGGGGAAAAGCTGAATTGACTCAAAATCCAGTACGCAGCGCTGTGAAAATGCATAGTTCCCAGGTGTACATTCATGGCCAAGGACCACAGGAAGGTTCTTGGTTCTGCAGTTTCATCACCATCTGCTCTCAACAAGAACCCACCCCGACCCAGCGCCGGGACAGCAGTGAAACACAGCTCAGGGGGGAATGGTAGATGAATGGCATTTCCCAAATAAAGGATTAGGCTCCTTTTCTTCTTGCTTTTTGGAGATAATTTTAAATAAGTTTTTCATTCAAAGACTAGTTTCTGTAACAACGTATAACAGATTTTTGGATTTCGAGAGGTTCCAATTCAACCAGGCTCTGAGGTTTATTATACAAGCCCTGTAAGACAGACAAGAAAACCAACAGAAATCTGGTTTTAACTATAGTGTGAGAGCTGGATTAAAACGTGATTCTCTTAAAAAGCTGAAATTTCTACGAGTTTGCTCACTTTTGCTCTTACTTCAGCTCACACTTTGGAACCTTCCTGCTTCCCATGAGGAAGGTCTGTTGTCCTGAGCATCCCTGGACACACGACAGCAATGTGCCAGGAGGGATGGGCTTAAAAACAAGGAGAAATCCTTGGGTTAAATGATGCATTTTAATCTTGTTTTCCATTTGTGCTTTTTCTGAAAAAAAACCCTGCTTTCTCACTTGTGATACGTACTAAAACACATTTACTTTGTTCAAGTCAAAATGGAACTTTAACAAAGATCGCTCCTTTTTGCTAATCAAGATGTTCTATAAATATTTAATTTCACCATGAATTGACTTTGTTCACGACACTTCACCTTCATGTTTCGTGTTCTTAATTTTTACTTAGGGGGAAAAAAAGGTTAATGCACTTGTTAGATGAGTTAGATTCTTCCTTGCAATTTCCATTCAATCATAGCTACGAAAATTGTACAAAAGAACTTTTGAAACTAGACAAAATATAATAATCAGATAATTGGGATTCACAAGGAGGAGAGTAAATTTATCAAAGCATATTTTGCAATCTCAGTGAGGAAACACTGCCTGTAGCGAGGGGAACTGATCATTCATTGGGAAATAAAAAAGCAGAATTTTTTTTTCCATACAATGACTATTGAAAGTGCGAGAGGATGAGATTTGCTCACTCTAAAATCCAGTGACCAGAAACAAACTATTCATTACCTGAATTACTTGAGTAACTTCAGAAAAAAATAATCCTTCTCCATTTTCTGAAAAAGTTACTCCGTCCAAAGCTGGTTTAGTGCATTAACAAACTGAGGAACTAGTGCTCAGAAATCAGTACTTCAGCAGTCTTCCTTTCAGTGCAAGCATGTAGTTCTCACTATTTTAACTAAATTATTTTCATATACATTTAGGCATTAATATACATATTGCTGATCTTGAAAATATTTTTAATTTAAGAGTAAGATTTGAAATGTTTGGAGCATCATGGCTTGAACTGACTCCCTACGTATCTGAAGGCCATGGGAAGGGCTCTTGGTGCATCAGGCAGAACCAGCTCGGATGCAGACACAAAGCTTTCAACACTTTTTTTTCATATAAAGTAACAGCAAAATCCTTAGAGGAGTTTTGGAAAGCCCAGGTCTGTATGTTTTTGATAGAAACACTAAAACATTTCCAGTGGCAACAGATGGCACAGACTTTTTGAGGAGTTATGGTCAGCTCTGAATTCTGGAGTTGTCCCCAGCTGCGGGGAGGCAGTGGGACCTTCCCAAAGGTCTGCAGGGGGGGCTTTTGCTGTTCCGTGGAATTTTTACCTTAAGAACAAGAAACCAAAAAGCACTTTCTGCCAATAAGGGAGTTTTTTGCCACGTGCAAGACACTGGCAGGGTGGGAGCACCCTCTCTGCCCCCGCTGTGCGGCCCCAGAGGGCACAGCCATATGGGATCGCAAACAGCGCTGGGCACAGCTCCAGCCTCCCCTTGGGCTGCCCCGAGACCCCACACGGAGACAGACACCAGTCAGGCCACCCCGTCCTTACTGGTGCTGCCCGATGGGCCCGTGGAGCCGGCCTGGTCCTGCTCCAGCTCCTCAGCCCTACACAGACGGGGTTTCAGAGACACCCTGTGTGGTGCAAAGGCTTAAACTTAGGTCCTTTTCACAACTGCAGGACCCGAGCAGTGCTCACCTCTTCGGGGGAATGCCCCGGGGACACTGTCTGTGCTCTCTCTTCAGCACAGGTGTCGTGGTGCCACCACCAAGAAGCAGCACACAGCTTGTGTGACCCTGGCACTGTGTGACCCTGGCACCGCGCTCGCCTCGCTCCGGGGCCTCTTAGTCCCTGAAAGGCCACCACAGCGTTACAGTGTGCGGAGATCACAGCATTGTCAGAGATGGAAGGGACCTCTAGAGCCCATCCAGTCCAACCCCCTGGCCAAAGCAGGGCTGCCCAGAGCACATCACTCAGGAGCATCCAGGTGGGGCTTGAAGATCTCCAGAGAAGGGGACTCCACACCCTCCCTGGGCAGCCTCTGCCAGGGCTCTGCCACCCTCACCCCAAAGAAGTTCTTCCTCACATTGGAGTGGAACTTCCCATGGTCCAGCTTGTGCCCGTTGCCCCTCGTCCTGTCACTGGGAACCACTGGAAAGAGTTTGGCTCCATCCTCCTTCAACCCACCCTTTAGACCCTTGTCAGCATTCAGAAGGTCTCCCCTCAGCCTTCTCTTCTCCAGGCTCAAGAGCCCCAGCTCTCTCAGCCTTTCCTCAGCAGGGAGATGCTCCAATCCCTCCATCATCTCTGTTGCCCTACGCTGGACTCTCTCCAGCAGTTCCCTGTCTCTCTTGAACTGGGGAGCCCAGAACTGGAGGCAGGATTCCAGTTGTGGCCTCCCCAGTGCAGAGCAGAGGGGGAGAATGACCTCCCTCCACCTCCTGGCCACACTCTGCCCTACGCAGCCCAGGACTCCATTGGCCTCTTGGCCACAAGGACACATTGCTGGCTCATGGAGAGTTTACTGTCCACCAGGGCCCCCAGATCCTTCTCCTCAGAACTGATGTACCCAGATCCAGTACATCTTTTGGAGGTGAGACTGATTAAAAATGGCAAGAAGACAGATTTGCAAGTGCAGGTGAGAATGTTGTGCTGCTGGAGCAGCGGTTAGCTTTGACTTTTACCTAGGGATGTAGGAATGAAAAAGCAGAACATCTCAAAGTCTCTTAAAAGGACCTGGGAGATGGCTGATGAACCAGGGGTTTCACTCCATGGTGTCAGGGACACCAGAGCTGTGCACGGTCCGTGCACACACGTCCCACCAGCCTGGCAGAGGGGAGCCCAGGGAGGACTCCCCCAGGGAAGGAGCTGAGGCCATCGCTGTCTCTCCCTCTGCCCCGGTCCTGCTGTGCTTCTCCAGGCACCGCAGACATCACGGGGCCAGGTGCGATTTGGAATGAAGCGTTGGGACAAAGCAAAAAAGATCTTCATTTTTCAATATACTCCACAAGATCAGCGGGGACTGTGCAGGGGCAGAGCAGCTGTTCTTTGTTTAAAGCATTGAAACTTCTTCAGCTAAACCACATCCCAGCGAGTCAGGGCTGTGAGGTGAACACCAAAACCAGGACTCTGGGAGGTGGTTGACGAACCAGGGGTTTGACTCCATGGTGTCAGCGACACCAGAGCTGTGCACGGTCCGTGCACACACGTCACAGAATCACAGAATCACAGAATCTTCTAGGTTGGAAGGGACCTTAAAGATCATCTTGTCCAACCGTCAACCTGACT
>NW_015094509.1:2079774-2083267 GCF_001431845.1 Calidris pugnax
AGATGGCTGATGAACCAGGGGTTTCACTCCATGGTGTCAGGGACACCAGAGCTGTGCACGGTCCGTGCACACACGTCACAGAATCACAGAATCACAGAATCTTCTAGGTTGGAAGGGACCTTAAAGATCATCTTGTCCAACCGTCAACCTGACTGACAAAAATAGACACCCACACAACAAACAAGGAGCATCATCACTAAACCATACCTCCCAGAAACATCCCACCATACCTCCCAGACGTCCCACCAGCCTGGCAGAGGGGAGCCCAGGGAGGACTCCCCCAGGGAAGGAGCTGAGGCCATCGCTGTCTCTCCCTCTGCCCCGGTCCTGCTGTGCTTCTCCAGGCACCGCAGACATCACGGGGCCAGGTGCGATTTGGAATGAAGCGTTGGGACAAAGCAAAAAAGATCTTCATTTTTCAATATACTCCACAAGATCAGCGGGGACTGTGCAGGGGCAGAGCAGCTGTTCTTTGTTTAAAGCATTGAAACTTCTTCAGCTAAACCACATCCCAGCGAGTCAGGGCTGTGAGGTGAACACCAAAACCAGAGGGAAGACGAGTACTTCATGAGCTCTTTTAGGAACAAGAAGGTTCTCTTTTAGGACACTAAAATTAGTGTCTTCAAGACACTAATTCCCAACATTAGAAGGGACGAAGGCAGGAAAAAGCAAATGGAAATACCACTGTCCATCTGAAGTGGGCCTGTAAGAACCTGGACTGCTCTGTTTGGAGCAGGGAAGCACAAAGTGGCCAAGAGCTTTTCGTGGTATCTTGGACTTGCAGGAGCTCAGCTCCCCCAGGTGAGGAGCTTCTCAGCCTGCCCAGCGTTGCATTAGCCTGCTGAATAACTCATCTCTTTGGTAATTAAGTTAAACTGATTTCAGCTTTCCTCTTAACCCAGCTTATTAAATAATTTTATACTTCTTTACACTAGAGTACGCTAATTTTTTAAGACCCGTATCAATTAAGCTAATGCGGGTTTTGCATATAAGCAAATCCAATGTCTTCAACTTTGTCTCCTGATGATTCATATTCCATTTTAAACCACACAATCCATGAATGTGTTGCATTTACCAAATGGGAAATCATTTCAGAAGCTATACTATTTCTCAATGTATCATTAAAAATGTCTCTGACCTAAATAGGGTTTTTTTGCTGATTTTATGGAACTTGTATTTTTATATGAACATCTTAGTTCCACAGTTAATTTCTAGCTAAAACTAGATTAACAAAGCCCTTATTGTTTTGTATATCAAAAATACATGGCCCAATAAGCGAAAAAATACACAAAGTGCAATGCAGAGCAAATTAAAACTCAGTAATTTTACACTGAGTGAAAGAGGAAACGCTTTGATTGTAAAAATAGTAACTTAGAAAAAATGTTTTTAGAGAAGAACTTAAGTTTACTTTACACTCTCCAAAACAATATTTGATAGGAAACAAAGGAAGAACAATGTATGTGGGCAGATATTTCCCTTTTGGGACTGAAGTGAGATGCACAGATCTAATACTGCAGCCTTCTGCAAGCAGGGTGTGAATGAGATAAAAAGTTGCAGGGATCTAAATACTGCAGCCTTCTGCAAGCAGGGTGTGAAATCCCACACTCATAAAAACCGGGCAATGGGGCTTTTGCTTTCTTACAGCTGCTTAACTCGTGCTAACTTCACCCCCTGCATGACGGGAATGCTTTTCCTATCTGAAATAATACACGAGTAGCAGATTACAAGAAAACACAATTGCTGTTTTCAGCGTTTAAGAACACGTAGTGCAATTGATGCTGAGGGTTAGCCCTTCCGGTCCCTGAGGAAGCTTCCCTGGCATTCCCACCGCTGTCACACCGGGCTGGGAGGAGAAGGGGCTGAGACTCTGCACTGCCCAACCCGCTGAGGACCTTTCCTTCTTGCTACCATGTCTGGGTAAGAAGTGGACCCTGGTCTTCTGTGGCCGTCCAGAGATCACATCTCCCCACCCCACATAAACCTTGCCTGGCCTGAGATCTCCCTGACTAACATCAGCCTGGCTCCAGGATGCCCCTGGGGTGGGGGAAGGAGCAAAGCCCACTAGGGTTCCTTTTCATGCCCCTTAACTCCTCCAAGATTTGCTTTGGAGAACCACGGCACAGCTAAGATGCAGCCTTAAGACTCATTGCATGTAGAATCACTGATCTAAATCCTCTTTTTTTTTTTTTCCCCCTGTAGGCCCCATTTCATACCAAAATCAATGCTGTTTCAGTGGAACTGTAGCAGAGCTGAGCAACCAGTTAGTGGAGCTCTCCTGAGCTGCTGTAGGAGCACGTGCAGCTCCAGACCCTTCATGAGACTCCAGCTCTTCATACGGGAGGCACGATATCCCTGCCTTCGTCCCACCCTGCCCCAGGGTGCCTCCTGTATGAAGAGCTATGAACCCAGCAAGTCATAGACTGCTCTAGCCTTTAGGCATTTTCTATGGACCTACACGTAGAGGACAGCTTCAGGCCAGCACAACCCGGGATGTTCCTCCCGAGGAACGTCTCTGCCAAGGGGTAGGAGCAGCTCTTTCTTTCCACAGTAGCTCAGGCTCACGCCAACTCAACCTGCTGTGGAACTACAGTGCTAGGTGAAACGTAGAGATCTGAATCTAAACTGATATTCCCAAAATATCATGACTAACAAAGATATCTCACTCCTTGCAAACGCAGAGGGGGCTGCTGCTGTGTCAGCAATGCCACCAAAAGTGATGGGGCTGGTAAAACACTCGCTCAGCAAGTGGAAGAGTTGGGAAAGAGCTGGAAAGAGCCTCCTTCACCTGGGGGTCAATCTCACATTGGCCGATTTTTAGGGTTCTTTGCTGGGTGCCAGCAAGCCTTGGGGAAAGAATGTAGTTAAGGTTGAAGGCTCTGGAAGAGCCCAGAGGGGAGCACGGTCCCACTGGCCGGTTGGGAGCTGCAGCACAGCTCTGCAAGGGGGAAACCCACCACTTCTCACTTCAGCTCTGACAACACTGCCATTTACTCAATGACCTGTATCACAAAAGTTCTCTAGCAGTTTTAATCTCTGAAAGAAAGAATATTCTTCCAAAGAGCATTCAGTACTGTGGGTGACGGATGAATGCAGAGAACCCCCCCTGCCCCAAGCCAGACACTCTGCAGCGCTCGCTCCAGCGCTTAGAAACAGAGACCCACAATTTCACACTCCCAATTGCAGCAGAAATAGTGACACAGAGGAAAACCCAAGTGCCTTCGTTCTACAAGTGTGTGAGCAGTCCCAGGCGATGCACTCACTCACAGGAATCGAATCACAGAATCGTCTATGTTGGAAGGGACCTTTAAGATCATCTAGTCCAACCATCAACCAAATAATCACAACTCTCCTGAGAAAAGCCATAATGCTTCAAGAGCTCCACGAGTTACAATGCTATCTACATTTTGCTCTGAACTGTGTAACAGGACTTTTTATCAGGCTTGTAATTTATTAAAAAAAACCCCAACAAACCCCAACACCCCCCCCCCCCCCC
>NW_015094509.1:2083330-2174817 GCF_001431845.1 Calidris pugnax
AAAAAAACCCCAAAAACCCCCCAGCCCCCCCCCCCCCCCAAACCAAACAAATTCTGTAATTGACTGCTTAAGAGTAGTTTCCTCCTACCGGGATCCAATTCTGAGCGGTTTTATTTCAGGTCATACCTGCCTGGTTCAAGCCTCTTTCAAGTAATGTCTCTAAATTTTAGTTTGTCCTTTGGCCCTTTGCTGGCAGTCAGTCAAACAGGGAAACAACCAGAGAGCCTTCTGTTCCACAGATCTTAGTATTTCTGCCTTTCAGTTAATTCTGAGCATAAGACAGAAACAGTAAGAGAGATGGGAAAATGATGTGTATGTCATTATTTAACAGCAAAAAAAAAAAAAGGTGTAAGAAAACAAGATACACCATACTTGGCAACCTGCATTCTGCTGACCCCGTGGTGCAGCTGGAGAGAAGAAATACGTGAGCGGAGCTTTTAGTTTGATTGTTCAAACCCCTTTCACAACGGAACAACAGACCCCCAATGTCATCTTTGCCTACACAACCTTCTGCTTGCATCAATTCTCCCCACAAGTTGGAACAGACCATGATATATGATTTCACTCAGACTGTAGAGTATGACAAATGCCTACACAACCTTCTGCTTGCATGAATTCTCCCCACAAGCTGGAGCAGACCATGATATATGATTTCACTCAGACTGTAGAGTATGACAAATCTCCCCATTAAAAAAGTTGTTTTCAAAAGAACCCAATTTCAAGCCAAATACTGGTAATTTAGGAAAGTCTTCACAATCAGAATACAAACAAATAAAACCCAATAATAAAATGGAAGAGACGAACAAGCACCAAACACTGAAGTAGGCATTTTCATGATATCATGGGAAATTTCAGACTAAACTATCTCTGTAACCAAGGGCAATATAGCTTTTTCTTTCAGAAATCCAGAATTTGTATAGCTTTCTAATGGTGTTTCAGGTTACTTGTGCCGTGTAAAACAACATACCACTAATTCTATGTGATTTACAATTCCCCCTCTCCTCCGTTTGGTTCTTAGGAAATCCCAAATCCTGTTTCATAATGTATAATAAAATGGTTATAAAATTATACCCACATTATCATTTCAGAGAGGTAATAAGATCCCAGTGCTATAAAAGACAGTTTTAAAAGAGTGCACATTTTGCAGTGATGTACAAACACACACCGCTTGTTTCCATAATTTAGCCCTTTGTAAGTATTGCACCTCATTAATAAAGCTACTGTCGATTTTCTTTTAACACTAAAAATCACACATAGACAATATCACTTGTGGCTTAAAAGCACAGTACTCCCTAAGTTTTCAGGTAAACTTATTTATTTCCTTGCATACTCAGAGCTCCTATGCCTCCAGTTGCCTGAAGGAGTGTTGAGCATCCAGGGAATAAAGATAAAACTATATAAATTTATATAACGTGACCTGCTTGTCATGCTTTTTTTTTTTCCTAATGTGCTCAAATAAGTTCCTTTGAGCTTGATGGCAAATGACACCTTTTACAAACCTAAGCTATGCTTTCACATGCAGAAACGTACAGTTAAACTTGTCTTCTTTCTCGCTTTCCCTTTGCAATGCAAAAAAAAAATAATTAAAAAAAGAATTTTCTAAATTTTTCTGGTTTTCTAAATATAAGATAAATTGCATAAAATCGGAAAAAGATAGATTGTCTTACAAAGTGCATATTTCGAACAAAGCTGGAAGAGTATCTGCTCTGGCCAAGGCCTGATTTCAGAAGAGCATAAAAAGGTGTGCCTAACTTTAGAAACAAGGCCAGTCCCATCAACAAATGAAGTTAAATTCACACTTGAGTGCTCTGATGAATCTGAGCCCACATTTGGTTGCTGGAATCCCAGTAGTTCTACCTCTGCGCGGCCATACCTGCTCATTTTTCCTGAAAGATTTGTTGGCATCACTATAAGAATTAATTACTACAGTTAAATACTGATACTAAAAATTCTCACGCCAGGTGCTATTTACATTTTTAGATCCTAATATGTAAGATTCTGATTTTTCTTCAGTATAAATATTTGGGAATTTGCAGAACGGAGTCCCTGGACACAGGAAAAAGAGTTGATAGGAAAAATTATTATGGATCAAAAATAATTTCTTTATGTACAAATAAAGAAAAACTCGAGAATTTCCATAGGTATTTCTTCTAAATACATGGCTCACTAAAAACCTTGGATTTACTGAAACTGATACCTTTGCAGATATGAAAACAAAAAGAAAAAAGTAGTGGCATGTTTTCTTTTAATTTCATCTAGAATTAGCACTTGGCAAACTGGAGTACTCAACACCTCGGATATCATGCTAACATATTAATTTTTTGCTTCCTGAAGTAATCTGTTAAGAAATAATCCAATTGGAGATAAAGCATGCTTTGACCAAGCAACTATAAACAAGAAGCCTTTATATTTACAGTAGATCCTGAAAAGATTTATACAAATGTATAGATTTATATTATAATTAGGTTATGGTTCAAGCTAATTTTCTCTATTTTTGTATCATCTAACCTGTTTTGGTTTTTTTTCTATTTGGAATTTCATAAACTATGGCGTTAAGTTAGACCATAGTCACTAATCAGTGCTTTGTTCTAATTTTAATGACATATTGTTCTTTAAATTTTGCCCAGAAGAGGAAAAAAAAAATTAAATTCTTAGCCATCTTCCATTCAAATAAACCTACATCCTGCCTTTACAGCCCTGTTACGTTGCCTGAGGAAATTTGTCTTTCTTAATTATCTTTTTGGTTTTTTTCTGTCTTCCCAAGGTAGTTTTTTACAAACATTTCAGTAACTTTTGTTCATCTGAGCATTACACAACATACACTAATTGCTGCAGGGTGTAACATACGAAGGTCAATCAAACTCAAAATCAAACCTGACTTTTTTAAGAGGATTGGCAAATATTAAACACTTGAAAATTTTGAGTCCATCTTTAGCATTGAATTAAATCAAGAATTTGGATTTAATCTCAAAACCCTACTTGGTTAGTATAATCTTGTCTATACACCCAAGTAACAGGAAAGGTGAAACAGCACTTCTACTGCTAAAATGATTTTCCTCAAGGGTACATTAGAGATTTCACACTCAGATTCAAACATAGAAGGAAAAGAATTCTTGCTGTTAAGATGTGTTAAAAATAAGCAGAACACTGGCTTGTTACTAAATGTATCCGTTTCCTTACAGTCCATCATCCAAGTGGCCAGATGAATCCTCACTGTGACTATGAGCAGGCACAAGAGCAAACTGCATTTTATTCAGCTCGGTGCCATCAGGAACGGACTGATTTCTGTCTTCAGGGTCTATTCTGGATTGCTATTAAAAACGCTCTGGGTGAAGCACGAAGCACATGATTAGTGTTTTTCATATTGAGGAATAAACTCAAGAAGCTGCCAGTGGAAGGTACACATCTTCTTGAATCCCGTAAGTCTCACGACTTACTTCCTAGCTGTTTTGCTAGAAGTGCCAGAAAACTCACCTGAACTTACACCAGGAGGCAATCTATGCTGAGATGCTTTGCAGCAGCCCACAGTTATCTACCAGAAAAGCCCGACAAATGCAGATTAAATCCCATCCTTTGTCCAGGTCTCAGTTCTAGTGCTACCACCTTACAGGAAGATTGAATGAAGCGTAAATTAAGACCAAGATGAGACTTTACAAAGGTTTCCTTCTCAAAATATTTCTAAGAAAAGGCAGAGCACAGCTTTCTCCAACAGATTGCTGAAGTTTACAAGATACAATCCTCACTGCCAGCCTCTTCTGTCTCTGCACGGATACAAGCCTCACTGCCAGCCTCTTCTGTCTCTGCACGTGGCTACCAAGTGTCTAACTCGATGTCCTGTTTCTGAGATGGCATTTCAACATATTTACAGGCAAGAGAAGAAAGAAGTTGCTCTGTATTGCCACACTTAGAGTGTTTGTCCTGCGTTCTCAGGAGGCACTCTGGCTGGTCCCAGACCATGGCAACAAACAGAAAACCGTGCCAATCACAGAATGAATGGGGGAAAAAAATGGCAGTGACAAGGACATCTGGGATACTGCATGGAGTTGGAACCCCTTCTTCCATGCAGGTCCTACAAGAAGTTCTGGCTAAAGTTTTGCCTCCTGTTGTGTCGCCTACCTAGTCGTTACCTTAAAAAATGAAGGGGAGAAGGAATGAAGAAAGCGATGTCAGTGATAGCGAAGAGGTGCAAGGAACCTGTAGATCATTAGATCATCACGTAGATCATCATGTAGATCATCATGTGGATCTGAGAACGCCCATTTGTACCAGCCTAATGATCTGGAAAAAGTGAGAGCGCACATTTGTACCAGCCTAATGATCTGGAAAAAGTAATTCAACAGATAGGCATTCCGCTCAGACTGTCCACACAACCAGGGCTCACAGGCCTGGCTTACCTGACGATGGATACCTGCTAGGTGACAACTGGTATTGGTTAAAAATTCGTGTAAACCTGCAAATTGGAATGGCCGAGTTTTTGCTGACTTTGCGTCTTGTGCATCCTGTTACGTGTGTGCAAGGCACTAGAGAGTCAGGCACATTGTTCTGGTGGAAACCGCTGTATGACTAAGATGATCTGCGTCTGCAACACCCAAAAGCTTCATAAAGGAGCAGCTGGAGCACAGCCACATTTTAAAAACTGCCATTAAAATTTCCCACTTCTGAAATGATCTTCTTTTCCAGATCTTTTGGGGAATGGGGAAGTGGGAAATAGCTTTGTGATAGCAAAAAAACTCCTGAAGAAAAATATTTGGGGTCTATACAGTTAATCTCCACTCTGATACTGATGTTGGTAATTTCTGTTACCAGCATCAATACTAGTAAGTGGTTAAACTCAATAAAATCCTTTTTTATATCTCCAGGGGAAGCTCTGGCTCTTGACATAAACGAACCCATGTCCAAATCCCTGCAGCACACAAAGACTGCCTGATGCCTTCCTCCTCCTGCCTTTGGTGGGAGGTCAGAGACAGCGACCGACCTCCCAGAGAGACACCAAAACCAGGGGAAATGGTACCAGTGACGATACCAAAGCATCCGGGCCAGCTCTTCCCTGGGAAAAGAGAGAAAAGTGAGTCTTTTGGAGAGGCTGGCGCAGCAGGGGGACACGGATCGGACGGCAGGAGGACACAGAAGCCAGGGAGTGTAAAAGGGCAGAGTTACTAATTCCAAGGCTTGGCTGACATCCCCTTCTGTGCCGGGTGCCGGGAGGGCCACAGGGAGCTCGGGGGGTGCCCATGTGCTTGTGCCACAGGAAGGAACAGGAGTTGGAGGCACGAAGCCAGGAGGGAAGGCCTCGTGCAGGCCCAGGTGGCCACGGATGAGACACGGTCACTCCTACTTCTGAATCAACATGCCACAGCCATAACATGCAAAACTGATTTAATATAAACCGCTGGTTAAATGTTGTGTAAAAATACCGGTAATTTAGCTTTGTCCTTGGCAGGATTTATCTTCTGTCCTCTGTTTTGTTAACACCGATTTTCTATCCTGTTTTTTTTTTTGTGCCTATATAAAATCCATATCAAATCGGTAGCAGAGGGCAATCTGGTCTGGCAACATAACCATTCTGCCACGCAGAAATTGATAAAGAATCATCTTATTACAATAATTCGTAAAGTGCCCTCAGGAAAGGTGCTCATAATGCCGTAACACTATAGAAACAATATACAATCTGAGACATTATTGTCAAAAACAATCCTCCAAAGTAAAAAGGGAAAATATAAAAGGAGGGGAACAACAAATATGTAGGCAAAAAACTGCCAGTCAAACAATAGTCAAATTAATTATGGAACACTTTACAATTAGTCTTGGAGTGCTTATAAAAATGGGGGGGGCAATTTGGCAGGAGTATCTTGGAAAAGTCCCAAATTTCCTAAGTTCTACCAAAGTAAATACACCGTCAGCAAGCTCAGTGTTTGAAGATGAAATGACTATGAAATACTATGAGGTATTTTACCATGGTAATCGAAAAAAAATACAACATTCAAAGAAAACCCATGACCCACATTTTACTAAGAGCAAAGACAATCAAACAGTGGCTATGTATATCCAGCAGTATAAAAAAAAAATATATATTCAGAATATATATAAAAAAAGAAAACAATCCTTCTCCTCCTCTCTCTGCTGATATACAAAAATATACACACAGTTATGTGTATATATTTCAGGGTCTTACTACATTTCAGAGTCTATTTTCCTTTTTTTTTTTTTTTAAATGACTTAGGAACATAATTGGGAAAAAAAAAAATCCAGTAATTGCGTGCATGCAAGCATATCCTGCCACTTGTGCATGTAAATTACACAATTTGTAAACAACCGCAGAAATAGCATGCTCAAATTAGGCATCTGATTGCCCAATTAACTTGTTCAAAGACAATCAGATGATAACCTTCGGTAGCTCCTATTATAAATTTTACTCCTCAGTGCTACTTTCCTGAATTCATCGTGTATATTCTAAATAACTGCATTGTTATTTTGTGCTTTTACACAGGCATAAGCAGTGATGCACACTTAATAAAGCTACCAAGTGAACTTTGGACTGGATTTTAGAAAACTGTTCAGATACTTAAAGTCCCCATATTTCAGTGAAAATGAGCCAGCTTAACAATTAAAAAAAAAAATCTGGTCTAATTTTAAATGGTATAAAAAACCCAACAAAGAAACAGGAATTTGTGGGCCTCCATGCCTCTATTAATAGGCAAAGTTTTGCTTCTGTGTCTTTGTTTGATTTTTTTTAAGTGCCTTTTAAGTGTCTTATTTTCTTTACTAGGCAAGCATTGTTCAAGCATATACATTCATATCCTAGTAAATCCTTACTTTATTTTTGCGCTGAAATAATTGTTAATTAATGGTAATTTGATACAACATGAGATAGAACACCAGCTTGCTGCATTCAGGTGCATACTTTCTAATGGACAGAGAAACTAAAGTACCCAAATCTATCCAAGTACTGCAAGTAGAGAAACTTAGTATATCAAAATGAGTCAAGAAATTGACTTTTACCATAAATACGTTGCTCCTTTGCTGTTGTACTTCTTTTTCTGAGATGATGTTGTGGAAAGGGGGTATTTTCTTTTTTTCCACCAATTTTTTGCATCAAATAGATCTTAGCAACTTTAAGAGCTGGGCGGAACGGGTAAAGCAGAGCAAACCATTATCTTAACAACAGTCTCTCAAATAGGAGAAAAGAAAGCAAGAGCAGAGCTGCTGGGCTGGATCATGTCCCTGAAGAGGTTGAACATATAATCCTGGTGGGGTGCATTTACCAGTTCTTTACGTGCCTCCTGCAGCAACAGATGGGCTGGTCCCACTCCTCCTCCTCCCTCGGGAACAGCAGAGCGGTAAGAAAACCTCCAGGAGCCCCATCCTATTCCCAAGGGTTTCAATCAAGCATCTTGATTGAAGCATCTTGATTGATCGAATGGAGGGATTTCTTCCCTCAACTTCTTGTTGTGACAATACCTGATGGTGACTTTCCATTGCTGCTTTTCTTCCTTAAGAGGATCAAAATCCAATTTGGTACTTAAATGACTTTGTTCCACTCCATTGGTCTGTGCTCAGTTTAAAAATCTTCCAGGAGCGCTGCTTGTCCTTGCAAACTCAGACTTTGCTTTTCTCTATAAACAAACAAGAGAAAATCCCAGCTCCTCCCCACATCCCCTTTCCAAAAATATAATCACGATCATTTGTATTGGGAGAATTATTTAGCAGTCTCCAGTCTTAGTACAGCTTTTGTTGAGTAAACTGTAGCTTATACGACTCAGAAGTGTTTATTAGAAAGCTTTCAAAAAGAGATCTTCATTTCAGGAAAAGAAAAAATTGTTCAGTTTAGCAAATACAGATGTTCACAGCACAGAGACTGAAATGGTTAAAAATGATCCTAAGGAGCAAGTAGCTCAGAGTTAGCAAAAAAATTAACTTTTTCCTTTCTTTTACAGAAAAACACTAATAGCTGCTCTGGTTTCCATACTTAGTAAGACAGAATTTTGTTGTATGTTCTTGGTTTTGCTTTTTTTTTTTTCCTCTATTGCTCCACACAGGTTTTGATTAGTGCTTCTCCTTGGCTACAAATGCTTCACTTTGAAATACAAAGCTCTTGTTAAAAAAAAAACAAAACACCCCAAACACACCCCACACCCCGCACGGCCCCCCATGGCTGGAGAGAAGACGGGAAGCACGGGCAGTGATACAGTGCAGCTGCAGCAATCTGGTTCTGCTGTCCTCCTCCCCCAGCCCCAGATCCTCTGCATAATTGCAATCTTTAGTCGATGAACCTTTGGCAGGCCTTCTTCCACCGGCAGGCAGTGCACCACATATCTCTGTTCTCCATCCCATAGACCTTCCGACACTTCTTGCCCTCCCCTCTGGGCTTCCTGTCAGAGAGAAAGGGAAGCTGGTTAACAAGATGCTCTCACAGCTTTGCTGTCCCACCCTAAGATCAGGACAACAATCTCAGTGGAGTGCAGCAGGCAGAGGACTTCACAGGGCTTTGGGCTGGTTTTGAGTCACCAGGAGCTGATGATGTAGAGTGACATATGAAGTAGTGAGACATCGAGAAGCCTCATCTGGCTTCTACAGCCTCTGTGGAAGCTGCTGAGCCCACTCCTCTGCTCCAGGGCTGGCCCCAGGACCAGCCAGCCCTGACTTGAGCTGGCTACTAAACCCCCTAGAGATAAATGGTATTTTAGCCAGGTGAAGTGCCAAGCTGCAATGGGCAGGCACAGCTAGTCTGCAACGTGGTCCAGGTCACCTCGGGCAGAAAGTCCTCTTTGCTTTAGAGCTGTGGTACAAACAGCTTGTGTAGCTCTGAGCAGAGGACCCTGACCACCAGCAGGCAGCAGCTGTGCAGAAGAAGGGAAAAGCTACCAGCTCCCTTCCTGCACAGCTCGGTCTGAGCCCACTGACTGAAAAACAGCAAAGGGACCCAAACCAAGTTTTATCCCTTCCCATCATTTGCAGCACGTTCACGTGTGCTCCTTCCTTCTCTGTCATCTCCAGTGTCAGCAAGGCAGGCAGCACCTGCTCTTACAGCTACAGCCATTGTCATGTCTTCCATCTTAAAACCACACTCGGAAGTTCACAAGTTTAGAAAAGACTGAAGTCACCGTTAAATTGGAACTTTTTTATTCAACACATAGGAGAGCCACCAGGCTGGGGAGGGGTCTGGAGAACAAGTCCTGCGAGGAGAGGCTGAGGGAACTGGGCATGTTGAGTTTGGAGAAGAGGAGGCTGAGGGGAGACCTCATTGCCCTCTCCAGCTCCCTGAAAGGAGGGGGGAGAGAGGTGGGGGTTGGCCTCTTCTCCCAAGGGAATCATGACAGGCGCAGAGGGAATGGTCTGAAGTTGGGGCAGGGGAGGTTTAGATGAGATATTGGGAAGAATGACTTTCCTGAGAGGGTGGTCAGGCACTGGAAGGGCCTGCCCAGGGAGGTGGTGGAGTCACCATCCCTGGAGGGATTTAAGAAATGGGTAGACATGGCTCTTCAGGGCATGCTCTAGTGCCCAGGATTATTGGTTTGTGGTGGGGTGTTGTGTGTGGGGTTTAGTTGGTGGGTGGTGTTTTGGGGTTTGTTGTTGTTTTTGTGTGGTGGGTTTTTTTTGTTTTGTTTTGTTTTTTAATGTGGTTGGACTCGATGATCTCGGAGGTCCCTTCCAACCACTCAGATTCTGTGATTCTGTGACAGTAAGCCAGCAAATGTGAGGAGCAATGCCCCAAGTAACCCAACGCTGGCTATAGCAGCACCATCTGACCTAGCCTCTTTAAATAATTGTTTAATATGCGTATTACGTGCTGCACGGCACCCACGGGAATTGCCTGGTGACTGCTCTATGCATTTTTGATTACTGAACATTCATTAGTGGGCACAACCCATGAACTGGGAAGACCCGAAGTTTGGTTTGTAGCATATACAGTGATCCGAGAGCCATGAAGGAAATGAAAAGCATGAAATCTTCCTTTTTTTCTCATTTTAGGCTACAGTCATCTTTAGGACTGTGAGAAATAAGGAGTTCCTTTACTGTAAGAAATTTAGCATCACAGTTTGACTTTTTAACATAACGTTTTAAACACTTTTTAGGCAGATTCCGGTCAAACATCAGTTAGCTTTAAGCTTATGTCTAGGAAGACAAGGTACAAAAAGCTTTGCTTTGATTTTTTTCCTAGTAAGATATGGTTTCTTACAATTCAGCTGAAACCAAATACCATCCTGACTGAATGGTGATGAACACTCAAGGCAGCCCAGCCTTTCAGGGAAAAAAAGCAAAGCCACCTAGATGGTGATGAACACTCAAGGCCTTTCAGGGAAAAAAAGCAAAGCCACCTAATGAAGGGCAGATGCTTCAGCTGGAGCAGTGAATTTGGGCAGGACCGCTATACGGGGCAATTCAGATCTGCCTCTCAACTCCAGACACACCTGGCATGAGGCCAGCAGTTTTGCTCCACAGTCTGCCTTCTTCATTTCACAACAGCTCCCTTTTCCCCCAGACTTTACCTTTGATGGCAATGAAAAACAAAATAGGTCCAGAATGCTTAGGGTTCTAGTAAGAAAGTGCCTGACAACTGCAATCGTGGTTGGTGGTGTGGGGTTTTTTTTTTTTTCTCTGTTTCTGTGGCTGCTGACACCTTATCTGCTGAAGGCCCTCTAGGTGGTGAGGCTGCTGGCCTGGCAGCAGGAGCTAATGGTCCCATACCTCAAGCCAAATGCTACTCTAGGCGGTGATGAGAGAACTGTGTGGGACTGTTTCTGCTCTCCACTCCCTGCAGGACGATTATGAGTTGGTGAGACCTGTCAATACAGACAAAAAAGCTGCTTATGAAGAACATACACACAGGAATGCAGTATAAACACTTTTCCCAGAAAATGCAGTTCATGATGCACGGTGGAAAGGTTCTTATATGACATACAACATAAACCAGTTGTAGATCTATTTAGAAAGATGACCATTTAGCATTAGGTACGTTATATTAGTTCCACTATGTTTCCCTGTACTTCCAGTCATCCAAAAGGAGCAAACCAGAACACAGATCAGCATCAATTCAGGTTTTGGGAAACACACAAAAAGCATTCATTCTTATTTAAGAACTCTGAATAACTCTTACAAAGATTTTCTCCGATTTAAACAGAAAATAACTGGAAAAATTAACTCTGGCCTGTGCTGAGATCAATACCAATAACCCCTCCTGTGAAATAAAAAGGATTTCACACGTTCCTCCTGCCTCTTTGTGGAGAGACAGCCTGGGAGAAGGGGCTTTGCTGGGGGGCAGTTACAATCAGCCTGGAGGTGTCACCGGGAGTGCGAGGCAGCCCCTCTGAGCAGGGCTGCTAACAAGATGTACCGGATTATTTCCTTTATTCTGCAATGTAAATCTCCTCAGCAGGTGTCCTCCTCTGTGAATGTTCCTGTGTGAAGGGTGTGCTTTGGTCTTCTGACTTTCCAAATAAGCCTCCTACATGAGCCTGGGGGTCGGCAACGTTATTTGAGTGATCACACGGCCTTAAGCTTGGCCTTAAATAATTCCGAAATCATTTACTGATAGGGCCTTATTTTGCTCCTGAGTAAATGCTACAACCACTTTACGTCTAAAACACCAGAAAAAAATTTACAAACACTTATTTTTCTGTTGTGCACAGAATGTAGCAAACTTCATGTGGGCATCTGATGCACGGAGTGAGTGCCTCCTGCAGCCAGGAACTGCAGGTATGGTCATCATTCCCCGCACTCCCACAGCTTCTCACTCCTGCCCTTTTTAAGTCTCAGAACTTCTGGAAGAATGTGAACTGACCTGACTTGAAGAGAGTTACTGAATGTGCTTTGATTTTTGATATAAAATCTATTTTATAGCTACTATGCAGTAGTAAAAAAGTAACTAACACTTGTAATGGAGTGCAGACACTCTATCCACTTTTACTCTTGGCTGGTAACTGCAGAATTTTCTGATTTAACTGCACATGTAGCTCACACTCTGAACAAATTTTGACCATTACTGATATATATCTCCAAAACATGAAAGAAATTTCCTCTCTCTTTGCCTGCTTACCATAAGTCATGTTTTATACATTCAGAGACCACCCTGGCTTCCTCTGTCCTATCGCTCCACAGTATCGAGGGCAGCTTGTTATCTACTACCTTTTTTCCTATCTTTATCAATCACTTCTCTGGTTTTACCTAAGAGTGATTGAAACATTGAAGATAAAATGCAAAGCAATAACACTTTTCTAGTCTTTGGCACCTGTCACACACTGCATGGTTTTCCAGTCACTACCAGCAACCAGAGATCTCCAGTCAATTCTGTTAAGGTTCTTAAAAGTTGTAAAAAACAGCGAGTTTTTGTATCTACCACTGCTAACTGATATTCAACACACTCCCCAGTTATCATCAAACAGAAAAGTACTTTGGTAGCCTCCTATGTTATAAAAAATGACCCTGATTGCTTTTGAACATAGAACAGGCTTGAGCAGTAACTGCAGGGCACGGACTGTGACTCCCTCCCGTTCTCCAGAGGGGGGTCTCTTTAGTTATCATCGAACAGAAAAGTACTTTGATAGCCTCCTATGTTATAAAAAATAATCCTGATTGCTTTCAAAAACAGAACAGGCTTGAGCAGTAATTGCAGACTGCAACTCCCTCCCGTTCTCCAGAGGGGGGTCTCTGCCCGATGGTGGCCATGGACCCACACACCTGCACCCAGGCTGGGCTTTAGGGTATTTCCATGTGCTTTGCAGCAGGTCTAAACAGCCCCAGGTGCCTGTACTCCTTTGTAGGCAACACTAAGAGCAGTTTAAGAGGAGGGTGTGAGAAGGCAATCCTTGCCCTCGGAGGCTTTTCATGTTTGAAGTGTTGTCTAACACAGAGAATTAATGTGAAATGATGGTTTTAAGGGAGTCCCTAGTGTTCCCAGTTACATCTCCTGGGGGCAACTACGGAGAAGATTTGTGATCTATAAAAATAAGATTATCAAACTTAAAGATCTTCTCGCCTGTTCAACCTTTTTGGGTCTTACAAGCAGTAAAGTAAAAATTGGTATCACACAGTGGAGATGACTCTGGCATTCATTTTATCCTACATTACATAAAAGGGGAACTAGATGGTCATTAAGTCAGTCCTCCAGTAGCAAGACACACAGACTCCAATGTTACTCATCCCACTTCGATCACTTAATTTGTTCTCCTCCTACATTCCCATGCTGTGCCTTAGTTTTTCTCCTCGTTCAGTCTCAAGTGGTAGAGCAAACATGAACTTGTCCTTTCTGCTTCATGCAGAGAATTGCACCTAGTCGTGACTCGTAGCTCTGCCAACACTCAACCTTCTCTTGCACCTACAAAGTTATCTTGGGAAAACAGTAAGAAAAGGTGTGTTTCCCATCTACCTTGAGAATCCAACACATGATTCAGAGCACAAAGTATAAGTACTTTGGAGGTTCCTCTAATCCTCTTATTCATGACTACCAGGTTTCTAGATAAATGCCTGCAGTTAGATACCCCTGAGCCTAAAGCAGCTGCATACCAAACCCCGACTGACCCAGCTCTACACACAGCTTGTCTGGAGGTGCTTAGGAACAGGCTGATAGCACATGCGTGTTTACAAAGACTTTTTGGTGCTGCTCTGCTAAAAACTGCCCAAAAGCAAGGACTTAATGCAAGTCATGACGGCTCTCTGAACAGCCCAGCTCCCGGGGCAGCAAGCAGGGAGTGCTCAGTGTCATTGAAATTCAACGTCCACAGGCATGAATGGGAAAACACCTAAGGTAGGTGTCCAAAAAAACACAACAGAAGACTATTTTGAAATTTTGTCTCTCTTGTGGACTTAACTGCTGATGTACAAGTCTAGAAAGGAGACTGTTCAAAACCAGGAGTCTACAGCCCTCTAATGGTTCAAGAACAGGCTGGCTCCATTCCACCACCACTAGTAACATGAAGAAATGTGTAGACCTGGGCACTTCTGCAAATCTGTGCCTAATCCTTTACTGCTCAGTGGCTTGTCCAGGCCAAAAAAGTATCCCTAAACCATTTTAGAAAACTGCTTGAATACATATTAAGGGTTAGGCAAAAAGTAATGGTTTGAACTTACTCTCTGAAGTTCCCTTGGGTGCTACTGACTAATCTCAGGGACCATGTATGTATACAATTGCATGAGTTTATAGTATGTCACAGTCTGGGCTAAATAATCCTCCTAAGAGAAGGAGAAAGTCCCCTATACTATAGCTTTCTGAAAGGCAGTTACACTCAGTGTAAGGGTGGGAATTGAGAGTGCTCTGTTTTCATAAGGCAACATGTCATTTACTTTGAAACAGGAGAAATGAAGCTTTCACTTAATATACAGTTATTTAACATCACTTCGCATTTGCACCCTCAATTACTGCACAAAATTTTCCACTGCAGGCAAGCCCTTGTAATTCATAAATGATCTCAGTGATGACAGAATAGTCTAATGTTTGCAAACCTAGAAGGTTGCCCCTCCCCTTTTTCTGTTTTTGCTATACAGTCTTACCAATGTTGTTAGACAGAGATAAAAATGCAGTTCATATGGTTGCCTGAGCGGTTTATAATTCTGCCATCATTCCTGCTTCCCCATATTTTTTATTGGGACTATTTTAAAACTGTACTTAAATCATTGGCATCTCCATACAATTCTCAGAAAGTGATCTGGCATTTCTTAAATTCTTTTGAGAAGTCTCAACTCTACAGCCACAGATCAACGCTGTTGCTTGAATAAATAAACTCAATGTCTATGTGTCTCTTAAGTGTCTCGTCTTGTCCTCTTAAGTGTTGCATTTACAGTGTGGCTAATTGCATTTTTAGATTCCCAACACTCCTGGCACCAATTTCTGCTACTCCACAAAAGGAGCTAGTTTCATAATTACTCTGTATCAACCCCATTGTTGGGAAATCAAATTCTCAAGGAACTTTATGGATACCACACTCCGTCAAGGCACTCTTGTTCAAATTGCTGCCAGCATGATGTCTTTCACTGTTAGCTGTTCCTTGATGGAATTTAATAAATATTCATTGGCAGAGTGCAGTGTAATTGATTCAGGGACTTTCATTTTTTATCAGCCCTGCAGGATGCCACAGCCTCTGCAGAAAATCTCCAAGATTTGCAAAAGGTTGACAGTAAGAAGCTTTGGAGATTCACTTGATGAAGAGAAGGGAGAGAAATAGTATCTCTTATCGCCATGTCTAATATCCATTGTCAGAAGGAAAAAGCTATATGGTTCTTTGGATGAGCAATGTGCCTCATATAACACACTTTAAAAATTCACAAGTTCATAAAGTAAAATATTAAATGAAATGTTATGATATCAAAAAGGTTTATGATTACAGAATAGAAATTTATACTGAAAAATGTTTTTTAATAAAAATTAGGATACATTGCGTTAATATTTATTTCTGTTTATTGTACAGAAGATTTTCCACTACTCACGAATAGTGATTTACATTTACTTTCAGTATTCACCATCCTCGGCACTAGAAGCCTAATCTTTTTGAACTTTCCATAAAGCTTTTTAACTCCCCCTGCAGCATCCTCACCCACACTGCATTGCATTTAGGACTACTGGAAGTCTAGTTTCAGTAAACATCCTGCTTCTGCAGTCCTGCTCATGGAACCAGGCCTTGTACTGGCTCTTTTGAAGAAAGGGTCAGAGTTGACTTTAGATCTAATACATATATCTGATACATCTTCATTAAAAATGACAAACTGCAATATGGATTAAACGTTATTATCTGTATAGAAGTATTAAATTTTGTGATATCGATAGGGACTTAAATATATATAGCCCACTAGAATCAGACTTTGCATTTCATCTTACTGTTTCTTTCTGTTGCTTTTGAAAAATGCTTCGTTTTCAGAGTTCCCTGAGGTAACAGCTCTACGGCTTGAACCCAATTAACCTGTTAGTCTAACCATCACCTCGCTGATTTTCCATCTAGTTTTGTAAGAAATCTCTCCGTGGCACAAAAGGGAGCACATAGTGCCAGGCTCTGCACCTACCAGAATGTTCTTTTGTAAACATGTAGTTTAAAAGATACGTATTATGGATACAGTTATCTGCTTGTAGACACCGATGCATAAAAAAAGTGACTGTAATGAATTACAGAGAATGAAAAATTTGCTAATCCTGGCAAACTGAGGCATATACTTCATTTGTTTCTTTTCAGTACCTCTTATGTCAGATTTGCTTTTATTGTGATACACTGTGAAAAAACCCCAAAATTTCTATAACCTTTTTCTTTCTTTCTTTTTTTTTAAATGTTGTTCACTTACTGGAATGCCAGTGAAGGTAACTGGAGGCGACTGCCAAGAGATGCTAAAGCTACTGCCATTGGGAGTGAATTTTGCTGACCCTGGAATGTTCACCGGAGGAGTGGCCTGTGTGAAAAGAAAATATCATTCCAGTAAGAAGAACCATTCCTCTTCCAAAGCATCTCAGGGGATCTTTCGCTCCTCAAAACTGTAAATCTCTGAAAGGCTTTCTGAGGTGGAAAAGAACGCATGGGGACAAGCATTTTACCCTTATGAGGGGGATATCATGCATAAACCAGTAAGGAAAGGACATATTTATATATCACTGTTCTTAAAACTTTGTTTAGAGAAAGACGAAAGCCAGTAAGGAAAGGACATATTTATATATATCACCATTCTTAAAACTTTGTTTAGAGAAAGACGAAAGCTCTCACAAAAATCCACACAAAACCCTTTAAAGTGAGATCTGACAAAAAACCCACACAAAATCAAACATTATTTACAAATAACTTTTAAAATAATGCCATATAGTAGCGAAAAATATTACAAATGATCACCTATTCCCCAGTGACAAACAAGGCAGTATTTAAACTGATGGCAGGTGGTTTAAACAACTGAAGACTGGCTGGTGAGTCTTGGTGGTCAATAAGGTTAACGATCAACAGTAAGGGTTGGCCATTTCTTATTTATCAGATAAATGTTGTTAACAATCATTCTAATTAAAACAGTCTTTCCTGTTAAAATCAAGGAGCTGAAAACCATCCCTGGGGTTCAAAAATGGAGCTCTTAAAAGACTAAGCTAAAGCAAATATTTGAAGGACCCCTGTGCACCTTGAACCCTTAGCTCTTCCCATCTGGACTGTAATGCCCAGTGCTGCCCTGGGGTGCGACACCTGATAATCTGAGCTCAGACCGTTGAGGATCTGTCACCTTCTGCCTTCTCTCTGGTTTTCTCACTGAGATCTGAGCCCTCAGAAATTCTCCCCTACACATTTTTGAATCCCATTTAATTTACAGTCAGGAAATTCACACCTCTGCAGTTACCCTGCCCAGCTGGAGCCCAAGCAGCCACCATGAACACAAGCTCCTTTTGACTCTTGAATTTCAAGCTTTCACCCAAAAAAACCGCCAGGCTCCTTGGTTTAAACTTATAAAGACCTTGCTATTAAAAATGACTTCTTTACTTCTGCTTTTCAATTGCCTGCGCCTGACAATTAACGCAAGACACTTATTTAAGGAGTGTTTGTGTTTGAGGCTGCTGAAGTTGTCTCCCAGCTTCAGGGAAGCCGCCAGGCAGAAAGCAGTGATGACAAACTACAACCTGATAGTCCCCCATTAAAGATAATCTTCAGAGTAAACAAGTGCTGAAGCAATCCCCTGGAGTCTCTCCAGGAAAAAGAAACTGGGGCTGCTGGCTGCCTCTGGCTGCGGCGGCGATGCTCTGCGGGCTGCCCAGCCTGCTGACAGCTCCAGGAGAATCCACACAGCCACCAGGAGCAGCGGCCACTGAGCTCCATAAAATAGAAAGACCTCGCTGAAAGGCATCAAGAAAAATTTGGCAACTCCAGATGGTACCAGCAGTGCTTCATCAAAACCCTGTTCAATCAGGAAGGAGCGAATGACCACGGCGCTCCTGCCAGAAAGAACTGGAGGCAGCTGGGTGGCAGGGAGCTCAAAGCTGGGGCAGCACAGTGCCTTCCTCAGACCTGCATCCTTGATGCTCAAAGAGCCTGCCTGTAGTCCCTCTGCAGCTAAATTTAACAGGTACAGGCACTGGTTTCATAAAGAAATGTAAACCAGAATCATAGAATAATTTTAGTTGGAAAAGACCTTTAAGATCACCGAGTCCAACCACTAACCTAACAGGGTCAAGTCCACCACTAAACCATGTCCCTCAGCACCACATCTACATGTCTTTTAAATACCTCCAGGGATGGCAGTTCTACCACTTCCCTGGGCAGCCTGTTCCAAGGCTTGACAACCTTTTCGGTGAAGAAATTTTTCCTAATATCCATCCTAAACCTCCTGTGGTGCAACTTGAGGCCATCTCCTCCTGTCCTACTGCCCATTACTTGGGAGAAGAGACCAACCCCCCCCCGGCTACACCCTCCTTTCAGGGAGTTGGAGAGAGCGAGAAGGTCTCCCCTCAGCCTCCTCTTCTCCAGGCTGAACACCCCCAGCTCCCTCAGCCTCTCCTCATAAGATTTGTGCTTATGCATGAGACGTTTAAAATTGCTGTAATTTGCAGTAACCTAAAATGCTCAGTTCTCTTTTTCTCATTGCCTAAATATCTGCCTCAGACACGATCAGATTTAGACAGTCAATCACCTTCTTCATTTGTTTCCTAGACGTGCATCTTTGCTCATCAAGCACAGCCACCTTCTTCAGGCTAATACTTCCTACAATCTCTTCCATGAGGTAAGCAACCTTAGCATCACAATGAACTGAAGAGTTTCTATACCCCAATCTCACTTCACTTGGAGACCTCCATCTAATTTCCAATCAAAATACATTCATGGATAATTTATAATTATTTATTTGTGCCAACATTGCCCTTATATTGAAATAGCACAGGCTTGTCCTCTTCTCCTCTCGGGTTTTTCCTCTCACTTTCTTCCCAGGCAGCAATCCCATCCTCTCCTCACCTTTGCTCTGCCCAAGCAGTCTGTCCCTGGGCTGGAGAGACCCTCCGTGTCCTCCCTGCCCTCCTTCTTCACTCTGATCACCTTCTTTCTACTAGCTTCTAATTGGAGCCCAGCATCCTTGAACTTGGTTGACCAGAACCCTACTCAGGATCTCAGCTGAAGTTATCCAGGGGTCTTGTACCTGGCACTGAAAGTCCCTGTCTCTCCTACATATTTCTTTACCAAGAAAGCCAACAACTTTTTTTTCCCCATTCACAGACCTGTTGTTGTTGGCTGTACTGCTCACGTCCCCTGAGTTCATTATCAGCAACGTTTATTATAGTATTTACATATAGTATTTGTCTAGTACCAAAATGATTTAATGACAATGAGATCAGGCCCAAATACAGCTTTTTTCATTCAACTCCACTAAAAACATCCAAACTTGCAAAATAATGTGCTGCAGTTCCCCCTAACTCCCCAGCTCTCTCTCCTACCCTACATTTAATCTCTAGCCTAACTACTGCCTGTATGTTTTAAGATCAAATGCTCTCCTCAAATCCAGAGGGATTTGTTCTTCTGTACTTCATCATTTACAAAGCTACCTTGTCCGAGGAAGATGTTAGACTGTTCTAGCATAATCTTTCTTTGGGGTTCCTCCACTGCAGTTCACCTCATTTGCTGTACTTTCCACAATTCCTTCAATTATTCCTTTAAATCCTTCCTCATCCATAGGTCTGGGAGAGAGAAGAGAGTCAGGACTCGCCTGATCCCTCCCCCACTACACCTTCCTTACTACAGGTATTATATTTGCCATTTTCCAGTAATATGGGAAATGCAATTAACTGAACTGTTTAAGATTCTGCGACCCAGCTTTGGGTTCCGTATTTTTTTCTGTCTTTTAGCAGGAATCCTGGGATGCACGTTATTCAGCCTCTCTTATCTGAGTTTGTTGAGCTGTGAATTTTGCTTCTTCACTCTCAATGAAGTAAGTTTCACTTTCATGCTCTCATCCATGTGAGAGATTGTCTTCATAACTACATCCCAGAACCTAAAGGGAGCCTACAGGAGATGGGGAGGGGGCTTTATCAGGGAGTGGAGTGACAGGATAAGGGGTAACAGTTTTAAACTGAGAGGAGATTTAGATTAGATATTAAGAAGAAATTCTTTGCTGTGAACAGGTTGCCCAGAGAAGCTGTGGCTGCCCCATCCCTGGAGGGGTTCAAGGCCAGGCTGGACGGGGTTTGGAGCAACCTGGGCTGGTGGGAGGTGTCCCTGCCCAGGGCAGGGGGTTGGAACCAGATGATCTTTAAGGTCCCTTCCAACTCTGACCATTCTATGATTCTACTATTCCTGTTCAATGCTTCATTTCAGTTTTGATACAGATAATATTTTTATCAGAAGTGAAAAAAAGCTTTAAGATCCTGCATATGGCTAACTCCAGCAAGGAAACTGCAGGAAATGCGGTGGTATTAAAGATGCTGTCATCACATTCTCTCCTATTCCATTTCACACAACAGATCAGTCACAAGAATGCCTAAATGCTAACAGTGGAAGCTGGGCTCAGTTCCTCCTCTTGCTGTTGAGGGTTGAAACTCCACTTTGACTCCCAGAAAGTGCTCTTCTTGCTGGGGTAGAGGGACTCTAGCACAAGATGCCACTGCTCTGCAGAAGCTGACTCCTTTGCAAGGAAAACCTGAACGTGATCTGGGCAGGGACCCCATCTCCTGCTTCCAACAGGAATGCCTTGAAACAGTTTGGACTGCATCACTCCTCGCTGATGAAACGAAGTATTGAAACCACAGCAATAGGAAAAGGAGACAGGGCTCGCTCAGACACTTGCAGTCTCGTGTCATGGAATACATCAATTCAAATCCAATTCAAGCGGCTTAAACATACAAACCAGGATTTCCTTAGGCAAGTGCTGTACTCAAAGGCTGCTTATAAAAAAGGATCAGGTGAGTCTCCAATTGCAGGGAACACTGTAACAACTGCAAACTCTTCTCAACAGCCTAGACTTGGTGCTGCACCCTGTGAGATATCTCCCACCTGAGATGCAAACTTCCACCCACGCTGTCTGTTGTGAACGAGAGCCTAAAACAAGCCTGTGAATTCTGTGTGGTTCCCTCTGCCCTTTTAGCAGGTCTGCTCTAGGCACACAACAAAAAGGTTTCACCTGCACAATGCTGTATGCCAAAGTTATTTCATCTGATAAATTTAACTGAGTTCAGTTCTCCGGTGCATACACAGGTCATAGACCACACTACTTCAAAGCTTCTACTCATCTTTTCTCATATGGCATCCAGACTAAAATATGTGAAGTTTTAGTGCACTTTTACAATTAATTCTTTCTGTCTGAACTTAGTTGGAAGTTTTTTGAACAGCGGTTTTTGGATCTGATTGGATTTTTGCCATTTGCAAAGCATTACCTCTAAGAGTAGGACACCACACATGCCTTTTCATTCTTCCTGCCCTACTCCACATACGCAAACTGACATCTCACACTGTACACATAAAGGAAATGAATTGTTTCTGGTATCCCTTGGGTACAGGCCTACAGATGCATGCAGTCCAAGCTGAGCTGAAATGAAGGCTCTGGCAGGGATTTGGCTGATGGAATGAGAATGTTTACAGCGCAGGAGACCGCATGTGAGCATGTCAGCTTGCACCCTCCTTATGGTCATTAACTGATGTAGGCAGTAGGATACACACAGCAACTCTTCTCAACCTGAAGTATGCACCTATGTGTGGCTAAATAAATGATGTGTGACACCCCAAAATTCACCAGCTATGGTGGGAGCACAGACAGACTAGCTCAGAAGCAGACACCTACATCTAAATGAGATGAACTGCCTGGGCTGCCCCGAAAACGTTTCAACCCATTAAAACTAGACTTGGCTTTTAAAAACTCAAACGTTGTGATCTGACATTTCTTTAGACATGAATGACATGAGTGTAATGAGTGGAGCTCGCTGTCACTAGCGTTACCTGGTAAGCATGGTCCGTGTGTACGAGGTAGAGGTTGGTCGGAGCTGAGCGGCTCAGAGGTGTCATCAATTTAGTCTCGGTTTTGGCACAGGAAGTTTCAGGACGGATTGCGTCTGGGGTGGGAAAGGAAGGAGGAGATGCTAAAGATGGAGAGACTGGGGAAAGACTGCTTAAGCCATCAGCTACTGAGTCCGTGTTGAGCCTGATTTCTGTGTAGTAAAAATCCTCCTCTCCATCGCTGTAGTCAGACTCTCCTACACGTCTGTATCAAGACAAAGAATGAAGGTCCGATTAAATGAAAGCAAGAACCCCGAGGAAAATTTTAAGTTCTAGATGCATAAGCAAATACATTAAAACTGCCAATAAATTAATATTCCCAGTTTCAATGCTACCAGCATTCTGGCTGCAGGGAAGGGGGAGAGGAAAAGAAAATCATCTAGTCTGAAGGGAAAAGGAGCAGGAATATGATTATTTTTTTCCTGTGTTATTCTGACTAATTCTTTGCCCTTGGAGTCGATGTTTAACTTCTACGATTCAGCTTAAATACCAGCTTCTCATTCCTAACTATTGAAGTTAATAAGAATCTCAATGCACTTTGACTTTAGAAATGACAGAGCAGTCACAGAAGGACGGGCAAAGATAACAAACACATGCAAGATACACCTCGCTAATGTTATGGCAAACAATATGTAATCTTATCACAGGTTACTTAATTAAACCAAATATAGTTATGGCTGCGGTTCACCGTAACTTTCCTTGGCGTAACAGAAGAAGCTGCTGGAAAACAGGCTCATCATACAATCACTCAGACACAGGTAATGAAAGGACATAGATGGGCTGGCTTGCCAGTGCAGGACCTACTCTCCAGAAGCAGATTTACTGAAGGAGGAGATGTAAAAGGCTTAACTGCTTCTGTGTCCCCTGGCACTATCTGCTGTGTGTCTGAGCACAAGTGCCAGGAGCAAAGCAGCCCAGTCAAACAGGTAGTTCCCAGTACATGTTATTTTGAAGTCCCAAATAAACCACTATTTCAGTACATTCATACATACAGACTTAACTCACAACTCACACATATGTATTTTCTCCTCCATATGGGAAATTTGGGAGCCCTAAGGGTCCTCCTGCCTGCATGTCCATACCAGGGCTGAATGCTGGGCCTCTCTGTCTCCAGGCATGCACCCCAAGAACAGCCCCATGCCAGTTCCTCAGCCTGCTACCTGTGGTCCTCTTGCCACCTTACTCAATCAAACTCATTATGAGTATGGGTTCAGCAGCTTTGCAAGCCCTGTCAGAAGTACTGCCCGCCAGACTGCTGCCAGTCACTCACCAAAACCCCTCTCTCCCCCAAAGTTACAAGCTCTGAACTCTAGGGAAGTTCTGCTGCTTGCTTCTCCCCTCTCCTATGCCACGAAAAGGACGTCCCCAAAACGTTACAGGACAAAGCACAAGACTCGTAACTGCATTTGGAGAGATCTTCTCTGTTTCTGATAGCCTCACTTTTCAGAGCCTAAGCCCAACAGCAATTACCACAGCCTTGGCAAGACTGTCCCAAATTCCACACCAAACTACTTCCTCAAGGCCACTTTAAAATTAAAGCACTGAATAACACAGACTTACACAAGAGAGATGTATTTCCCCATACCTAACAGGTGAAGACCTTGAGTCCCCACTGTAATTATACACAAGACAGCGAGGTCACTCAGTGCAGGACATTTCAGTTGCAAACTAAAGCTCTAAAACAAGCTTGTGTCATACAAGATTCATTTGCTTTTGCTTCTAGTCCAAGTCACATACACATGGAATTGCAGCTCAGTTTCTTTTTCTTAGGTTTCTTAGGTGGTTGGGGTTTTTTTCGGCATTAATTTGACTCAGAACTAGCACAAGCACCTGATCTGATGTGAAACAAGGCAGGAAAGTATTCATGCAGGACCCCGAAACCTGCCGTTTTTGCACAGTGTCAGCCTGGATGTGACATGTGGGTAGCACGGGTGAAGTAAATGCCACTGTGCTGTGCAGCCGTTAAGGGACATGCAATGTGACCTAGAGTTGTATTTGACCTTCTAGAGAAGTCCACAAAGTTCAGGAAAGAAGGTGCCTCGCTGTTGGAGGAAGTTCTTGTTCACCTTGAGGCACTGTGCTGTAATTTCCTCAGAAACTGAGAGATGGGAGACAGAAAAGCCAAGGACAATTCAGCTCATGTCCCCAGCCAAGTGTGACTGCTCCCCGCTTCCACCAAAGCCTTCAGACCTCTGCAGAGCCTGCTCTCTTACCCAAGATGAACGGTCCGGATGTGTTTCTGGATCCCCGCAGCTGTGCTCAGTACCTTCCCACAGTTCTTCCACAGGCATTTGAACATCACCTTCATGGAGTTCTGAAAATGATGAGTAAAGCAACCTTAGATGTAGGGAAGGTAGAAAGAAAAACAAACCACCCCAAACAGACGCAGTTACAAAACACTGTGAAGGTTCAAGGGCCTGTAACTCCAAATTTGTAATGATGTAATATAGTCCCTGTCATCAGTGTCATCCTACTGAACTGAACAGAGTCCCAGCAAAAAGCAGCAGGAGCAGCCTGTGACACAACTTGACTTCTCTCCACTCCTTGGCACAGCTTTTTCATTTGCAAGTCCCAGTCTCTATCTCCCCATAAAGGAGGCAGATGATATAGAAACTTCCTACGTTTCTTTGGAGCCTTTCAAAGAACAACTGATAAGGACTTCTTACTTAATGCAAAGCATCCTCCTTAATTAAGATCTTCCTAAAGTGAGCTCTGATGGATATTTCTGCTCATGAATTTTGCAACACAAAAAAAAATATTGTGCTGGAAAACCATAGGTTCTGCAATGACAATATTCACCCATGAGCTGGTGAAACCTGCTTTTATTTCATTCAAAAGCTGCTGTGACCCTTACTTGGCAAAGAGAATAAGAAGCCATCTGGCTGTGTTCAACATTTTTTAAAAGAATATGTGTATAATCTCATTTTAATACTCTTGTTATATTCTTTAATATCATTTCATTGGTCTAAACTGAGTTATCATTGATTGAGAGCACAGCCAGCAAGGCTATAACCAGCCCAATCTTCAATATTTTGAAGACTCTGGAGAAAACTCATCTGAAAGCAGTGTGTGGTAACAAACAGCACAGATGTCACAGAACTGTACACATTTTTTTAAAAGCTAATTTTCCTCCAAAATTAAACCTACTTTCTAAATTTTAAATTAAAAAAACCCCTAAATATTTGTACTCAAAAATAATTTTCTCTATTATTACCACATTATTAAAGCTTGATTTAAAAAAAAAAAAAAAGGAACAAGCACATCCTTAGAGTTAAGTTCATGCTTCACTGTGTCTTGAACATAAGTTGACTTGGTGCTTTCTTCAATTTGGACCCTTTGGAACTGCATGCCAGTAGATGGTAAGTTTCAGCACATGCCAGAAAGATTATTTTTAGAATATAATTTTAAAAAATCTCAACTGCTTTTTTAAGATACAAGTTGATTGTAGTACATGTTCTCATAGTTACTTGTCAGTCTAACATCTCCTGTTCCAAAGTATGGATGCTAAGGGCTTTTAAGATTTGAGGTACCTGATTATACTGTTTGTATGAAAACCTTCTACTTTGGAATACGCTGCCCATAAATTCCCTCTAATTTTTTGATCTGAGAATACAGCTCCCATTCAAATAGAAACGTAACTCTTTTTCTCTAAAATTAAATCAAATCTATCTAGCAGTTCTGAGGGAGACACTTCTTTACTTTTACAACACAACATTAAGTACTATCATCGCTCAAAAACCCACAACCAGCCACGGCCACAAGATGAAGACCATGTTTATAATTTGCATTTTAGGAATTCTGGTATGACACCATGAACGCTGAATGCATCTTTATGAACACAGAGTGGTTTAACATCAATCTCCAGTCTGATGGTAAAATCTATCTCCTAGCTCCACTGTGTTTTTGGTTTTATTGTCAGTGCTAGGAGTCTGCAAACACCCCTGCATTTTAACGTAACCAAATGAAATCTCACTCAGTAGAAATACAGAACATAAACCATGCTTCCATTTCTGATTAGTCCAAAAATTGCCTAATCAGGCTTAATATTTTATTTAAGAAAATAATGGAACACAAATGGCTTGGTGAGGAATAACTACATCAGTGGAAACTTTTAAGCAAATTATGTTCTTAATGAGAAGTGGTCATTAACACAACATTTTCCAAACATAAAATGGAAGAAACACTAATGAGTAAAAGTAAGGTTACCAATCAATCTATTTCCAGGTTTATTTCTTCTGATTTTTGCAACCTTGAAGAAGAAATAACCTGAACATCTTTATTTCAGCTTCTAAAGATGCGAAGCTGTACTCATATAAATTACTATGTTGGGGTCAGAATAAAAAAACATGCAGGAAATGCAGTTAATTCATAAAACAAAGTTTGTCAGGTAATGTTATTATTTATCTAAATTAAACATTTGCCATACCGAGCAAAATCCCCCCAACCAGAACAGACAGCATAATAGATCTGTGGTGGGTATATAAATAGAAATATATGAAGACAACTTAGAAAACAATAAGGTGGCAGCTGCAAACCCATCTGTCTCATCACAGCTGAGCCATAAGAGCGATGCTAATAAGCTGCACTTGAACCAAGAAGGCAAACCAGCACACTTGTGCATTCCTACTCATCCTGTCCCACACCCCCCAAAATCTTCTCTGTCTTTAGTTTAACACCCAGCGCTAACTTCTACTTTATTATAACAAAGGTGTCCTCCAAGATATTTTTTTTTCCTTTTCAGCGAGAAGCACAAACATCTCACACCCCTCTCTCACCAACAAGGGCAGAACAGTGTGGGTCAGCAAATAAGCAACTTCTGGAGCGAAAGGAGAAATGTGAACAGGTTTAAACCATCATTAAAACTTCTTCCTGCTTGTGATGAAGCAATGAACTGTCTCAGACTGAGCCAGAAGCAAAGTCAGTAAGGAGAACAAATTCTCTGTTTTTTCTCCTTACAAAAGCCCTTTTTCATCTTGCTATGTAAAATCTGTCCTGCTGCATTGGGAGGGAAGGAAACTTGGACTAATGCCAGCTCTTTGTTTTCTTTTTCTTTGAAAGGAGCTTGCTTGCTAGCATAACTGTGCTTTTTGGGGGTTAGCTTTGGACTTGGTTGTTTTGGGGTTTTTTTCTGTGTTTTATTTAGTCTGCTTTTGCACTCCTACCTAGGATAAATTTGGGCACTGCTAATACTGCATCGAAAGCCATCAGGTTTGATCTCTCTCTCTCCTTTTTTTCACTCCATATGTTTGCACAGAGAAAGCTTCACAGTATTAAGGTATCTGACATGCTGTCAGACAAATAGCACTTTCAGGGAACAAGAAGTATTAAGGCCACATCCAGTTTTTGTGATGACATGTAAAGGCTGCCTGTTGCATCCTGCATACAAAGAATTTGCCGAAGTAGGATAGAAATCCCTTGAATGGCCAGAGGCAACACCTTCTGGAAATCACTCTAGTGTTTTCTGAGCAGGAGGCTCTGTAGAACCTCGCCATCTGCCAGCAAATATGTGATGCTGATGGCAGCATGTGCGTGCAGCAGGTGACTAGGTAGAACAAGACACAGCCACTAGGCCAAGTTCTGACATTAATTGGATGCCAAGGAGGGATGCACACACAGAGCTCTTTGGGTGACCTGTTCCTTTCTCGCAGCAAAATATGTCTACCAACATCCTATCTGCCTGTGGGTATGGAATTTAACGAGAGGCTAACCTTTCTCTTCCTAGGAATGGGTTCATCAAAGAGAAGGTTGCTTGTTTCAGCTTCATCAATACCATCATCTGGCTGGGAAGGTGTCCGAAAAGCTTTGAAGCTATCAGCTGACAGAGGTGGAGATGGGGTGGATGGGTTGGACTGGTCACTGGGAGCATTCCAGCTCCAGTATCCACTGCTGCTGGTACTTGAAGGCACAAATCCTCCTTCTTTCCAAGATCCATTTAGGGATTCTGTCAAGAACAACAACAGCCATCATTACAACAGTATCACGTGTTAGGGCTAAGTACTCTTTTATCTCAGGCTTAGATGCCATGTTGGTAATTAACTGTACGTTCAATAAAGGAAAGCGAAAGCCCTAGGTGTAGAGAGGACAACCACATCTGTCCCACTGCACACGCATCACATATTCCACACTTGATTTTCTATGTGTTTTTAAAAATCAGGTATTTTTTAAAAAAGAAATGCTGAGTTTGGAAAAATAATGCGTTGGAGTACAAACCACAATAAGGAGGCAGATACTGCATCCACCATTAAGGGAAAACTTTCAAATACATCCTCAGCTTTAAACAGGAGCACATGACTGTGGTGGGGCGTCAGAGTGAGGTCCAAGCCACTGCATGGCCAACACAAGGTCCCCTGGGAAGGAAACATATACCCTGAGCCCCAGGACACTAACTAGATCTACAAACCCATGATCATCATCCCAGTACTAAAACACCAAAGAAAACCATGAGTACGCTCTGTCTTCTCATTATCTCCCAGCGCACACACCTCCGCCTAATTTGAATCTCTAATTGGAGTGGTGCATATCCTTGGAAGGATACCCCTTTTTCTTCACACACGTGTATTGTTAGGCATCTGGTTTTGGAAGCGGGACGCACAGGCGCTGGGTCACCTCCACACCTACTCGCTGGAGGAACTCCCTCCTCACTGCAGCAGTTCCCCTCACCTTAGGGAGAAGCAGAGGCTCAGACTAAGGGGTTACTCACAACATGGTGGGTGGGACAGTCTGAGGCACGGCTTGAGCCATGCCTCCTGTGCTGAGGTCCTCCAGCATGGCGTGTCACTCTTCCCGGTCCCTAAAGGGCTTTTGGAAGAGGAGTATGCAGGCCACCAGCTCAGCAAAAGCATGGCTGAAGCACGTCCAGCCGTGCGACCACGGGCAGCTCTGCCTGAAGCTTCAGGTTCTCACAGGGCTTGGGCACACGTGCAGGGATGGTTTACAGAATCACAGAATCTTAGTGGTTGGAAGGGACCTCTGAGATCATCGAGTCCAACCACAAAAAAAAACAAACAACAAACAAACAAACAAAAAAACCAAAAAAACCCCCACCAAACAAATACAAAACACACCACACCAAACGCCCACCAAAAACACCGCACCCACCAACTAAACCCCACACTCAACACCTCACCATAAACCAATAACCTTGGGCACTAGAGCAGGCCCTGAAGAGCCATGTCTATACGTTTCTTAAATACCTCCAGGGATGGTGACTCCACCACCTCCCTGGGCAGGCTGTTCCAGGGCCTGACCACCCTCTCAGTAAAGTAGTTCTTTCTAATATCTAATCTAAATCTCCCTTGCCCCAACTTCTGACCATTTCCTCTGGTCTTGTCGTTCGTCCTTTGGGAGAAGAGGCCAACACCTGCCTCTCTCCACCCTCCTTTCAGGGAGCTGTAGAGGGCAATGAGGTCTCCCCTCAGCCTCCTCTTCTCCAAACTAAACATGCCCAGTTCCCTCAGCCTCTCCTCATAGGTTTAGGTACAGCTTCTCCCTAACTCAGGCTTTGGAGGCTTTTCCCAGTGACACTGTGGGTGCTCCAGTATTGTGTAATACCCGACTTTGGAGCTGGCAGGCAAATAACATCTTATCTCTTCCCAAAATGTTATTTAAGTGTGAGACGGGAGCCGCTTCAAGCCAGTGCCTGCCTTTAAGAGTTCTGCAGAAGTCACTCCTTCATTCCTTCTCGATTTCTTACAAATAAATTTAACCAATGACATCAGCAAGAAAACAATGTCTACCACCTGCTACTAAAAGCTTAAGCCAAAACCAATGGAATTTTTTTTCCTCCCAATTCAGTTGGTTTTGGACAAAACCCTTAAGCATTAAAATCAGCTGCTCACAAACCAGAACGCAGTATAAAAATACCCCCTTGCATGGGCAGCAGCCAAGGCCCTGCACTTACTGATCGGGGCCACAGAGAATAAATGGGATTATTCCTCCCTCTCCCAGGCAAATTCCTCTTTGGAAAAGGACACATACATTTCCAGTAGCTTGTAAGTTAACATACGAAAATGTCACATTTTGGTTCATGACTGCAGCCTTCCTGTGACTGTAATGGAGGTAGGTTTTGCTTCTTTTAAGTATTTGTATTTGAGTCTCATGCCATAGAAGTACATCTCGTATCAACTTGTGACCTCAGCATAGCTTAAAATTTCCAATTCTTCAGAAAAACAAAGGAAACAGTACTCTTTCAATTACTACTTTCTGAAACATTTATGGTACTTCACATTCTCAGGGTTCACAGCTTCTCCTCACCTTACTGAGAAAGAGATGTAAATCAAGAACATTTTTATAGTATGGAGAAGACTGAATGAGGCTGACAACAGGGAAAAAACAAACACTGGTTCTCATTAATACTAAAAAACCTGCCAATGTAAAGAAATTTAAAATATATATAAACGCAACTTACTCTTATTTTGGGGCTCTTTTCATGTTACTGGATTTGCATGAAAGAGAACCAGATCAAGTATTACTCAGCTGCAGGGTAACAATGGCCAAACTCTGATCCAGTTTACACGGGGGATCATTGCCAGTAATTCCAGCACAGACCAAACTTCAATTACAGATCACAGAATGGCAGGGGTTGGCAGGGACCTTTGGAGATCATCTTGTGCCACCTCCCCACCAAAGCAGGTTCACCTAGAGCAGGCTGAACAGGAACACATCCAGGCGGGTTTTGAAGATCTCTAGAGAAGGAGCCTTCTCTCTGGGCAGCCTGTTCCAGTGCTCTGTTACCCTTTGAAGTAAAGAAGTTCTTCCTCATGTTGAGATGGAATTTCCTGTGTTCCAGCTTGTGCCCATTGACCTTTGTCCTGTCGCTGGGCACAACTGAAAAGAGCCTGACCCCATCCTGTTGATACCCACCCTTTACATACTGGTAAGATCCCCTCTCAGTCTTCTCCAGGCTAAGCAGACCCAGGTCTCTCAGTCTTTCCTCATAACAGAGATGCTCCGTTCCCTCAATCACCTTCATAGCCCTCCGCTGGACTCTCGCCAGCAGTTCCCTGTCCCTCTTGAACTGGGGAGCCCAGAACTGGACATACTACTCCAGATGGAGCCTCACTAGGGCAGAACAGAGGGGGAGGATGACCTCCCTCCACCTGCTGGCCACGCTCTTTTTAATGCACATTTTAACCACTGCTGTTGAGTTCAGTGCATATGAGCAAATGAAAAAAAGCTGTTTGGAAAATTAGCACTCCTGTGAGGTCAGGAGACCTTCTGCAGCATTCATCTCCCACTGACAAAATGAGGCATCTCCCATTTCATAGACTGGAGCCGCTTTACAGTTATGGAAGACTTCTTCTGATTTCTGCCAACGCTGCACCAAAGACTTTGTCAGAGCAAAGCTCCCTCAGTACGATCCCCAGCACGCATGGACCACTGCCAGGAGACAGCCACTCACCCTTTGTCCTCCACCACACTGCCCTGGGTTGAGACACACAGGACTAACTTTTCTTCTAATGCTGGGGAAAACTGCACTTTTAGAAGACTCTAGGGACTGAATTTGTGAAAATATTTACTTTATAGCCCGTTAGGCTCTGTGGGATTCAAGGTTAGTGTTTTCAAGCCTTGCCAGGTGCAGGGACAAGGAGGAGCAAGGCCTGGGCATTGACCCAGGCTGGCCAACAGGATTATTTCATACCATGAACGTCCCGTTCAATATAAATTAGAAAAGTTTGCTGCGTAGCTCTCTCTCCCTTGATGGTGGTGGGTCCAGAGAACTCCTTGCCCCGGTGCCGGAGCCCTGAGGCCTTCCCTTCCTCCTGAAGCCATTGCGCTGGCAGTGTCCGCCATTTGCTGTCCCTGCTGGGAGCGCACGGCTCCTGCTGAGAGAAGGGGCTGGGGATAATTCCTGTATATTTTATATCAGTATTGGGATTAACACTGGTTCTTTAGCATTATTGTTAATTATGTAGTCTTAGTCTATTAAATCTTTTTATATTTCAACCCTTGTGTTTCTTTGTGTTCCCCGATTCCCCTTTCCGGGTGGGGAGGGGTCATCGGGTGATACAATAATTGTCTAAATGACAATAGATTGTTATGGGTTTTCTCAAACCATAACACATGGCCACAACTCCTGGAAAGAAGCTCCCTCTCCACAGCCCTGGCATCCCTCCCTGCAGCCCAGGCGCTGCTCTGAAGGCTTACCGTTGGGTCGGACAGGAGGGCTGCGGACCAAAGGGCTGGTGGATAAACTGGTGAGTACCATGGCTGCTGTTACTTTATCCATGTCCAGTTCTTCTGAAGATTTTCTGAAACACAGCGAATGGGAGGAAGGAAACACATCAGCAAATACTTAACTTTTTCTAGTGTTTTTATTTTTTTTTAATAGCAGTCCAGACCCTAAGCCAGTAATGGAAGAAAGCCACCAACCAGAGTTCTCAAAGCTTTTGTCTACTTTTAGCCACCTGAGCACACCAAGTGGCTACCTTAAGCAAACCAGCTCAGCATAAATAAGAAAGGCAGAGGGAAAAGAGAGCACATCTTTGTATAAAATTGTCGGGATCATTGTGACACTCCATTAGTTTGACCCTGTTCTCTTTTTCATTAATTTCAGCTATCCATATCCTTAAAGCTAAATGTCTAAGATTTCTTTTTTCTTGTATGAAGACATAGAGATGCAAAACCAGGTAAGATTACCAGGAATGTTAATAACTGTCATGGTCTCTGAGAAGCATTCAGCTGCTCTGTTGTCCTCTCCTGCAGGACTACGCTGACCGTCCCTACTCCTTTATCCAGCTGTGGATGAACCACTAATATTTCCACTTCCACAACATACGAGGACAGACTGAGCCCAGGTTCCCCGTACGCTGGAGAAGATGTTCCCTAGTGCTGGCAATCAGCTCCAACAAGGCCATTCTCTGGGTGGGACTAACATGGTCCTGTCCAGGCCTCTGCAGAATTGCAAAACCTCACTGCAGCAGTTGTTGCAAGCGCTTGCCAAGTCGGTATCAAGACGTCAGAGTCTAGACTCAGAGCTAATTGCAAAGTTGCTCCAAGTAGTCTATAAATTCAACTTCTATTTCTTATGTATTGATGTTTTTTCCCCCTCTACAATGACTCAGGCTGCTACTCTGAAAAAACCACCTTCGCTCCAAATAATTTTGTCAATAATGTCCCAAAATTGTCATCACGTGCCTAAGATGAAAGTTTTCATGGGTAGGCAAAGGAGAGGAGTGATCACGACTCCCACCCTTCCATTTCTAACCACGCTAAACCACACTCTTTCAATTACTGGAATGTTTTTTTCCTACTTGATCCGATTTAACAGGTTTTCAATACGGAAAGCCCAAATAAATAGAACTTTGGACTTTTTCCCTGCCCACTTTGAATCACAGTCATTTTGACTACTTCCTGCTCCTCAGCTGCAGCCGGCAAACGAGGAATGCTCCGCTTGGACTTCCCAGCCACAGGGATTTTAGCAGCTCCGAGTGCTAGCTGATGTGACTCTGCTCCCAAACGCATTTTTACACTTTGGCTCATAAATGTAACCAGAGGGATTTCATGTGCCACTCAGCCAGCCCCACTGCAGGCACAGCAGCCTTCGAGGGACAGTCAAAGCATCAATCTGAAGCCAGGAACCACTTCAGCCACCTGCATTTAGTCACCATCACACACGAGTCTGATGTCTTAAGACTGCCCTTGTCTTTTCCAGCTCTCTCTGCTGGAAAGCTGAACCTGCAGCCAGCTGTTGAACAGGATTTGCACTCAGAGGGGAGAATAACTTGTCTATTACGCATCGCTTGTTCCCAAACCATTTATTCCACCATTGCTAAGGTGATTTTCTGCGGAGTGAAGTTATAATCCCTGCCGTTGCTTATACTGTTATTAGGTGCAATGAAATCCCAATCAGTTGTAAAATCATCTACTATATAGCTATGAAGATTTCTTCTCTCCTCTAATCCCACATCCCAGCCTCCAAATGCAGCCTCCCAACTTCTGCACGGATATATTGGCGTCAGCCCAGCCTGCATTTGAGACCAAACAGTTTTAGATCCTTTACTTCCAAGTCTTTGTAAATCCAAATACATGACGATAGCTGAATTTTAATAAACCAGCTGAGAAATAAGCAGCAGAAGTTAGAGGCTGTAGGGGACAGATCTTTTACCACCAGCCCATGTCTCTCAGCTTCATGTCTGCTTGCTTCCTCGGCAGGATGAATGGTTTCACTTGATCTCCTCAATACTCTAACCTGGCCAGCCTGGTATTTAAAGCAGTCCTTCCCTTTAATAGCCAAGATCAAATTCAACTTAGTTACTACCCTCACTCTTATTCCATCCTTTTCTTTGTTTTGCTGATGAATCTACCATTTTTAAAAATTCTTTTAATGGTGTTAAGAAACTATCAATCACATCTTCCTCTGTCAGACCCGCGTGTGAGGAAAGGATGGATTTAAGCTCCAAAAGAGGAGCAAAAGAGGGTGCAAGAGTCCAAGGCCATGTGAGTGTCCCAAACCGCTTGTTTGTACCATAGCCAGGTCAAAAGATGCCACAACAGCCAACCTCCTCCAGCAGCTGAGGCCCCCTAAGGCTTGTCTTTTCTTAGGGGACTGAATCCAGCTCCAGCTTTTGGTGTGGTTCCTCCCTGCTAGCAACTTCGTGGTGAGGGAACATCTCCCAGAGGTCCCTTTGTGAAAGGGGTGCAGCTCCTCTTCTGGCCACTTCTTCACACTCCCCAGGAAGCGTTGTTCCCACCTGGACACATCTATTCCACACCTCTGTTGTTTCTTCTCTGCATAAGCCACACTATCATCTCTGGTTGGAACTTTTTTTAAACACAACTTTCTCTCAAAAATCCTTGTAAGCCACACATTTTATTCTATTTTTGAAGTCTTTGGTCTATCCTTTATTATTTGCCTGGCTTAGACAAAAAAGCCTGCAATTCATCCTCTTGGAAAGACTGCACATTATGGGCAGCACTTTACCCAACCATATTTTAAGGGTCCTGGAGAATATTCTTTTAGCAGAGAAACTGGCAGTGGTAGCAGGTGTTTTTGATAAAACTGACTTTATTTGCTCTACTCCCATTGAGAAGGTGAGAGGGGGGAGCCAGCAGGACCAGGCTGCGAGGGGACAGAAGCTCCAGCACCAGGAGATGAGCCCAGAGAGAACGGAAGGGGAAGGGTATTTCCAATCACTTCAAGTGGAGGTTGGCTATAGAAGTTGGTCATAGACCATCTTCTTCTCCAGAGTCACATCCCTCTGCTGTTCCAGCACTGCTCAGCCTGCCCTCCCTTATCCTACTTCCTGAACAATAACCACTTGAAGCCCATATGCCCAAAACATTCAGATTTATCAAAAGGCTTACATTCTCCTTTGGTTTGGCAGAGGCATGCGCTTACCTATTTCTTACTGCTATCCCCACCAGAGGGACCCAGTCAAAAATAAATGAAATAAAAAATTTTAACTAGGATTGATCAAGAACGGCGGTGGTCAGGCACAAAAATGCTAGCTGGCTTCTGTCCTCCACCCAAAAAACAGCTTATGACAGTGGTTCACAAAACATCTTGATCTTTTGTTAAGGAAGTACCGTATAAATATACGTGCATTAATACGCTACAACTAAGACAAAATAACAGTATATTTAAATTGCTCTCTCCCTCCCATACTTACACTTCTAAATGCTCACAGAGAGACCTCTGAAGTCCTGCTCTGATCACCCGATTATAGCCACACCAAACTGATGCTCTCATATTGAGCACTGTATCAAGACTGATAAAGAAACCTGTTGTTATGGATTTTTGTATACCAAAAATATGATTCATTATATAATGAATCATTGTAATCAGTGCACTAGTAATAACAGAAGTACTTCTGAAAGAAATAAAAATCCTAAATTACATTCTATGATGAAGTAAAGAGATTTTAAGTTTCTTCAAGGCATTATTAATGGCAAAGGCAACATCCTAACAGGGAACCAGCAAGAAAAGCCATGCTTTATCAAGAAAAACCACAGCTTTTATCAGGCTGTGACTCCAGATATCTAAAGTAACTACAACCACTCTTCTGTCTTGAGCAAAGATCTACAGTGTCATGCAGCAAAATATTATTCATCCCGAAAATACCTTACATTTACAATAATATTTGGTTACCATCTAACAACTCAAAATACTGACAGTAAGATAAATGAATGGTCTTGCTAGTTGCTGTTAGGTTTGTTTCTTGATTATAAAGATTAAAAATTAACCCGCTTGCCAAAGACAAAAGGAAAAATTATAGACAGAATGACCCATGTAACCAGTCTGAGGTCCTCAGCACTCTTTGGTAAAAGCTGCAACTTTTCACAATAAAGCAAAAAGCAATGATTATATTAAATCATTACAGTACTATGATGATACATCTTAAAACTTAAGGGAGCATTACTATTTACACATCTAAAAAGAGAACTGGTGTCTGACATCCGAAGCACAGACACAATAATACCTTACACCAATTAGAAGCCAGGGACTTCTGCCTTGGCTCATCACGGCCAAACCTTTTTTGCTCTTAACTTGGTGATATTTGCAAACTAGTTCATATACAGAATAATTGTGTGTCTCTCTCTGCTGTTCTGGTTATACACCAGCAATTTTTTAGGATACTGACAACAACTAGAGATTAATGATGATAATTATGCTAATATAGGAACTTTTCTTCTAAAAGATAGATATACCTGAATTTTGCAAGGAGAAAAGAAAAGTGCTTCAAAGGCCACCTCAAAGCTCTCCACCACCCTCAGCCAAGCTGAAAGACTTTGTGATTCAATTATTCCAAGGACCTTTGGAAGTCTGGCTGGTCTGATAGAGGCCAAGGAGAGCTGATGGACTGTAATGATTTAAAGACAATAAAAAGTCTCTGCAAATTAGTCGTATCACATGGGAGACATTCACAGAGAGTGGTTTCTCAACATCCTGGAGAAGAAAGCCCGTTTAGCAGAAGAACTGAAGAGAAAGTGGTGTGTCACGCAGGCCTGTTTCTCAGTCTTTTATTCTTTCTCGCCTCAGACCACGCGGCAGGTTCCAGTGCTCCACAAAAAGAGGACTCTCTAAAAATGCTATTATCATTAAAAGCACTAAAACTTCAAATAAAATAATAAATTCATTTTTACAACCATTTCATAAATTTAGATTACCGAGTAAACACGATATTTGGTTCCAAAGGCCAGCTGATGTACTCTGCCATACACGGGGGTCTCACCTGTCCCTCAGTCACCCCTGCCCCCTCCCCAAGCCCCTGGGGGACAGAGGGTGTCCCGAGCTGGGCACATCCCCAGGGAGCCCCTGGAGCACCCTGTCCCGGTGCCCCTCTCCTCCCAAAAACCTAGTGACACTACCCTGGCTGTTCTGTAGGCTCCCACTGCACCAGAGCTCTTCGGGGAGCGCTGGCAGAGCTGCACCAGCAACAAAACAGATGTGAAATGACTGTGATTTCTGTCATTTGGTTCTCTGATCTACAAAACACGGGATACAGTGTGCTGGGGGTGGGGGGGGAGAGGAAAACACTGCTCTCGTTATTGGCTGCTGGTAAGATCTACTGTTTTTAAATGCTCTGCGTAAAGAGGAACAGTTAAGCAAGCCAAATTCAACACGCGGAGATAAGCCGCAGTTAACAGGAGCAATTTATTCTAGATAGTGAAAAAGTTGACCCAATGAATAATTGTTACTTCTCAAACAGCTGTGATACACCAGGAGAACTTAGGTGCAGAGCCCTTGGGGCAACGACAGAAGCTGAAGTAGGAGTACGACATAGAAACCGTCTGCTTCACAACAGAACAATCAAATAAACGGTAATCACTTGATAAATTATAAGTGAAAAGCAAAACCTAAATTCAGAAAGGACTAACAGAACCCTGCGGAGAACAGTTATACCTTACAGACACCCACAAGCCTTGGAGATTTTCTAGGAAGTTTTGCTGTTCCATTTTCTCTACTTCAGAGGCCATTTGCTGATGCAATAAATAACTCAGTCTCTACAAACCAAGTGTCAATAACGCCCTGAAGCAACAGAACAATTATTCCAAATATTACCCAATATATTAACGTTCATCCCCTTTCTGCCTTTGCCCTAGCTGCTGTTTCAGCCTGTTCATCCCCTTTCATAAACGGGATGGCTTTGATGGGGTGCTGTTTAGAGAAAGGAAATGTCACACTTCTGATGCTTTCTTCAGGGAAAGGGGCTGGAGCACTTGTTACAAGGCCCAAGAGGTACTGCTCAATGCAGTACAAATCATGCTGAAAATGGAAAATGATGGAAAAGTTAAAAAAAACCCAACAGCGCAAAGTAAAAGACAAAACATAAGGCCAGAAACATTTTGCTATTCCTTCTTGTTTCCCCCTTATCTATTGCAAAAAGTATCATTCCCACTTTGTATGAATTTAATTCTAAATTCCCAAAATACATTCCAGAAAATCAATGCCTATAGACAGTCCTAACACATCTACATGGATAATTTGTTGAGCGCAATTTATCTCTAAAAAGCTGATGGAAGTCAATTTTAAAAAAATATTTAATTGCTTTTTTTTCCTTCACACATTAAAATGTATATTTTTTTCTAATAAAATATACATTGATGAAACACTTGGAAAAAGCCTGCAAGTTTTCCTCTCACCAAATGAGAGCCACAAGCATGCTGCCCTGTCGCTACGTGCAACTACTAAAGTGAAGAAGATGGCAAGAACTTTGCTGACATCAAATCAGGCTCAAGCATTACCCACAGAGTCAGTTTCTGTTTACTGTTAATATTTATACCTCAGTGTTTTTGAGCTTTCCAACTCTATTTTTTTTAAAGCTAGAAGCAAACAGAATTGGAAAGAATAAGCCATCAATTGTGGACAAGGCTGCCCACAGCCACCAGTACTGCTGAAAGAGATCTGGAGACTAGAGGCAGAAACACCTCTGAGAAGACCACCCTCTGCTTCCTGCCAAGGTGAGATATTATATCCCAAAGAGTGGAATTTCCAAAAATTAAACCATTGTTTCTCTGGCATACATGAGCCAATAGGTCACAGCACTGTAAAGTATCCTCCAGGGTCATCCCTGCTAGTGCAGTGGCCCAGGAGACACACACCATGGTTCACCTCACAACTGGTTGAGGTTTTGTCACGGAATCAGGGAATTGTGGGAGTTGGAAGGGACCTCTAGAGACCATCCAGTCCAACCCCCCGGCCAAAGCAGGGTTGCCCAGAGCACATCACTCAGGAGCATCCATTGGGGCTTGAAGATCTCCAGAGAAGGGGACTCCACCCCCTCCCTGGGCAGCCTGTCCCAGGGCTCTGCCACCCTCACCCCAAACAAGTTCTTCCTCACATTGGAGTGGAACTTCCTATGTCCTTCTCGATCTGTTAGAAACCTGTTACAGAACAGGGCCCATCTTGTCCTCTCCACTCCCACCTTCCCTTCATCTCCACGTCCTTGGAGCAGTTCTGCAGGGCTATGGTGACAACAGGGTCCCTGTGATAGCTAGCTCACAGCTATTTCATCTACGCACGTACATTCCATGGAGAGCATGGAGCTACACCTCTTTACATGGGTTCTCCTTCTTTCCCTGATCGTCCTACAAGTCTGTGTCCATCTCTTGTTGACATGAGTGCATCCATCATGAACAGAGCTGTTCCTAGTGTTATTGATACGGTCTCACTCACATCTTCTACAAGGACAGTTATTATTTCCCTGTCTCTGCTGAAATCTCCGGGATTTGACTCACCAGGATAGCTCAGTCAGCTGTAAGGAACAATACAACCCCACTGCTGTTCTCTTCATCACTTGTTTACAGCTAATGCAGTTGGAATTAATTAGTGCTAGTGAACTTTTTTTTTTCTTTAGAAAGGGCGACTAAAATGTTTCCTTCAACATTTAGTAACAAACACGACTAACATTTACCTTACATCCAACCTGATTACAGGCCAGATATTAATGATTTTCCTTTCTTGGTTTTCATTTTCTCAAGAAAGATGATTTTTAAGATAACAGCACCTCCAGATACTTTTCAGGGTACACAGTGCAAATATGGGTAATGCATAAACTCCTACACTTTGTATGTGGGGCTTTGCAGGCCATTGCTCCAGCATTCTGTGGCCAACACTGACTGCTTCAAAGGACGACGCAATAGGGATGTTCCCACATTCAATATACCACCCCATTCCCAGGAATGATGAATTTCCTTACACTCTGTTAAAAAACACAAACAAAATGCCGTAGATCTTCCAATACATCTTGTATCAGCTCTGGCCCTGGATACTCTTCGTGTCCACATTATTCCCATCCTCTGTACACATCGTCCTCATGTCTGGGCTTCAATCATGCTCTACAGCAGGGAGCACAGCAAACTACTTATGTTATTCAGGAGACAAATATTACCTTTTATCAGGTTTAATTTAGTTACTTTTCTGATTGTTCTGTTGTTTTCACAAGACATGTACAGCAGAAGCTCTAAGCTCATCATTGCTTTATTTACTATGACATCTCCTATAAATTTCCTTTTTGACGTGAACATACACAGTAACTTCAGTATTTCTTTACATCAAACTCTTCTATGTTTATTAAGCCACAGTTTGGGATATGCCCCGTTGCCAAGGAAGAAAAGGGAATAGAATTTTCTGAATGATAATGTCTCAGTCAGCCAGAGACATGGCCACTGTTTGATACCCCTGGTTGCTCAAAGTTAAACGTGAAAAATATAAAAATAAATGTGAAAAATTAAAGACCATCAAGTAAGTTGCCATAGTTTGCTTATACTATGTAGTGTTATTGTTTCTATGACCTTCAGATCTACCTTAAACTGAACAAGCATTTTATTCAGGACTCCTTTACCACCAGTTAATGTAGATTTATTCATTTATAAGCAGTCCTAGCCTTTAAAACCCAGCAGCAAACAAGAGGTGATTTGTGACAACTAGGGATACACAACAGGTTCTCTTCAAAGCCACTGGGAGGTCATGCCAGCTCTCTAGAAATTCCAAAGCTCTGATTTTTCACCTTTGATCTCCTTCTTTGAAGGAAGGGAAAGCATTGCCCTTTTATTGTGAGATGAAAATGAAAAAAAAAAACAACATATTTTTTGTGTGTTGATTGTATTTTTAAAATACACGCAACAATCCTGGAGAAATAAATTGACCTGAAGTTAGAATTTCACTGTAACTGAGATAACTGCAACACAGCAATATCAAATCATCAAGCATTATCAAGCAGGTGGGGGGATAACATATAATTTGAGCACGGGGAAGACCTGTATTTAATAATCTGCACGTGGCAATATATGAAACACTTTCCAAGTGGGAGAGGACCCAGAAAAGGCTGGGGTCAGCAATTACCACTCCTGGTCCTACTGGGGAGACTTGGGTAAACCCAATCTGCAAATTATTGCTCTGCCATTTGTTTCCAAGTAGTTTATCTATGATCTGTAACATTGTTATCAGAAAAGGAAAAATAGATACTTTTATTTTGAATGAAATAAAGATCTAGCTTTATAAAAATGTCCATATTATGAAAATAAAAACGGATTAGGAAATCTTACAAAACTCCTTTGGTTTTTTGATAAACCACTGTGAGCACACAAGATGGTCAATTTACATGGATTAAAACTGAAGGGAGGTATCAGGAATATTTATAAGTACTCCCAATCTAAATGTTTTTCTAAGATGCTTTTAACATCAAACATTCATTGTGCTATAACAGGTTTGCTCTACCTGTTATATTAAGTCCAGAGGCGGGGGTTGGTTCTTTTTGTTTATTTTTAATTACTTGAATGCTTTGCATTTAAAAGAATGACACCACTGACATAATATGTGGTAGCAGAAGAATACATCTGGCTTTACTCTATCGTCACCTCTAGTGTTCTTGTCTGAAATCCAACCTTTTTTTTAATATTACAATAAACTGACTGACCTGTGGCAGGTAGGTATCAAAGGGAAATTGAGAAAGCACTGCCCAGCCTCTGGCTGTACTAGGTCCAGCTTGGTCTCCATTATGTTCTGCTGGATGGAAACGCTCTCCCTGGCAATATTTGTGTTAGTAACTGTCTATGAACCCATAACACTTGTAGATTTTTAAATAACGTAGCAGAGTATGCTTTTGCTATTTTTTTTTGGTCTAGGAAAATACTGCTGTAACAAATATTCCAAGCAATAATTAGCATGAGATACAACAGCCAGCCACTTACTATGGGTCTGGTATTATGCTCACGTTAGCCAACCCCACACTTCCATAAAGTTCCTCCTGATACTGAGAGGTACGTGAACGATAGTAAGAGTCACCTGAAGACATCACAGCAAAAATTTAATTGTGATGAAGACACCTTCTTCAACTTGAAGATACCATCTTCACCACCTTCCATACTGTCTGCTGGGAGCTGTATTCCCTATTAAACCTTGGATGCAAATTTACCAAGGTCTTACTGAGTAGTTATAAAATGTCCGTCTTATGGTTGATACTAATAACCTTATTTCTATGCCTGTCTGACAGCAGCAATCACCCGAGAGCATTTTTAATATGACACAAACAGGACCACTTCCAGAGGTAGGTTATATTGCTCTCCTGTAGATATGCTACATATTGTATAACCTGGAGCTCTGCAACTGAACGCTGTCTTTGCAGAACATTACTGTGTTTTGGAAGTATTTTATTTCAATACTTCTATTTACATTCTATACATTTCTATTTAAATACATTTCTATTTAAAGAATAAACTCTCTTTAGAATACCCATAATTTCTGATTATTGCCCCCCCCCCCCAAATTAAGGAAACTGAATTTATTCTTTCTCCTTTGCATATCTCAATACAGATGTAAGAACTGCAGTGCAGCTTCAAGGCCCCGGTGGAGCTGACAGCACAGCCTAACTGCAGCCTCTTCTATACCATCACCTTCTGGCTTTTCAAAATAGATGAACTGTATTTCTCTCTTACTTCCCTTCAACAATCTCTTTTTCTGCACACACATACACAACCTTGACAGTCTTGGCAGAAAAGGACCTGGGGGTGTTGGTGGACACCGGCTGAACAGGAGCCAGCAGTGTGCCCAGGTGGCCAAGAAGGCCACCAGCATCCTGGCCTGTGTCAGGAAAAGCATGGGGAGTAGGGCCCGAGAGGTGATGGTCCCCCTGTACTGGGCACTGGTGAGGCCCCACCTTGAGTACTGTGTCCAGTTCTGGGCCCCTCACCACAAAAAAGACATTGAGGTGCTGGAGCGGGTCCAGAGAAGGGCAACAAAGCTGGTGAGGGGTCTGGAGAATAAGTCTGATGAGGAGAGGCTGAGGGAGCTGGGGGTGTTCAGCCTGGAGAAGAGGAGGCTGAGGGGAGACCTTATTGCTCTCTACAACTCCCTGAAAGGAGGGTGTAGAGAGATGGGGGTCGGTCTCTTCTCCCAAGTCACAGGCGACAGGACGAGAGGAAATGGCCTCAAGTTACACCAGGGGAGGTTCAGGCTGGATATCAGGAAAATTTTTTTCCCCGAAAGGGTTCTCAGGCATTGGAATGGGCTGCCCAGGGAGGTGGTTGAGGCACCATCCCTGGAGGTGTTCAAAAGACGGGTTGATGTAGTGCTGGGAGGTATGGTTTAGTGATGGTGTTGCTTTTTGTTTGTTGTGTGGGTGTTTATTTTTGTCAAAATTAGGTTGACGGTTGCACAAGATGATCTTTAAGGTCCTTTCCAACCTAGAAGATTCTGTGATTCTGTCCTCCCCTCCTAAGCACAACTCAGCAGGCCAACAATTCCCCCAGCTTGTTTAGGGTAATCTTTGCCTTATTTCACCTCCAGCGCAAGGTCTTTATATACTTGACATTAAGTCAAACATGTACATAGGAAAGTTTCTCTGGATGCACCACCCATCCCACCTACTCCTACTGATAAAAGCCCCCCCTTTGCCCTCCCAATCCCCAAGACATGGTGTAGCTGACACTAATGACTCTGGAGGTGCGTCTGACAAAGAGCTCCCCTGGGCAGTGGGAATTGCTCTCCATCCTTTACACGGCAGGTTTTTGCTGTTTGCACAGCACATCTTAGCAGAGGAGCAATCCCAGGCCAGCATCTCTCTTTACAGCATTTGGAAGTTGGGAAGCACAAGCTTATCTTAGCAGGCTGTGCCCTCTTCGATTCGGGAAGTTCTTCCTTTCGCTGATGCCAAAGCACTTGGCTCAAACCCCGGGGTCTGTTCTCATCCTGGCAGGAGCAAGCTCTGGCAGTGAACAGTGGGAGCTCAAACCCCGTACAGCAGTCGTGTAATGACAGCTGGCCGATGAAAAGCATGACCTCAGACCACTGCAGCCTCCCTTCCTGTTACTGATGATGTCAAAAGTTTTGCTAATTATCCCAAACTCTCCCTTTTTTCAGGGAAAGAAGATGCTACTCTTACCGCCCTGATTGTTGCGGCTGCAGCTTCAAGAGGAGGTTTCAACTCACCCCTTGGTCTGCACTATCAGAAAGGTATCGATCACTGACAAGGCACAGAGACACCCACAGAGTATCAGTGTGCTTCAGGCACTGCTCCATAGGGAAACAGGGAAAAAAAGGACCCTGAACTGCCTGACTGGGGACTGTGAGAACCGTGGGACTCCTAACTTGGAGTCTCCAAACAGTCTGGAGAGGAAAGTGGCTCCTCTGTGCTTCAGGGATCACAGAATTGTCTAGGTTGAAAGGGACCTTTAAGATCATCCAGTCCAACCACCAACCTGATGGCTGCTAGTAGTGAAGAAACACAGGGCAGAGCCTGCTGCAGAGCCTGCTGCAGAGCCTGCATGAACTGTAATGGCTGGAAGCTTTACTAACATTTTGACAATGTACACAATTAAATTGGCATAAATTGGGAAGAGAGAGAAAGAACACATACACATGAGCACAGAAAATTAGAAAAGAACCATTTCACTGTTCAAAATTATTTTTTTTTGTCATTCCACATCTTATCTTCCATCCCCTGCATAGAAGCCTATAGTTGAACTTTTGATTCATTAATTTCATATAAAATAAGATAAAGAACCATGCATCAGATGTTTATTTGTCCTTCACTTTAAAGGATTATCTTATAAGAAGACCTGTTAACTTATAATGCCAGAAAAAAATCACAGTCACGTGTTTGTGTCTGTACATGATCCACAAACAAGATTTGCCAACAAAAGGTATTCAGCTGTAAAGAGCAATATGCAGAGCACAATAAATCCCTTTGAAGCAAGCACCTATACGGTCACAGCCTCCAAACAACATTTCACAAACAAAAATATTATTAAAACAGTAACACACGCTTTAGGAGTGATTTTTTTTGGGGGGGGGGGTATCTTGCTTTGCAACCAGGGCTATGTTCTCTAGGAGCACAAATAAACCCAAGGGCAGATTCAGGTGGTGGGGGGGTGTGTAGGGCTGCTCTCCCCCCTGCCCTCCCTGCTCAGCGCCGAGGGACGCTCTGTCACAGCCAAGCGTGGTGGCATCCTCGCTTTGTATTTCAAAAAGGCTCTCCTTCTTCTTTAAACGACTCTAAAGATGACGTTTGTGTGATTCTCGCTGCTGTACCTGGCTCACGAAGAGCAGCACGCGGAGTCCTGGCAGCACCACACCAACTGCGCTACCTCCGGGGCTGCAGTACTGGGAACTGGCAAAATCCTGCCTTGCCAAAGCAGAAACCCAGCAAAAACCAAAACAAACCATAACCAAAATAAACCCCAAAACAAGGAGCTGAAAAATCATCATCCTTGACCACTGTATTTTTTCTGACTCCCCACCCAGGCTGACATCTGATGACCAAGCACGTTTGAGCTGCCCAGCACAGACCCCAGCCCAGGAGGTGAAAGAGAAAGCTGCTCCCTCCTGCTCCCACTGGCCTGTCAGCGGCCCAGTCGCCCTGGCACTGGGATGTACAAGACTCCTACTGGTTTGAACTGGTCTGGTTTCTACGCTTCTGCCTGGATCATGGAACTGTTGGTCACCACAAAGGTTTGTGGCCAAAGGAATGGCGCTTAGATGAACACGCGCTTAAGTAACTCCTATGTCTTACCCAAAGATGAATAATTAGAAAACAGAGATTTTCAGGTTCAGCATTACAGATTGCCCAGGGAAGCTGTGGCTGCCCCATCCCTGGAGGGGTTCAAGGCCAGGCTGGATGGGGCTTGGAGCAACCTGGGCTGGTGGGAGGTGTCCCTGCCCAGGGCAGGGGGGTGGAACTCCATGATCTTTATGGTCCCTTCCAACCCAAACCATTCTGTGATTCTATGATTCAAATGGATAGTGCTGGATGCAAACACACAGTCAAATCTAATTTAAAAAAAAAAAAAAAAGAAAAAGAAAAAAGCTTTGACCAACTTCTGCAATTCACATGTTCCTTTAGCATACCTCACTACAAAGGAACATATTTGAGACAAATTTAAACGTGTAACTATTGATGTGAGAACCAACAATTGTAGCATAAAGCCACAGGAGTCAGAGCTGTTGAAGCTCATTCATGTGTTCCCAGCCCCAGCAGACAAATGTTATTGGGGTATCCAGACTCAAGGAGTGTATCTGAACCACCTTAATTACTTGATGGTGGAAGACCTGTCAAAAATACCATCTTTCCAAAATACTTCATGAAACTCTAAAGCAAAATAAAACTGTGTTGTTGCACATGTGTTCACAGTCACAATTTTCCTGGCCTAACCAGTAATCTGGGGCACACAACCCAGCAATATGGAAGGACCAGTTTTTCAGAAAATGTTAAGGTGGCAACTTTCCAAAAGGAAAAAAAAACCTCCAGTTGTTGCAATCAGACAATGTGATCAACACAGCCTCACACATCACTCTTGAATCAGAGATGCACAGAAGTAAAACAGATTTCACATTTTAGCCTAGAGGGCACCTGAGTTACACAGGGAAAGCCAAATGTCTAGTGCAACTCTACTGCGGTATTATCTTCATGGTGAACAGTCAAAAGTTTGAATAATCCAAATGCAGTAATCAAGAAAGTAATCTCAGCCTTCACTTTTTTATTCATCTTCTCATTTTTTATTCTGCAAGAATAAGCAGTTTCTTTCTCATTTGATTTTTTTTTTGAAACTACCATTATTGAAAAAAATCAGATGACTCTTTAGACTCAGAAAAATATGTAATGTTTTAAAAGTTGCCTTCACAAAAATTTTCACAAGTAACAAGTTCAGAGTATAATCCAGCAAGCAAGGGCTGTGCTCACCAAATACAACATGGAACAGTATTTCTAAGGTATATATAATATGTTCTTTAACAATGAAAAATGTTTGCAATATTAGTGTCCAGTATTTCTGAGTTGTTCCGAGTGGGTTGGGGGTTATTACAATGTCAGTTCTGAAAAGGGGTATTTGATTCAAAAACTGGGAGAAGAGAGACCACTATGAGAGACTGAGACTCTTTCTAATGATTTCTGGGAGTAATCCAAATAAGGCCTGCTCCCAAAATTAAATCAGGGGACAAAAATCTGTGTGGTCAATATTTATCCTTGTTAATTTGAGCCTCACTTCAGCTTCAACTTGTGTGAACAGAAGCCCGTAAAAAATGAACATTTAGAGAAGCTTTTTTGCAGCCAGAATTTTAACTGTACTCTTAAATCAAGTTTTAGAGCGAGTGTCCATTTTCCACCTTTTCTCCATGAAAGCTGTGATTTTCACTACTTTATCAGATGAAAATCACGCATCTTCAAGCCATCCCTTAGAACATGACACAGCAAAGCTGTATGAACAGACAGGATTTTCCCATGTTATACTCCTGGGAGAGTTAATTAGCTGAAATTTTATTTCAGCAGCCCACAGTCCTCCCTACTAACCAAAAAGCAGACATGATGAAAGGGGTACCCTTTTCCACGCCCCCCTATATTTGTACTCCAGAAATATTTCATGAAGTTATACGCTGCCTTTTTCTTCTCTCAGTTAAGGTCTCATTTCACAAGGGAAGTTTAACAAGTTGAACCACAGCTTGTTAATGTGCAATAGCAATTGATTACGTAACACTTTTAAAAATTCATTTATAGCGATGACAAGAATATAGTTATTGGTGGAAAGAGAAAATAAATACCTGCTCTACTCAGAAATCAGCTGACAGCCCTGGTGAGTTGCTACTTGATTTAATTTCCATTAATTTTCCATTGGAGAAATTCCCAGCAGGGAACACAAAAGACTCAACAAGATGTTGCTGCAAATATTGGCTCCTTCAGCCAAGTGATCCTTCCCTCTATGCTGGTTTTAAGCCAAACGTGCTAAAATCAATGGGTTTGTGCATGATGGGCTATTCCAAGCCTTGTGAAAACCAACAAAAAATAAGGTACTACCAGTGCACTGCACAAAATGCTTTGAGAAGTCCTCAGATGAGAAAAATCAAATGGTGGACTAATGAAAACTATGTACTTTTACTTTTTATTATATTTTCCATAAATATCAGGGGTTTAATCCTGTAAAATTCAGTTAATTCCAACAATCTTACCAAAACACATGGTTTTTTTCTCAGACACTCAGACAACACCTGTTTGGCATTTATCATAGGATTAAAATGCATCTGTATTAAGACTTCAGGCCTATAAAAGAGAGTGTGATGAATCACTTTAATTTTATTTAGTTAGGAAAATGAAATGCAGGATTAAGCAATAGCTAAGTGGATAAATTGCCTTACATTTCCAAAGCAGGAAAAAAAATGTCCCCATTAATTAAAAACTCAGTTCTGGAAACTATGTAGCAGAAATGGTCACATAAAAATGTACATGTCGGGTCACTTCAAAATAATTGTTTTCAAAATGAGAGCTCCTGAAATACTGAATAACGGAAGAGGAGCACACGTTAAAATACACCAGTATGGCACAACACAACCGAGTTATAATACAAACAATATATACACACACGCACATGTATATGATAAATATGTATAATGTATTTATACATATATAGCTCCAAATGAGCTCCACATCAGCTCGCCCAGATCCCAACAGGCAGGATGGTCGGTGCTGGGGAGAACAGCTCAGGATTAGCCCCAGGTGATGGGCCACTGGCAGGGGTGCCAGTGGAGGAAGCTCAAACTTGCATCCCCCATCTCCCAGGCAAAGCTCTTACATGGAAACCTTGTGTGCACCTTGGGAAATCAAATCCCAGACCCAAATTTAAAAACTGCATTCCGGTCAGTTTGATATTATATAAAACTGAGTGGTAGTTTTCCTCCTTCCACCCCCAGACCCATCCTCTCCCACCACACCGACAGTCAGCAGTATCTTAAAAAAAAACCAAAACAGCAAACAAGAGAAAACAAAAAAAAAATATTCAGAAGGCTTTGGTAACCAATGTAGGACGCCCATGCCTGTATCCAAGTCTTTAAATGTGGTAAAATATTGCCTCCAGCTGGCTTAATTCAGTTTCCCTGGAACAAAAAGGGTATAGCTGAAAGCACTGATTATTCTTGCTCTCCCGCAAGCCACTTGCAATCATACTGCATTGGTAGTTTCCATATGCTTCCTTAACCACCAGAACTGAGGGATGCTTTTCAGTCACAGCTCTGGAACAGAATTTGTACTCTTCTCAGGACTAGCAGGAAAGCAGCAGTACGTCTCCCTCCCATGCTCAAATACCTACACTTCAGCCCCAGTGCCTAGAACTGCACCTCTGTCAGTTCTGCTCCTTCTGGAGGACCTGCAAAGGGAAGTACGGGTTTCTGTCAAGAAGCATTTCTCTCACAGAAGCCTTTTTGCATTTTAAAACAAATTGTCTTTAAGGCATCAGTAAGTTTGACAGACCACCGCCATAAGCAACAACCATGTTTTTAAAATGCTCCTTTTGAGGATTTTTGAAGCAAAAACTTGGGATACATGACACTGAGCTTCAGTTGAAGGACTGGTTAGAAATACCTGCAGAACGGGTCCAGTTTAGGACATCTAAACTTCTATGTACACAAGCAGACTATGTGCCTGTACTCCCACCAACGGTAACAGAAACATGGTGACAATAATTAGCAGAGCACAGGGACCAGATAACCCACAGGGTTAAGATCGGGCTGGCCTAAATGTGGGTACCCAGCACCTTTGAGATGCCCTAGCATTCACCTGGGGCCACCCGCTGCTGCTCCCAGAGCAAGGTCTCGGGCAGATCCCAGGTCACACCCAGAGCTCCACCACCAGACAACACGTAACATGGCACTTCATGCTTATGTCCAGCCCACTCCACATCCCACTTGGTGCCTCCTTTGGGGTAAGATCACAGAATCACAGAATAGTTGGGTTAGAAGGAACCTTTAAAGGTCATCTAGTCCAAACCTCCCAGCAGTAAGGAAGGACATCTTCAACTCAATCAGGTTGCTCAGGGCCCCATCCAACCTGGCCTTGAACGTTTCCAGGGATGGGGCATCTACCACCTCTCTGGACAACCTGTGGCACTGTTCCATCACCCTTATTGTAAAAAAGTGTCTTTATATCCAGTCTAAATCTACCCTCTTTCGGTTTAAAACCATTACCCCCTGTTCTATTGCAAGAGGCCCTGCTAAAAAGTGTGTCCCTGTTAACTGATGATGATGAACTGATCTCAAAGTCAACTGGCCCCTATATTGAGGAAAACAGCCTGACCACAATGACAGCTTATATGAGATACTTACACTCCATAATCTGGAAGAAAAATCCCATTTTCACTTAAATTTTTCAGAATAAGAAATCTCCTGTATTTAATCAACAACTTTTACCAAGATACTTGTTGATTGACAAGTTTAAGTGTAATTACATTCCTAAAATTAAGATACACCCTACTATCCTGTAATAGCTCTTGCCAGGAGACCTCCAAAAGTACAGTAAAATAGTCCCAATTTTACATATGGAAAGTCAAAAGAGCAAAGGAGTTTGCCCAGCATCAGTTACACCATCACTATCAGCTGGTGCTACCAACTTAGCAGTGAAAGCCAGAGCCAAACCCCCTATATTATTCAGAGAATCACAGAATGGTCAGAGTTGGAAGGGACCTTAAAGATCATGGAGTCCCAACCCCCTGCCCTGGGCAGGGACACCTCCCACCAGACCAGGTTGCTCCAAGCCCCATCCAGCCTGGCCTTGAACCCCTCCAGGGATGGGGCAGCCACAGCTTCTTTGTTACTCCTGGAACCAGCAGCAACCCCAAGAGCATTTCAAGGCAACTTTCCAAAACAATTCATTAAGCTGTACTTCAACAAAACCAAGGCGTGGGTTTGTCTTCAACACATCTAAGTTTGGGTAGCAGCCTTATTTTTGCTTTTGCCTCTGAATGCAAACTGCTTCCCGTCTTGAAGATTAAGTTCACCCTTGAGCACAGCCGTACGTGAAGTGCTGTAAAATACTGCAAACTAAACAATGTTTATTCAACATTAGAGGTTTCCTTCAGAGGGACATGCTGGGTGGGTAAAGCAAAAGGCATTCTGAGCTCACCTCTCAGTAAGTGTCTTTTGGCACTGCCTCCATTCGTGGTGTGAAATTAAAAGATTACTATTTTGAAAGTATACAAGCTAGCACGGTGTGCAATTTGTCTCTTGCAGATAAAGCTGGTTGTAAGGAAGCAAATGCTTAAACTGCAAGTCTATTTGCTTTACTCCAGATTTTCCTAATGCTCAGCAGTGGGGACAGGGAGCGCCAGCAGACTCCCAGCTGAAGCCTTTCCTAGGTGCTGAAGAGCTGTTACCTGCTGCTCGCGCTTCCAGAGTATTTTCACAAGGATTAATAAAACCCCGACTCCTTCATCTATTCAACTTCTAGAGATTAAAATAATTACACTAAGTCCTTCTGCATCTTCGGTAGCACTTTTTTTTTTAATTTAAAAACTGCACGTACTACAGTATAGCATACTGTAGCAAGGGAATACTCTTCCTTTCCCTTCAGGGAAGGAGCGGGCAGTGCAGCGTTTCCATAATTTCATTGTTCCCTGTGATTTTTAGAAAGTTATGATTTTCTAATTTGGCAGCTTTTTGGTGAACTTACTGATAAAACCAGTTTGGCCTTTGAATTACTTCACCCAGCTCTTTTAGCATTAGTCCCTAGCAAAATACTCAGCTGGTTGGTCACTTCAGAGTATTCAGCCAGACTCTGCCCCCAGACCCTCAAAGCCAAAGCTGAAAGAGGGACACAATGATATTAGAGTAACTCAACCTCTACCTGTATTTTATTACAGATTTCTCTGTATTTGTATCGCTTGCTGTACTACAGTTACTAAGACACATGCATCTAAAGGAACTGGCTAAAGTATCTTACATCAGGAACGAGTAACACTAAAACTGTTACAGATAGTAGCAATAAATAGGACTTTAAAAATAGAAGTTTTCACTGCCCCCAGCTCAGGAGGTAGATGTTGCACTGAAGAACAAGGTACCAAGTATCTATGAGAAAGCAAAATAACACTGAACATTTATCCCCCGTTCTGCTTCTTAGAGCGGTCCCAAAGCATTTTTGATATGGTAGGCACAATTCTGCTCTAACTATTCGCACCCACATCTCAATCTAGTGTTTTAATCTTTCAAAAAAATCTGTTAGAAGTGTTTCAGAGGAGAATTTCAGTGAATGTAAACATACAAATCCGCCAACACCTCTAGCCCACGGCTATGCAGGAGGCACAGCACAGCAGCAGCAGTTCCCAGATAGTTTATCTGATTTTCAACCAGCTGCTCTAACCCATTTGCAAAATGGCATCATTTCTGTGAAAAAAACCCAAACCACCCCCCAAAAACCCCAAACTGGATCTTCAGCTTTTTCAGAAGCTTCACAATGCAGGCAGAATTTTATTTTTTTCTTTTTTTTAAATTTGATAAGGAAAATCCTATCTTATATTTAATGTGTCCAAATTTCTGAAAACAATGAAGGCAAAGACATTTAGTTCTCAGATATTTTCCACGGATTGTTTAAAAAAAATGAGTCTAAGCGTGGCTTCTAGAAACATAAGAATATGCTGGTTTTTTCTAAAGGTCTAAGTTTTATATTTAGATTTCTATTACAAATTGCAACCCCAGTTATGGAGTGGAATAATACAGCTTTGTCAATACTACACTGTATCTAAACAAGAAACATATACATATATATATATATTAGGTCTATATACCCACCTTCTACTAAAGAGCAACTCAGATTGCTGTTGGAAACTAGTAGCGCAAAAATGTTAAGGGGCAGGACTGGTGGGAGAAAAAAAGCAACCTGCTTGTTCTTCGGGGGATGGCAGACATGCCATTTTCTAACAACATTGTGGAAGCAAAACAGAATTTTCACTCTTTTGTTTTGAACTGATGCTTGATTTTATTTAGGAGAAGCTCTCATAGGTCTTTAAATAATTCATAACGCAGCGCCTGTTGTTGAGTTCGAGGAGGGAGCTTGGAGAATGTTAATCAAACCAGCAATGAATTGGCACAGCTGTAATTCTGCAAGTCCCCTCCCCGATGAGCTCATCCCCTAGCAGTGCAAATTAGAATGACATCATGCTCACAAAGCTGCACACACGCACTCACACTCCCGCCCTGTCTCCTCCCAACGCAGGATGGCTGCTACTTTTTCACAAAAAAAAAGATTGTTATATACAGATACACCTGGGTAGAAGGAAGAGAAGCTGGAGGACCTGCTGCTACATCCATGGGGTCTGTCCTGTTTGGTCTGTCACAGTTCCAGCACAGACGTGGAAGACAGATCTTTCTATTTGAAAAGAATTAAACTATGTATTTATCAGTCCAGCTCAAAAAATACTTGAAAAAAGTATTGAAGACATGCTTTTGAATATCATCCACAAGTACTTTTCAAAGGACTGCTCAATGCTTTTACTTGATTTTCACTGAGCTTGCAACTTGATGACCTTTAGCTTGCAAAACCACTCTCAAAACCAGGTCTCAAACGATGTGTTTGAAAAAGAAAATGTTAGTATAGCCATGCTGTTGAAAGCTCTCATTTCTCTAACCCTGTTTCAGTTAGCTGTCAGACACTTAAAGTGCAGATACAAAAATATCCAACACAGGTGAATAGTCAGAACCTATTAATAATAGGTAACTTAACAGACAAACTGAACAGTTAATAAAAAGCCCATAGACAGAAATAATGTATTGGAACAAAATGCTCAGAGAACAATTTAGATACTAACCTGCGGAAATTTAGGGTGTTTTCCTAATTGTCCATGAACATAAAGGGCAGCTGCATTTGTTTACTTTTACAAATATGCTAGCTCAGGTCCATAGCAAGCTTAGTAATTTCAGCAAGTACAGTAAGCATTAATATTAACAAGCTCATTTAGGTTTATTTCATACTCTTCAATAATTAAAGTTATTATTTTCTGGAGAAGTTTATAAAACTACTGATTGCAGTAGAAAGCACGGCTCAGCTGTCTGATGCAGTCAGCACACCCCTCAACAAAACAGAATTGGAAACACCTCTCAGTCTCAGAGCATCTCCCGGGCTGGGAAACTGCCCATGCAAAGATCAGGTTTCCTTCTTGTTATTGAATAAGGGCATACTATATAAACCCTCATATCACAATGTAATGGGGAAGAAAGATGATCTAAGAAGTGTTGTAAACCTTATCACTATGTATTCCTCATAAAACAGACAAAAAATATGCTTTCAGCAATCTGGAAATTTTAAATGCATTTTTTTTCTGTCCACTTCTAAAAGCCTTTATAAAAACCTACCTAAGTTAACATACCCAAAGCTAAGTAATGTAGTTTTAATACGCAGCATCACTTCTTGCCGTGGAGTCCAAATCAAAACCAAGGGACCAGGTTTCTGCTCTGTGTGACAGTGAGAGAATATGGCTGCAGGAGGTTTTACAGGCTGGCCCGTCATAACCCCAAACTGCTGGCTTTTCTGGGCTTCATGTTGCCTGTTGAACTATGCTATCTCAAACCCACAGTTTGGAGAAAGAAAAATGCACACAGCGGATTCTCGGTAACATCTGAAGAGCTTTGCAGAGAGCAACACACAGGAGAATTAAAACAGGCCTCTGAAGAAAAAGATTATAATTTTTTAGATGCAGAGGAAAAACAGGAAATAAGAAGAAACCAAATCCAAACAAGATACAGATGCAGTGCACTTGACAGCAATGAAGAATATGGAGCAACAGGATGCATTCTGATCAACACCTATAAATACTTAAAGGGAGGGTGTCAGGATGATGGGACTGGTCTTTTTTCAGTGGTGCCCAGGGACAGGACAAGAGGGAACGGGCGCAAACTTGGATAGAAGAAGTTCCACCTAAACATGGGGAGGAACTTCTTTCCTGTGAGGGTGGCAGAGCCCTGGCAGAGGCTGCCCAGGGAGGTGGTGGAGTCTCCTTCTCTGGAGACATTCAAACCCACCTGGACACGTTCCTGTGCAACCTGCTCTGGGTGGACCTGCTCTGGCAGGGGGTTGGACTGGATGGTCTCCAGAGGTCCCTTCCAACCCCATGTCATTCTGTGATTCAGAAGTCAGTACCACACGGCCTAAGCCAAGATAAAGCATCGCAGCAAGAGGAGTCTTCCAGCCACCGAGGAGGCACAGCTGCTCGCCTCAGAGGGGAACACAACCAGGGTGTTTTGAAAGCGTTAGAAATGTCTGAGGAGCATTTGGAAAAAAACAGCAGAAGAAAGGAATCTGTCAGATGACACAAGGAGAGGGATTGCAGAGGGGCAAAGGACAATTACAGCCTGACACGACCTGCCTGGTGTGTAAGCAGAAGACAAAAAAGCCAGATGTTTCCCCCTGTGTCCCCCCCCAGTTTTTCGTGCACCCCTGGTCTGCTCACTGGCGAGGCGGGGTGGGGGGAGGAGCAAAAAAGGCCTTGAGTGCTTAGAAACAAGCAAAAAAACCCAGTGCACTGTCTCTCATCCCAAATCCCAAATGTAGCATTCCCCCAGCTGCTAGCAAGAAAGTCAGCTCCACCCCAGCTGAAACCGTGACACGAGTACAAACAACAGAGGTGACCTGGTCTGGGGGGGGTGTCCCTGCCCATGGCAGGGGGGGTTGGATCTAAATGATTTTTAAGGTCCCTTCCAACCTAAACCGTTCTATAATTCTATATCACAGGAAGGCAAGGCCTGATCTTCTCAGAGCGGGTAAATTCTGTGGGACTTTGGGACACGTAAAAGCACAGGACACAGTAAAGCAACGTCTGCACAAACGCTTCAGCATCTCCCTTCCACTCCAAGGGATGCTGCCCAGCCTTCCTAGGTAAACAGTTGCAAGTTGATATGCTCAAGATTTCAGAAAATAAGATTTTTGCAGAGGAAAACACGCCAAAACATCTCTTCTGATCCAAGTGCAGATCTTGAATCTTGTAAACAGACTTTGTATTACGGAGAACTGCTTGGAAATCTCCCATCTTAGCATCAAAGTCCTTGGCAATTAGCTCCCAGATCCAAATTCTGTGGCTTCATTCTACCACAGTTTGAGGAGACATACTTTTCCTTCAATATTTACTCTTCTTACAATGTCAAACAGCTTGAACCTCTCTCTTCTTCCCCCCAAAACGGGATGCTTGGAATTAACCTCCGCAAAGGTTAAGCAGAAAGAGAAAGTTTAGATGAAACAACATGATCATTTCATCTCTCTATGCTATTACCTCGCCCCAGAAGATGCTAACAAAATGGGTCAGTAATGCTTCTGCTTAAAAAACGTAATTCTAGATTTGCAATTTAGGAAAAAAAAACTTTTTACCTAAGCTCTCTCCATCTTCTTTCCATCCGCACAGAGTGAAAGATTTAATGCAATTTAGTGACTAATGGCACACAATTTTAGTCTTTAGCGCTTGATAAGCTTCTCCGAGCAGAAAATACGTAAATGAAGAGTTGCAATATGGAAGAACTCTATTGATATAAAAGACTTCTATTTCTGCCGCTTTCAAAAGATGCACAGAACGATTTTCACCTGGATAGTCAGAGTGATATGACTACTCTGCTTACTTCTGAACGTTTTTTAAAAATAATCTAATTCTATAAGCGTTATTCTGAACACCTATGGAATATAAAACATACCCTTTCTGGAGATTGTTTTAGTGATACTACTACAATATATATATCTATAAACAGCAAGTGTAACTTATTTACAACTTTTTAAAGAATGGTGTAAAAAAACCCCACAGAAGTACCATAACTGCATGCGAGACTTGCTTATGTGGCTTTTTGTAATGGTATGTACTAATTGACATTTCTTTGATTGCCATAACACAAGCTCAGAGCCAATGACCGATGCCAGGTTCTCACAGGCAGGACTCTAAACAGTAAGAGGCAAGATGGGCAGGTGCCCCATCACCAGCTGCAAAAGAAGGTCCATGCCCGAAAATTGGACGAGGGTGGTCAATCTGTTGCGTAACATCGGGCAGAAATGGTACTTTAAGGAGTATCTAAAGACCTGTGGAACAAATCAGGTTGTGCAAGCCATAGCTTGGCACAAGGGAAGTATAAGGAGAATAAGCAATAAAGGGACTTTTAGATGAAATAACCAGAAAGACTTGAAAAGCCAAGATATTCAGAAGTAATCGGAGCTGGACAACATAGAAGGATGACTGGCAAAGAGAGGACTTTGTGCCAGGTGAGAGGTAGACATAAAATCACAGGAGAGAACAGAACTGATGTAGGTCCCAGTGGACCAGAAAACACACCCAGGTGTGCGAACAGGAGAGAAGAGATCCCCGAGGAACAATCCAGGCAACCTGCAGGACAAAGCTCAGGGAGAAGTGGAGGCACCAGCAGAAGTGCTGAAATGCTGGTGCGCAGCGTGGAAGGGCTCCCTGGCGAGCAGAAGGATTTCAGAAACCATCAGAGAAGACAAAAACACGCTTCCTCACTGGCTACTTCATTTCTCTGCTTGTACAGTTTCTCTTCAGTGTGTCAGTGAAGCATAATAAAATATTGCTAATATTGCTAGAAGAAAGAAAATCAGCCCAGGTCTTGTGCTGGCCTGGTTAAACAGGAAAAAATCACCAATTCAGCAAAGCACAGCTCTACTCAATATTTTTAAAAAAGGAGTTTAAAATAGAGCCAAGTTACTGTCTGTTCTAAAAACACTTGTTCTCCAGTTAAAAGATAAATAGCAGCAGCATGCTGCTCCTACCCAGGAGAACGCTAACTCTGCTCTTCTAAGCTCCTCCTGTCCCTAACACCTGCTGTAAAAAGAAAGATTTACTTTGGTTAAATACAGCCTTTCCAGTTTCAGTAAGATAAGGCAACACTGGCGAAGAAGGCCAATGGCATCCTGGGGGGCATCACGAAGAGCATGGCCAGCAGGTCAAGAGAGGTCATCCTCCCATCCTGCCCCTCTGCTCTGCCCTGGGGAGGCCCCAGCTGGAGCACTGGGACCAGTTCTGGGCTCCCCAGTTCCAGAAGGACAGGGAACTGCTGGAGAGGGGACAGCAGAGGGCTGCAAAGATGATGAGGGGCCTGGAGCATCTCCCTTACGAGGAGAGGCTGAGGGACTTGGGTCTTTTTGGTCTGGAGAAGGCTGAGGTGGGATCTGATCAATGCTTATAAATACTTAAAGGGTGGGTGTCAGGAGGATGGGGCCGGTCTTTTCTCAGTGGTGCCCAGGGACAGGACAAGAGGAAATGGGCACAAACTTGAATGTAAGAAGTTCCACCTAAACATGAGGAGGAACTTTTTCACTTTGAGGGTGGCAGAGCCCTGGCAGAGGCTGCCCAGGGAGGTGGTGGAGTCTCCTCCTCTGGAGACATTCAAATCCCCCTGGACACGTTCCTGTGGGAGCTGCTCTGGGTGGCCCTGCTCTGGCAGGGGGTTGGACTGGATGATCTCCAGAGGTCCCTTCCAACCCCATGTCATTCTGTGATTCTGTAGTTTGTGGAGCTTCATTACTTCAAACTTCATCTAATACTTGCTGCTAGATAAACAACAGGCAAGAACTGCAGGACACCAATGTGCTACTTCAGATCATCACATCAGTCATTAAATACACTCTGCTCTTTAGCTGAACCATGCCCTTAATTATTTAGCTACGCTTCCTTCCACTAACTACAGACCATCACATTTCAAATACAATTTTCTTTTCTTTGGACTCAGGAGTTTCTGACTCCACTCGGGACTATGTGGAAGAAGAAAGAGGAGTTTATCAGACTGAGGTTAGAGTCTTTTAAGCATGTCCACACTATTGGATCCTTAGTTTGGAGAGTCTTGCTGAACAAAAGCAAAGCCCTGTGAGAGACTGACAATCAAAGGTGCAGGAACCACTGATGCAGTACAGAGCCACCTTTACCACTGTGACTGTGAGTGACAAGTATTTTCTTAGTAGTTTCATTTATTTTTATATATTTATAAAATACACACACATGCTGCACAGTCCATTTTAAGTGTCCCAAAAGCTATTTTTCATCAAATTAACCTAACAAACATTCTCTACAAAGCATTCTCTTAGGTGCTTCTTTGCTGGACATTTAAAGCATGACCAAATTTGGAGCTGTATCATAACTGGAGATGCAACAAAGAAAGGCAGATCTGAATAAGCCAAAAGCAAGATGGGAAAATTAAAAAAGAGTTTGGAAATTATTTTACAGTTGAGAAATGGCCTGATGCACAAAAATTTGTATTGCCCGTATAGCTTGGAGAAGAAATTCTTCTTGACCTTCTTCCTTACAACTTTCACCTCAAGATAAGGTTGCGCAGCAAGAGAAAAAATATATATGATGCAAAGCAGAGGATCTCAATTATGTAGCCCTTCATTTATCTTCAAGTACCCAACCACCTCAGACCTCAAGTGCCCTCATGCACCTCATGCTGTGGCTGGCAGGGCAGAGCAACCGGCGTGGAGCCAGGTGGCAAGTCCAAGCCACCACCTTCCAAAAATGCTTCCAAATCAATTCTTGCTTCAGAACCAGTGAGGCTGGTTTTTAAAGAAGATCTAGGAGTGGAGGGTTAGTACCTCTGTGCTTTTCAGGCTTTTGTCCAACTGGGGGTAATGGCTGCACGACTAATGGCTAAGCCAGACCGCTCACTGCCTCCTCTTCCTCCCCAGGGATCATTCATCCCTCAGTGATAACACTCCCAGAACCACAATTTACTTAATAGGTTTGGTAACCTTTATCTATGAATCACAAACTAATCTCAAAGTTTTAAAGGTATGCTGGCTTTTTAAGCTTCTCTGAAAACCCTCTCAAACTAATTGACTCTGGCCCAGACATTTGTGAGTTTGGGTTTGATCCACAGGGACAGGCGGGTTGTTTGTGGAGCATTTTAGCTAAATCTGTTTGGCAGTTTGAGCTCTAAAAAACCCCATTTTTTGCTGCATGTTATACTAAAAAATATTATATGCCTGTAAAACCTGCAATGACTAAACGTGACTTAAAGATCTCATTGAGAATAAATGTGTTTGAAAGAAACTAGTGAAGCCTGAGCACCCACCTTCCTTCTCCGAGCGTGCCAGAAGGATTTCTAAAGGCTGTGGAGTGTCAGCTGTAGAAAGTGGCACGTCCCTCTTGCTTCTCAGAGGTGACAGCTGCATGTTCCCCCAGCAGAACCGCTTCCACCTCATTTCTGTAACACGTTTCAGTTACAGGACACAGTACTAACTTAGCTGAAATAGTCTCTGGCAGCTGTAACCTCTTCTACAAGCACCATCAGATGCCAAAGTTTATCAATGTCCACAGGTGTTTCCTTTGTTATTTTTTATTTAATTGAAAGCAAGCAAACTAGATCACTGGAGCTAGAGACTTTGTGAAGTCTGCTTCCCTTGAGGTTTTCCTCAGGAGCTGGAGTGACTTGGGAGCCTAAATCCCACTTTTACCAATTCTTCATGAGGCTGGTAAGCATTTGAAACCCCCCACCTCCTTCTGGCAGAGGAGTCACCAAGCTCATTCCTGTGGCCTGAGCTGTAGAGAACATAAAACTCATGAACACAAGTTTTCTTACCCAAAAAGTGTACCCCCTTCTACTATTCACTTTTATATTTGGGGTGAGGTATACATTTGGTATCACAGATGCTAAGCTCTTCATGAGGTAAGCTACAACAAAAAAAAAAAAACAAATACAACTGATGCTTTTATTATTATTCTAAATCTCTACTGCTGTGAAAAACGCTCTTCTGTTTGAACATCAACCTGACTGCAAAATTGGCTTTAAACCAGATCAAAAAATGAACATCTCTTTTCTTCCCCAGACCACTATTACAATTTTCTGTTTAACACCTAATCTGGACTGATCAGAGACTGGAAATAACCTCAAACTGCTACGTGAGACAGGACAGATATTCAGAATCCACTACCAAGGCTAATAACTCCACTGTGATCATCTAGACCATTCACCTACCCCAATATTTTCAGAAAGAGGACGATGCCAGTTTGACACACTCATGCACAGGTCTCACTGCAAAACGTCCCCGCCAACTCCAAGTCTTGGTTCTCAGCACCTTAAAAGCCACACTTCTTTACATGACTTCAGTTAATCACCCATAGATAGGTAAATAAAGAAATGGCATATTAAGAATGCATGGTTTTGACCATCCTTTTAATCCAAATATGAGAATAGAAAAAACATTTTAATATCTAAGAGAAACCATGGGCCTTTTTTTTTAAAGGCCATTAGGTATACAAGGCAGGAACAACATAGAATTTTTTATAGGAGAGGGTGTAAGCTTTTATATGGAGTAGAAGGTATTTTGGTTTGAGCTTGGATCAGAGGTTTTTCCCTATTTTTCAACTTGACTTTGAGGCGGGACTTCAAACAATGGACGTCAGGTGGGAAGTATCAATGGGGCATAAAAGTGAGAAACAGAAGCTGGCTGTTGGGAATCAGAAGAAGAGGGCAGGGCTGGCGGTGAGGAAGTTTCCACTTCTAATCCTGGTACAGCCCCTGCCTTGCTGGGCAGCCACTTCCTCCCGCTGTATCACTGCTTGAACAGCTTTAAAGCATTTTTACTTACTGTTCTCTGTTATTTTAGAACATGTTAGTGTCTGTACAGCACTGAACCACAAAAATGCTGTACTAAGCATTACTATTTTTATTGTCAGCATAGTTGCTACCCTACAGACACTGAAGGGGGCTTGATAAATTTTGAGAGTATCACCTTTTGGGTAATTCCTTTTTTCCCCTGAAAATAAATTGTCATCTCCCTGTGCACACATGAAGTTGTTACAAAGCAGAAAGCATCTTCTCTTCTAAATTCTATAGCACACTAGTAAGATGTGCTGCAGCCCCTAAGTACATAACAGTGCACATACATGGACAAGGGAAAGTACAAGGGAAACCATTCCTATCAAATGTAGTTAACAAAGTAGCCATTCTCCGAGTGATTAATTTTTGGATGCTATGCATTTCAACTGAATGATATACCTGAAAATACTCAGTAGGCAACAGTCCTTCACTTTAACAGAGTATCTGTTCAGGTGTAACTTCAACTTAATTCCCACAGAAAAAAAAGTACCCTTGGGAGGGGAAGGGAAAATAAAAATTACTTCTGAGACTCATCTAAACCACAGACTTTTTGAATTCATGTTCACAAGGCTCTACACAAGATATGCATATGTATTTTATATGTACTATACATACATACTTACACAAAATGAATGCTTCATCACTACTGTTTTGCCATCTGGAGTTTGTCAAAAGCTATCTAGTGCATCACTATTCAAACAAATAGTAATGGAGTTTCAAAGCTGCATGGATGGACGGTTGCCAATCCCCCCCTTCTTCCTTTAGAGCGTAAAATAATCCATGTGCTTTATACCTGCTGTAAATAAACAGCATTCAGAGCATCGAATCCTCAAACCAAGCCTCCCTACCTCCAGTGGCACTCTGCTGTCGGGGGCTTACGGATGTTTTGGGGAGAGCAGAGAGCAGCAGACGCAGGCAGAAGGAGCAGCTGAAGTATATTAACTATTACAAAGAAGAGACAACCTGGTTTAAATTGCAGAGCTAGCAGTGGCGACAAGACTATCGCTTTTACAAGTGAACAACAGACATGCCTTCTCTAAACTAGTTTTAGAGACATCCTTCAGTGGACAAAAGTGGCATTTCTGGGCTTCCAGCCATGCATGAACTACAGCAGCTTGCACTGGGTCCAACGCTGAACCCACACAATGCATTAATGTGGAAAATATTACACTCCCTTTCCCAGAAAACAGATGCTGGATTCGCTTTTCAGAACCTGTTACTTCTATCACCACGAGAAAACACCAGCAGTCTCACATGGTTATTCTACTTACTAACCTCACTGGGGTACTCAACTCGACCACCTGTGGAGCTCCTCTAGTCATCTTCACCATTATTTTATCTTCTATGTTAAAATTGGAGAATAGGGGTGGGGAGGAGGGAGAGGAATAAAGATAAAGCCACAGAAAATGTTGATACTTAAAGGCCATGATCCACAAATTCTTCATGAGCAACACAGAAGCCACAGGCATCTTTGGTTCGTGCCTGTGATGTGCTCAAGGGTTTCTGCCACTGTGTGTCTCTGCTGACCGGCATCAGTTCCCTTCCCTTCCCTTCCCTTCCCTTCCCTTCCCTTCCCTTTTCCCTTCCCTTCCTTTTTCCCTTCCCTTCCTTTTTCCCTTCCCTTCCCTTTCCATCCTTCCATCCTCAGCCTCACCCCCCAGCTCCCCGGAGGCTCCCCCAACTCCTTGCCTTCAGCAAAAGGCCAGAGCCCCAACATCTACGCCACCATGAAATAGGATATTCAACCACAGGACATCAATTTTCAACTTTATTCATGCAACCCATATTAAATAGCTGTTGGATAAAAGGTGTTCCTTTCACTCAACAAAAGAGAGACTGTCTTCCACTGAGTAAAATGATGGAGGGGAAAAAAAAAACAAAATAAGAAGTACATATATTTTTCTTCATGTCTATTGAGGTACAGGGAAGAAGCAATGGATGCAAAAAGCAATGAGGGAGGTTTTAGCTATATTTGCAAAAAATTCTAGCTGTAAAAATATTTAAACCCTGGAACCAACTGCCTTTCTGAATGATGACCTGTCAATAGGCACCAACTTTTAAGAAGAGGTTAGACAAACAGTTATCAAAAGGAATACATAGAACTGAACTTGCTATGGGGCAAGTGAAGACCTATGAGACCCGTGAAGGAACTTCCACCTGCATTTTTGCTGTTCCAATGCTATAAATCAAAATGTGCCAATATCTATCATATCTTCTAAAAACATCTCTGAGGCAACAGTATTTAAGCTACCAGTACAATAAATGAGCAGTTATTTGGCATAGATGATGATATGGGAAATCTGGCAATGCACCAAAAAATAAAGCATGCAGTCACGCATCTCCTAAAAGATAGAGTTTGGGAAAGTATTCAGCATAATTTTTAAACAGAACATGGTATGAGTTTAAGGTTGTTAAAATCTGTTCAAATATTTTCCATTAAAACAACAGCAATTCTCTCTATCAACAAGACAAAGCTCTGAGGTAATGACAGCATATCCAGTCTTCCCATCAAAATAAACCCTACCACAACATAAGCATTTACTCTATGCACATACATGCACAGATGTTTCAGGGAAATAAATAAATCTTTAGCAATCAGAGAGTAGCTTTCTGTAATGTCTTTTATAAATCCCACGACTTTTTCTATGCTTGTTGGGTACTGCAGATGATGGTCAGACCTTGTTTTCATTGAAATCAATTAAGGAAGATGTATGTTTGCAGAGCCAATTTCCTTCAGCAGAGCTGCACCAGTTGCAAGAGCAGCCCATTGCCAGTGCAGCTTGGTGTTGCCCACTCCATCTCCAGTTCCTCTCCTCTGGAGGTAGCTGCCCCATTGAGTAAGGAACAAAGCTTTCTGATAGCCTAAAAAGGGCCTGATTTTCCATGCAGAGGGGAACCGAGGTACCTGCAACCCCATCAAACACAATTTTCGTATCAAGTATCCACTCCTGTTTGTGCAGAACCAGCAGAATGGGATCCCCATACTGCTATGAAGGGGCTCCTGTAATGGTCTAGAGATAACTATGAGTGTTTTGGGCTCAGGTAGGGTGTAGACAGAAAATGTATACTGAGAAAAGTGGTTTAGGAACAGAGGAAATTAACCATCTGTTCATAATGGTTGTTCTCCAGGCTTTTTGTTGTCTACCTTTCACTTGGCTTGTGGGTTTTTGGTTTGGGGTTTTTTGTTTAGTTGGTTTTGTTTGCCTTTTTTTTTAGGTTTGGGTTTGTTTTTTTTAAACTAGAAAGAGTAGCTTCTTCAAAATCTAGTGTTTTCCTTAGGTTGCACTGTTTACAGAAATCAGTAACAATTTGTCCATCACTGCTTATAAGAAGAAAATAATGAGCGTGTTGTTTGTGGCCTGAGGTGATTATCCTGTTGGGAGATTTAGTGTTGTATAGAAACACATCCTAGCGTGTATACACATCTCCCCTTGCTTAGGAAAGCTTGTTACTTTTGTCTAGCTGACAGAAATGAAGATACTACCTACCACCATGCAAAGCAGATTTTGAACTTGAGTCTGCTGTTCACTGCTTCCCCTCCCGCCCCCAACAAAAATTGGATATAATCAGCTTATAGAACAAACGTTGATAATTTCACAAAAATAGTAGGGAATAAATGATGATTGGGTTCACATATTTAGTTAGCTAGACCTGCTTTCTCCCAGCTTCCTCCCCTCCACGAGCTTGCACTGCTCTCAGGAGCCTTCCCTCCCAACGGGGTAGGGCAGGCAAAGGTTACCTGGATATTTTCCAGGCACACAAATACACTCAGTGCATAATATGAGAAAAGGAGCTTTTAATCATGCAAATTTAGCGCAATACAATTTATCCCAAACATTGTTTACAGAATGCATCATAGAAGTATGAGGAGAGAGTCATTTCCGAGTATTTGGAAGTTAGGAGAGGAAGAAAAATGTACTCCTCTTTGGAACCGAAGGGAAGGTTTTGGAAATCCAACTGTGAAAAACATGAAGTGTTTGAAAGAAGGTGAGGTTTGGAGAGTCGCTGGTGTTTTTAAGGGACAGGTAAAGAAGAGGCATACCCACGGGAGGAACAGCACAGGGAGAGGTGGGAGGAGGAGAACACACAGCAATAGCTGGGCAGGGGGAGGCTGTACAGCACAGGGAGCCAGCCCGAGATCTTACAAAGCAGGAGGGCAATCTGGGCCAGATTGTAAATTCCCATTGTAAATTCCCACAACTCGGCACTGGTGAGGCCTCACCTTGAGTACTGTGTCCAGTTTTGGGCCCCCTACCATAAAAAAGACATTGAGGGGCTGGAGCGGGTCCAGAGAAGGGCGACAAAGCTGGTGAGGGGGCTGGAGCACAAGTCTTATGAGGAGAGGCTGAGGGAGCTGGGGGTGTTCAGCCTGGAGAAGAGGAGGCTGAGGGGAGACCTTATTGCTCTCTACAACTACCTGAAAGGAGGGTGTAGAGAGGGGGGGGTCGGTCTCTTCTCTCAAGTCACAGGCGACAGGACGAGAGGAAATGGCCTCAAGTTACACCAGGGGAGGTTCAGGCTGGATATTAGGAAAAATTTTTTCACTGAAAGGGTTCTCAGGCATTGAATGGGCTGCCCAGGGAGGTGGTTGAGGCCCCATCCCTGGAGGTGTTCAAAAGACGGGTTGATGTAGTGCTGGGAGGTCTGGTTTAGTGATGATGCTCCTTGTTTGTTGTGTGGGTGTCTATTTTTGTCAAAATTAGGTTGACGGTTGGACAAGATGATCTTTAAGGTCCCTTCCAACCTAGAAGATTCTGTGATTCTGTGAACACCAAGGGATACACTTAGCTCGGACAGGTTTTAATTTAAAAAAGAAGGTAAGAAAGGCAGGAACACATAGAACAGCCCAGTATTTCCCCCTCTACGTAAGGAAGGACAGGTTGTTTTCAGTTTTGAAGTCCGAATAAAGATTTATCTTCGGCATTTCCTGTTTCTGATCTATTTGACAGCAAATAAATAAGGCATAATTCTAGGACCATAGAGAGGCAAACAGCACCAGAGCCAGCAGTACTTCCAAAGGCACAGATGGCACTGAAGGACTGGGATGAACTGGAGCTCCTTTACAAGGGCTGTATTTTACCAGACACAGGCAATAAAAACTCCCTGGGAGCCAGGGTCTCCTCAGCTGCCCCCGAGCAGTCCCCTCCACCTCAGGGCATGTGTCCATGGGTGAAATAAGGACAGAACCTGCTGCTGGGGAGCCTCAGCTGCAGCCACGATGCTGAGCCCTCAATCCTTGTCCCACAGAAGAAGTATGAGGTCTGTGGGACATCTACTGACCCCTTATGGTTCCTTTCACAGCAACTACATTTTTCCCTGGCTCATAAATCCAACTCCCCACCGCAGATAACACTGCCTCTCCAATTCATCTGCCATTGGCATGACATGCAAACCCAACTAATACTTTGAACAGTGTGGATGTCTGCACAACAAGCTGCCAACAAAAAAAAAAAATCCCAAGAAAAAAGAAAAAAAAACCCCAAAGATAACTAAGAACATTTGCTGCATAACGTAATTCAAAGCTTGTATCTGAAGGAACAATACAAGCCTTGTTTATTAATGTTACATATTATGTCTTAATTTAAGATGTGAAAGCTTGGTTTTGCACTTGATAGGGGGTCTATGTTTATGTTGGTAAGACCCATATTATACATTCAATGTAGATTTCCTCTCCAAGCTTCTTACTTAGATCAAAACGGAATGAAATGACATAATTGTTGCACTCCCCTGCACATATTTGCTTCAGATATTAGCAAGAAATTGTAATGCATCTTCCTTTGTAATACTTTGAATTTCTGTCAACATCATCATAAAATATATACCACAAAATAGAAATTCAGTGTAACCACAAGCCTTTTTATGTGACATGTTTTAAAGGGCTTTCAACATCGATTAGATTTTTACTATTGCTGTTATTATTATTCCTGTGATCCAAAAGTACTCTAGCTAGCTACTAGAAGTAGCAACCCTGGTTTAGAAAGGTTAAATTTCAGCAAGGTATTTCTCAGGATGCTAGAGAGGACTGCACAAGCATGTCACACAAACACATGCTTACCCTCTGATTATATATACACATGCATGTATTATACATAAAAAATAAGATTTAAGAGTTACTCTGCACTTACTATGAGAACTACACATCTGTAATCTTGGAACCCAGGGCCCAGTGAACCCAATAAAAGCAAGCACCATTATGTCAAATAAATTATGGAATACTGAGAGGCAAGACATAGCATGAGCATGCCCCATACTAACAGCCCCACCCCTGCTGGTTTAGAGAAGAGAGGAGAGGGAAAAGAGATGGTCAAATCATTTAATCTAAGAGGACATTAACAAAACAAAGATCTGTGACTTCAGGATGCCGTTCTGAGTAATTAACAAGCTTGGAAAGAGCATCAAAAATATTTTTTCTAAATCATCAGCACAGACTTCTCAGGAACTCGCATCAAACCTTTTTTCATAGAATTTTCATTAGAAAGAAATACCAAAATAGGCCTGGCACATCCTCTTCATCGTCTTTTCCCTCCTCAACCAGCCAGGCAAGGGATCTCCTCACACCAAGCCATCAGGCACACAGTGCTTCCCGCTCCACGCTGTGCATGGCACTGGGGGTGTGTATGGGACAGTCCTAAATGCCTTTCTTCAGACCTTACTTCACTGCCTGCCTGGGGTTCAACGGAGGAACCAATCAGACATTCACACTGAAAACAAGAGAGATGATCCAAATTAAGATAAAGGAGAAAAGCAGACAGACACAGCAGGGAGCTTAAGTTTAGGAGCACAGTATGGGATCAAGAATGTCCCTCATGTACAAAATTAAGTAAAAGACTACAAAGTTATTTTAATGGGGTTTTTCCCTGGGAAAGCATTATCTTAACACAGGCTTTGTTTCATTATGAAGCTGACCATAACGATGGCACATCTGCTGCTGGTGGAAATACCACCCTCTGTTCCTCCTCAAAGAAATTGCCAAGACATTAAGTATTGGGTAACAAACTAAATGAAATGAGGAGCAATGGTACTACCACATAAGAATGTCTTATTAAAAGCATCAATTGACTATTGACTCCATTTACCATCTGGAATATTGCTATTACTTAAAAACATCTATGTGTCAACGCAATAGCAGGTTCAATGCAGTATGCCAGTGGTGACACCACAGAGGACAACTATTTCCATAGGACAATACAGAGGTGTCCAGGCACACATGGGCTTCTGGTATGCTCCTGGAGAAAAGGAAGGACAACTTTCAGATACCTAGAATTTAGTATAATGTATAATTAAAGAAAAGAAACGCACTGCTATTATAGTGTGGCAGTGTTACTCGATACTTTTTCCCTCAGTTCCTCAAGGAGGCTATTCTGAAGATGTGGTTATCAAACAAACCGTTTCACACCACCCACAGCCACTAAAAGAGAATGTTTTATCCCAAGATGAGAACAAAGTTATGTTTCTAAACATCGGTTCTATACAAAGTGTAAACATACATTTGCTTGGGAATGTTAAATACTTTTCGGAAAGTGTCTCATCTCATTTAATCTTTTACTCTATGGATGGAAGAGCAAGGTAGTTCAGGATGTACTTTCTGTGCTGGGACCACTAACAGCAGAAGTTGGTATTTCACACCCAGCTTGCTCCTAGTCCCCTGAAGATGTCCCTACCTCAGGTCTCCTCACTGGGTACCAATCACAGATGGCCCGGTGTCACGTCAGACACAGTATCAGATCAGCTCCAGGAATTCCTGTGGCAGAATTTAATGTAGACCCTTGCAAAAATCACAGAACTCTTTACATAGTGAGCAAAGAACAAAGGAAGAACAAACCCTATTTTTTATTCTTGGCTAAAGAAAACCGTGAATTAGTCATTCAGCGTGTATTAAAAATATATTGAACACAAAAGGTTAACTCTTGCAAACTTCCAAAAGGCAGCCATTCAGCCAGGTATGGAACTAGGCTTTCTCTAGGGAACAAAAGCCACGCTGCAGGTCACGAGCAGTACGTGTCCAGTGCAACACAACCTCATCGAGTGCTGCTTCAGGAATAAAGTCCAAGGATGTTTTATTTGGAAAGACTAGCAACTTAGGAAAATGGTAGCTGCCTCATGCAGACCTTGTGTATCTAGCAACACTTCATTTTCCCAAAACCATCAGGGAGTAATAAGGGAAGAGTTGGAGCTTATATAAACCACACAGGTGCTTAAGACCTGAAGAAGATGTGGCTCTGCTTCAAATAAAAATAACCTGTTAGAAACATCTAATTTACATATATATCCTAATCTAGATACTGATATACTGAAGTGATAAGTCCTCTACCCTTTAATAAGTCCTGTTGTCAAAAAAACTGAAGTACTAATAGACAAAGCAAGTAGCTGATGCATATAAACCACCATATAATAGAGAACAGAAAATCTTTCTTACAGAAATTAATAAAAGGCACCTTAAAAATAGCCTTTTGTCTATACAAACCAACCAGACACTTCATGTACCTCATAAAATGAAGAGGGTTAGATGCGTTTCATTGTAGTGTAGTGTCTTAAGGCTACAAACAAAACACTGAAAAACCCTTGTACACATAATGCAGGCATATTACTATCAATGGAGAAAAGTCACACTTTCTACCTCCTTTTTTAAAAATATGTAAAATTAATGTTTTTCATGCAGATGATGCTAAAGGAATTAAGACAGAAATTTCTAAAAATATTTTAAAAATAATACAATCAGTGATACAACTTATCTCAGAAAGGCAAGCTTCATGTCTTTCCTGGCCTCTACAATACAACATTGAATACTACTGCATAAAATAGAATCTTTTAATTTTATATCATTTAAATAAAATTATAGCTATGAACATAGCTATGATGTACATAATCCATGTGACCATATACATTTGTAACCCATTCTTGCACGTTTCACAGATAGACAAGTTATAAACCATGTACCCATTGACTTTTTTCTTTTTCTCAGCACAGATGGCATTTCAAGTGGAACTTTTTTTTGTGTGCCACAGCTAACACAATCCACAAAGAAATTATTCCTATTGAATATTGCCTGCTGTTGAAGAGTATTTTGAAATTACACTCCACTTTTTTAAGGGAACTGAAGAGCAGAGGCTAAGCCCTGCATCCCCATCAATGGCCAACAGGTAAAGCAGCAATGCCAACTAAATGCAGCTCTTCAAGAACTGTGCCTAATGGTCGCTGCAGACTGACAGCACATTTTCCCTCTGCACCACATCAGAGGAAATTGAAATTTGCTTGGTAATGAGATCATTGTCCATTGGCAACTTCCATCACACAGAATTATTTAGAGTTTTCTCTTGGCTACCAGTGGAGGAAGATATTAAAGAGAAGTAGTTAACACTTCTACAGATGAAGACAAATCTTTCTCAGCAGCGCTTTGATTACTGGATTTTCTAAAGAAATGGGAAACTTATTTACATGTGTGTATATACATACGCATGTGTATATATAGGTATACACACACAAGCAAAATCTTTTTTTGAAAATAATAAGTACCTACAATAATACAGACGCCAGTGCCAGGCAGCAGGACAACTTAGCACTGCCACATTTAATTGCACAATCAAATTTTCATGCTTTTCTTTTTCACTGGAATTTCACTCCCTGGGAACGCCACTGCAAGTCCACAGTTAAAGACTAGACAGCAACATTGGCCAAAAATCCAGGTGCCATCAGCTAGTGCTAGAAGGTCCCTCTCCTAATATTAATACTACTGCACACCTCAGAAGACAAGGTGAAAGTTGAAAATTATGGAAACCCAGGAAGAAAGAACTAAGAGGTTCACGTGATGACCAGATGCTACAAAAAGTCCCACCAAACAGAAAGCCACTTATTCATGAGAAGCAAGCTTCATCCATACTGTTGCTAGGTCCATCACTCTTAGATCACATCCTGCTCTCACAAGTATAGTAAACCAGGCTCAAAGACCACAACCACACATAGTTGCCAATATACCAAATTGTGTGAAAATCGCTGTCAAATGCAAACCACCGTGAGTAAAGAACAGAGAAAGCACTTTGCTTTATCCATGAGATTGATATTCCCTCTGCTTTGAACATTACTGGGAATAAATACCTCAAGAGCAATGTAAACACATCCAAAATTCACACTTTAACAAGAATATCACGTTGGCAAAATCCTGCTGGAGAGGCCAGCCAGCATATCTAAGACTGGTGATGAAAGAATAAACTGTGGTAGTCACATCACTGGTTCCTCTACAACCCACAACTGGTTGAACTCGATGGTTGTGGGCACGTCAGTAACAGATCCGTATCTCAGATACGCACACAGTAGAACACGAAGGAGAGAAATGGGGGAACTGACAAAAGCCCACTGAAAAAACCAAGTAAAGATACATTACGCACACTTTCGGAGTAAATTTTTCTGCAGCAGGGGATGTTACACCTTTTTCAACAAATGATCCTATTCAGCATATAGCTGTGGCTCTCTGGCATTTAGGACTTCTGAATTGCTAATGCCCGAGTCTGTACCACCCAGCTCTGAAATCCAGTATTTTTTATAGCAAGCTCAACCATCCCTGTGGTCAACCACCCTTTGAACGGGACAGTCCTCCTGAGTTTGTCCTTTGCTCCCCAGCACTCTTGAGACTTGATCCATCCCACCACTTGGAGAGGTGAGTTTCCACCAGCTTGTGAGCTGTCACAGAGTCATCTGTCTCAGCATCGTGAGCAGCCGGTTCAGCTATCACGGCAACAAACACCATGCACACCCAGGCACCTCATCTGGAAGACGACACTCAAGTTAAATGAACAAGGTGACTTTCGGAGTCCTGGTTTGGCTCTGCCATAGCCACCTGCTGAGTTTTTATTTGCAATTAAATCTACACTTTTCAAAGAAGTTTCTGCTACGCTGCTTTTGCGTGCTGCGGGCAGATCAAAGACCTCTAAAGCTGAAAGCACATAATACAGTCCTCCTAAAACGCCAAGAAAATTTAGGATTAGAAAACAGCATCAAAAAATACAGTTTTTTCCTTCAAAATGTGCTAGCAAACCAATTCTCTGATAGCTCTTTGGATAAGCCTCTTTTTCCCCGTTAACATTCAGATCCTAGAAGGTACCACACCTTTTTGCAGCAGACCACGATGAGCAGTTTACCATCAATATTAAACACAATCAAGCTCTAATGACTGCTTGGGTGAAATCCAATCAAGCTGCACACATATTTAACTAAAGTAGTCTAGCAAAACACAGCAACAATTTACTACTTCAATAATTAGCTGGTGTGGATATTTGGAGAACCTGCTTTTAAATGCATGGTATTGGCAACTACCAACGTTTTTACAGAAGCCCTGAAATATGGGAGTGACTCTGGGAATAATTCTCACGACAAGAAAAACAACCATTTTCAAAGTTTCTAACGATCATCAATGCACAGAAAATAAAACTTAAGAAATAGGAGCACTCAACCTATAGGACGGTGAAAAAACTTGGAGAAACCTCAATGAAGTTCTTTGGGGCCAGAAGGAAAGCTAGAGAGCTCAGCAGCTCGCAGAGGTACAGTCAGTAAAGCTGAAGCACAGCCTGGCTTCTTGACCTGTTCTTTTCATCCAATTTGACTGATGCCAAACGAACAGCAGCCACCAAAGAGCTGATGGCCTCTTGAGCTGCCTGACCGAGGGGCAACAGGAAAGGAGCTCCCCCAAGGAGAACGGAGGAGCCCTTTAAAACAGATGGAGAAGCATCACAGAATACAGTCTCTGAACAAACATCATCTTTGGATCAACAGAAAAGCACAACTTGATTGTCAGGTTCTTCTCTGCGAAGAGATTGGGAAGTCCTCCTAGTGAGGATATCATAGTTAAGCAGATACCACTTTTGATCTTGGAGTCAGGTTCCCGGAGAGTTTAGGCTATGAAAATATGCAAATGTTTCCACTGAAATGCACGGTACATAATCAATCGTGCCCAGCAGGATCACGGACTAACAACACACCCTCTCATCAGAAGGCTGCCCAGAGCTACGTTCCTGGAGAGACCAGGCAAGAAAATCATATCGGGATGACAATGCAGCACTGCTGTTCCCTTCTAACCATGGTCAGAAAACAGGGCTGCAATTCATTGTGCTTTGGTTTTCTGTAGCTATTCTAGAAGGACCTAAAGAGGCAACAAGAAAGAATTCCTAGAGAAGCTTAATTTACTTAATTACTGCACATATTCTTCCATTATATTATAAACTAATTAGTAGATAAAGTCTAGGTACATGAATAAAAAATATTTTTGCAGTAGCTGAGCAACTTTTTTGTTACACATAGAAGAAACAGAAGATAGCAAAATCCACTATATTGTTGTCGTGGCAAATGTCACTGCTAAATAGAAGTGAACTGGAAGAGCATGGGAACTAGGTTTTATTGCACAACAGCTATTTTCATACTGTAGGAAGAGCTTAAACAGCTGAGGTTTAGCTTTGACTTGTCCTTTAAGAGCACAAACTTAATGCAGAAAAAGTTAGGCTCATATTTCTTTCTTTTATTTTTTTTCAGAGAAGACAGGGTACAGGAGGACTGGGGAAAAGGAGAATAATATGGCAAGAGGACAATACAAATGTCACAAAATTTTGAGGTCATCTAGCAAAAGGTCAACAAAAGCAAAACCATTCAAACACTTCCACACATCTGAGGTGTAGGAGTGATGTGCACCCAGTTCCTTCTTTAATTCTCTTAACCTTTTGGATGTTTCCAATTACTCCTTTCTGAGACACAAGAAAGGACATAACTTCTGACATTAATTCATAGAAGTTTTTAAAGATTTCCAGCTACAGCTGGTCAAAACACTTCCATCTAGAAGGACCTTGAATGCCACCACCATTTCCAGACATTTATTCTCACATTTTACTCAAAAAACAGGAAGCTTCATCCCTTGCTCTCCATCGCTCACCCTTCCATCCTCATCCTTGATCCACACTGGGTCTCTACATCGTGACTCACACCCGCCGTATCAGCAGCCCAGGCTTTTTCTCCTCTTTCTTGTTGACTTGCTTCAGGAGTAACTGTGTGTTATGGTAAGTAACTGATAGAAAATACCAATTAACAAAAAGGTTCTGTTAACTTCCACACTGCTGCCTACAGGAGGCATCATCTTTGAGTACATCTGACCCCTACATGTCCGGGGGTAGGGCTCAGATATAGCTGCCCAAAACACTGATAGTCCAGTGCTTACTTCTGCCCACAAAACAAGGCAATTAGTCCCTCAGTAACACCACTCTCTTTTTAGAAAATGACCTTTCACTACTCAGATCCTACGGATCTGGGCTGTGTTTGATCACTCATGTTTGAACTGCAGGTCAACCTAAAGCATATTCTCCTCTGTTGTACAGATAACATATCAATTCTCAGAGATAACTGCAGTTTATACTCAAGCGGTCAGACCCTTTCCTCCAAGACAGCAGTCCTTTATGCACCAAAACTACCACTAAATTTAAACTCTAAAGGGAAAGTAAGGAATTCAAATTTCCTTATTACATTAAATAATTCATCTACTCAAGCTGAACAGTGTCATTTAAACTCATCTGAGTTTCAGAAGCCAGAAAGCTATTTAACTCATGTAAATTTTTGACCAGATGAAGACATCTGAAAAGGCAAAGACTTAACACAGTTTACCTCTCATTTCATTTTTGCATTCCCAAGCATAAAAATCAGTAAGAAAAAGTCACGGTCTTCTCCTCTTTTAACGCAGTTCAGCACATAACATAGAAAGAAAGGTCTGCAGTATTTCTGCAGGATGTAATAGAACATGCAGACAATGCACTTAAAATTTGATTTAATTGCAATATTAAAATTCTCCTGCATGCAATAAAATATTTCTTTCAGGTCTGCTACATTTAGCCTGACGCTATTATTTTAAAGAGCTGCCCTATGAAACATCTTGAATATGCCAGGACTTTGATGGTTAAAACACCTCCCTTGTACACCAGACACCCCATTTCAGGTCCTTGCTCTGAATAACTAAACAACTAAAGAACCTGAACCCACGCCTTCCACACTCCAGCCAAGTACATAACTGTTGGGCTAATTATATCTAATTAATAACAGTTAGGCTCTTGCCTGGAGCGTGGAAGGCGTGGGCTCAGGTTCTTTCGTTGTTGTATTAATTAATGAGATCTACTCCTTCTTTCAAGATTTCATGAACAAACAAAATCCTGAAGTGTCCATGATTTCCGTTAGTTTCCCATTGTCCCACACGTCCACGTGAGATGGCTACCAGCCTGTCTCTGCTTTAATTTCAGTGCCCCTAAGTACCAATCACCCTAAACATCAAGGACTCAGTTTACATATTTTCATATTTCTAAAATTTCAGAGTCTATAAGCAATAACAAAAGCCCCGTGGGTGAATGCTCTAGAAGCAACAATTATTATGCCGGTGCTTTCTGAACTGTTAGCTATTTTGTATACAGTACCTCACAAAGATTTTCATTCTTATTAATTGAGATCCTTAAAAACAGGTAAGATGGAATGGGCTTTGTTTCATTTCGTGGTCAAAGTGAAGTATACTTATCCATGTTAACAGCTCTTTTGCAGACACTTTTTCAGAGCACTCACATGCCCTTCTTAATAAGGATTCTGCAGTTCAATAAACTTATATCTCAAAATCACTTACATATTGTCCTGGATGTAGTGAGATACTGCAAAATTTGATGTTACCCTTTACCTTGGCATCTGAAGTAAAGTGGGTAACCTTCTCAGTTCCACTAAGGTTTTAAAACAAAATAAATAGCAAGCTTCATTTCCATAGCAAATTAAACTCCCTTCTTCTCATATGCTTTTGTAAACATTATCTGTTTAATTCCTTTCATAACTGGATATGACAAATAATCTGTGAAGGCAATCAGCAAGTTGTAAAGGCAGATGGATGTTCTTGTAAGAGGAGAGAACAGTCAACAAGTCCTGCCAGGAGGAGAACAGAGAAGGAATTCATCTCTGGGAACATGCAACTCCAGAAGTGCAGTCCTAGACAGAAGACTGGAAGGGGTTTATAAAGAGGGAAGAGAACATCAAATGCCTGGACTCTCACTTCTCAGAGAGTATGACTTAAGAGATCAAACTGCGCTGAAGAGGAAGAGAGACTGGGCATTCCCCTCATTACAACAACAAATATGTAGTAAGATCACTAAGCAAATGTTTTAGTGTTCTTCTTGTCTGGAGTGGACAAACAGCCCAATAAATCACCTTAGATTAAAAGGGAAACCTCAACTTCTCATCAAAACTGTAGCAACAGTGGAGATATTTACCATACTATCAAATTTAGACTCTACCTTTACTTCATTTTCTAAGTCTGCTAATGCAGCAGGTCAACCTGCATGTCTGAAAACACACAACAATATAGTAAGATCATTTATCTGTTCACAACAACACACAGCAACAATGAACAATTTTTGAAGACACCTTTGCAAATGAACGTATTTCCTATCATCCCAGATATCTTGTGCTCACAACTGGTGTCACAATTAGTCTTAAGAAGGCATTAAGGATGTTTTTCATTCTCATTTCCACCTTGTTGGGGAAGCATGTCTGCCAAAATGCTCATGAGTTTTGCAGTTTTCACAAGTGTCATCTATGAGAGCCAGAAGAAAACAACGGTCATCCTGTTCTGGATGATGTGGCTGAACCTGCTGGTTTATATGTTGGGTTTTAGAAAAGCAAGCAAACCGCAAAACAACAAAACATCCAGTTTGACTACATATTTTCAAAGTGGCCCTACAAACTCAGAAGGCATTTCACTGAATATTATGTGCAAGTTAATTTATCAGGCAGCTTAAGAAAAAAACTGATGCAAACATGGAATTATAAACCACAAAACAAAAAACGCTTGTCATCTTGCAATGCAGAATATTCAATTTGTTGTTGGTTTTTCACCAGTGATACAAGTGAGTCTGTTTAGCATTACTGGATATGTTTCTTTTATACTAATGTTCAGCATTTCCTAGAGAAGTCATTCTCATTCTCTCTCAAAGCAGTGAAGTCCTTGCCCAAAGTTCAACATTCCAGACTGTGCTTTCAAACCCCTTTTCTTCAAATCACTAGCTTGTATGAAATTCTCAGTTTCTCCTTCTCTTACTATTATTCCACTTAAATGCCAGGAAGGAAAAAAAAAAAAACAAAAACAAAAAAACCTTTAATTTCTTGCTGTGACATATGTCAAATCTCAGATTAAGGAACAAGTATTTTTCTCAAAATAATTCCCTATAAATAGTTTATAATTAAAAGCGGAACCACCCAGATGTGAAAGATGAAGACACATGCATTCACAACAGATCCTCAAGGAATAACAAATTAAAAAGCAAAATTACCAAATCCCCATTTTGTATAAATTTGATTTCCCTGTTTTTCCTCATTACTTTTTATTAATTAATGTCATAGACCACATTATGACCCAGCTGTACACCTACACAGGGATGTGACCACTTACCAAGTTTGCCTTTAATATCCCATTTAAAAAGAAGAGGGTGGGGGGAGACGTTTACAACAAAACACAGCAAGAAACCCCAACTTTCCTTACCTTGCTGGAGGCACATCAATATTTGAAGAAACAACCTTGCGCTTCTGTTCCAGAAGACAAACAGAACGAGTGTTTTCTTTCTCATACTCATGAGCTCTGTTGGCTTTTTTGGTCTCTGCTGTTTTTAAATCTTCCTCCTTTGTGGTGAACAGGAGAAACTGTTGGTCTGGCAGTTTTTGACTGATGTCACTTTTTACATCCTCCTGCTGAAATGCAGGGAAGGTCATTTCACGCTTGATGCTGGCTGCCTGTAAAATTAAAAGCAATTATTAAATTTTAGTCTAATTCTCCTAAAATGTTGGGGGGGCTGGGGGGGGGGGGGACGACCCAATACCCACAGGCACTTACTTTTAATTAGTTCTTTGAATCAGAGAATACCATTTCTTTGCCCTTCATAAATTCTAAAACCGCCATTAATTTCTCAACAGTGTTGAGGTCTGTCCAGGAAAATAAGCAATTCTTGTCCATTTGATAAAGCAATCAGTTATGTCTTAATGTTAAATCAAAAAGGTATTTGAATTGGATTATGGGAAACCACAGTATATACAACATATATTTAATATACACACATCTGTGCTGCCTAACTATGCAAAAGAAATCCTAGCTGCCCTCCACCTAGAATTCCAGGAAAAAAGGTATTTATCCAGATAAAAGACAACTAAGAAATTAAAGGAGTTCCAACAACCAGTTACTGGGTTCTTTAACAGTTGGATTTGTAAAGAGGGTTTCTCGATGAGCATAAAAATAATCTGCTATGATCCAACTCAGGTGCCAGAAGGCAAAGGGGAGCCAGCAATGGAGGCAGGATGTCCCCAGGGAGCCTGGTCAGCTCCACCACCGTGGTGAGGAGCACAGAAAAACCTGTCAGGTGTCTCTTTGGCTGCTTGCGCTTCCCAGATCTACAGGCCTGCTGCTTCCCATATGCAAAGACTTCCCAAGCACATAGATATCTTAACAAATATGCTGCCTCTCTGGAATACGACATGTTGGCATTTATGAAGAGCACTACTGCAGGGTTGCAGCAAAGAGCACGGGAAGCCAGCAGAACCAAGACAGGATTTCCATTTCCACCTTCCCAGCAAGCAAAATCATGTCCAGGACCTCACTTTTCCTCTGTAACACCGTTCTCTGGCCAGCTAGATCTCCTCAGACTCACCGGGACAGACCTATCTCCCAGGCTGTCATGAGCCCCTCATCCTGCCGGACATTGGCCCAGCTCCTCCAGCACCTGCCTGCTGGCTTCCTCGTGTCCCTGTGAACTCAGAGCCTACCAGAAGCACTCGCTAACAGAGGTATTTCTGGATATCTGTGCTTTTAGTATCGGGAGCTTCAACTGCCAATTTGCCAGAAGTCCATGGGACACAGCAGGGCAGCAACCCCTCCACCCAACCCAAAGAGCCAAGAGAAACGCGGCCCAACAAAATGGCTGCCTGCCCCACCCTGACCAGAGGTAACTTCCACACCAATGCACCACCTCAGAGAAACCCACAAACGCCTTCTAGGACTCGCAAACTGGATTTTTCAGATACTTCTAAATTATTGCTGATCTTTACAGTGCAGAAATCCAGGATGTGTCACCCCTCAGACAGCGACAGCATCAATAAGCTGATATTCCAACGTAGTGTCTTCTCCCATACTTCTCCTCCTTTACAGCATCAAAAATATATTGATCAGTGTATATGTGTATATATTTATGCATAAATATATATAAAAATATATTTATCTCCCCGCAAATCTCCCCGTTTATAGCTTTCAAAGCTTGGCAGGTGTAAAAATGGTGTAAGCAATTTTAAGCCCACAGAAAAGACACTCTTGCCAAGGTAATTTTGTTTTGTTTGGTGAAGTATATAATAACACTGCTGACGCATAAATACTTAGGACTGATGATTTAATTGTCTCAGTCTAGTGTTTTCATGGAAGGGCTTTTAGCAATTGCTTCGAGAACAAAACTAGAATTGTTACTTTATGAATGTAAATAGTAAAAGGATTAGTCATTTTACACTTCTTCACACACAAACAGATGACATGTTACCAAGAAAATCTGCCTGGAAGACAAAACAGTCAGCATGTGATCACACAGAATTAGGAGAAGACATATAAACAACATAAGTTTAATTCTGATTCAATGATTATTTTTTAAAAAATGTTCAGATTTACAGTAAGCCCTTTTTTGAGTGCCTGAGGATCTTAACAGATGTTGAGTTGCTTTCAATTTTAATCAAAATTGACTTGGAATTTTTTTTTGTTTTTTGCTTCAATGCAAAAAGAAATGGAAACATTTAAGGTGAGGTTGGATGGGGCTCTGAGCAACCTTGTTGAGTTGAAGATGTTCCCTCTCCTTGCAGGGGGGTTGGAATAGATGCCTTTACTGGTCCCTTCCACCCCAAACCATTCTATGATTCTAAAAAACATAGCCTAAAACGTAAAGAGTAGAATATTTGTACTGTGATACCAGATAATCTATTCATATAGATATCAAAATTATTTTCATCCCATTCAAATATATTTAAATAACAGTTGGGTTTTCATACGTCGGTGTGCCATAATTAATAGCAGTCCCTGTGCAAGCGTAGGGAAGTGAGAAATCACAGAAGCCCAGACAGCAGTGCTCAGGCTGCAGTGCTGCAGCCAAGCAGTTCAGCTCCTTTGGCTAAATGGCCAGAAACAGCAGAAGACCAAACTGAACGCTTACACTAACTCTCTTCCTCTCCTTTAGTTTTCATCAGATGTTGGGAAACATGACCCTGTTTCTAAGCTTTCCCTGTAGAGCGACTGCAGATAAAGAATTTTTTCTACTTTAAAAGCAGGTGATCATGAGAAAAAGCCAATGGTTTCCCTCGGTGGCCACCCTCCGGTAGCTTTCTCCTGCTCCACAGGCAGTTTTTCTATTTTAATTCGTCCATGTCCATGGAAGCCACTTCCACTTGAGACACCTGTCCTGTCTGCAAGGGTACGGGATCTTTTGCTGGAAATCCAAACACCTACACAAGCAGCTGTTGATGTGGGGAGCTCCAAGGGTCACAGCCACTCGACCCATCAGGTTCCTCACTTTGTGGCAAACACATTGATTGACCACCAGGACCCCTCTGCTTTCAAGCTCTGCTTCACCATCACTCACAGTTTGGAGATAACATGGACAATTTCCAATATATCTTTCCAGATAAGTTAACTGTTCTGTCATTATCTTATCAGGAACTTTTTATTTTGTCAAAGATCCTTCATACACTTTTAACTGCTTTGAGGCTTGTGGTGGTCCTTGAAGTCCACAACATATTTCAGCAAAAATTTTGTGGAAGGTCTAGTCTAAGTAGACACAGCCTGTCTCTGAGGCAGACATATGTTAACACTGTAACATCAATTTATTTCAGCTTAATTCCAATACTTTGCTTTTCTCTCTCCTTAGTTGTTCTCAAACTCCATGACCATGTTCTTCCCTGATGATTTGCCTTTTACTGTCATCATACCTCCACATTTGTTACCTTATTGCCTCCAGAATCACCTGCTGATAAAAGCTAACAGTTTTTTCCATACACTTAATTAATCATCGCTCATACAAGCTATTTTATAATAGGCTGTTTTCTATGCAATTCATTGCATATTTTCACCCTTAAACTATTAACAACCTCCAGCTTACTTTCAACCAAGTCCTTTACAACCTGGCCTCAGGCAACCAACGTTGCTTAGAAGTTCAGACACTGAAAGAGGAGTTACAAGCCATCTATAAATTTTAAAAACAACTTTTGTTTCTGACTGCAGTTACCCTCACCTGCCTTTGACAACTTCCCTCCCACCGCCACTGGGCAAGGGAAACTTTTGATACCCCACCACTTGGAAATGAGAGCTCAGTATTACCTGGAGCTCGGCTCTGGCCTGCCCCCACACTTGGGGTCTGATCTGCCTTTACTCCTTTCACTGCTTCTCAGTGAGTCCCACTCACTCTCCTCTGAGGTTTTCCACACCTAATAGCACAACCATTTCTTCAAAGGCACAAGCTGGGTCACAGAGTGGTCCTCCCTTGCTCGTTTTGAAATATTCTTGCTCGTCAAGTGCAGCAGCATGGTGCTGTGGCAGCCCTACCCAGCAGACCAAAACAGATGCTGCTTCAACTAGGGGGTTTAGTATAAATCACAGAATGGTTTAGGTTGGAAGGGACCTTAAAGATTACCTAGTTCCATGGGCAGGGACACCTCCCATGAGATCAAGTTGCTCCAAGCCCCATCCAGCATGGCCTTGAACACTTCCAGGGATGGGGCAGCCACAACTTCTCTGGGCAACTTGTTGATCTTTGTTCAAAAACTGGAAGCTTTGGTTTCTAAGCAGAAACTTTATTTAATAAAAAAAAATGAAAGTCTTTTAGCTTTTGTTTTGAAGTTGTCAAGACAGTGGTATATATTTAGGTTGAGAGTTTTACTTTAAGTTCTTGCCTGATTCATCATTAGGTGACAAAGTTTGATACTCCATGTGACAGCTAAATGATTACCTCAGATAATATTTTCAGTAGTACATTAATCATTTTTTGTTGCAAAAGCCATCTTAACCTGCTTATAGAAACTCGTATTTGGTGGTGTCTTGTCATAACCAGTCCTGAACTCCACATGCCCCAGTCAAGACCATGAGTTGTAATGGAAGTCCTGCCCAAATTAAAGCATGCTTAACATAGACACAAATTTTGAGGAATTTAGATAATTATTTTGTTTACTTTACAGAGGACACATAGACTGCGATTTTTCAATATTTTAGGCCTTAACTTATCTGCAGTCAATTTTTGTTATGCCCCAAAGCACAGCCTGATAAGATGCTCATGTTGCAGTCAAACTTCCATCTTCTCTGATTTCAGTTAAATTCCAGCTAGGATTTTGCCCTGAACAGCAAAAAAAAATTATTGATCAGACAGCTCAAGTATTGAACCAAAGGATTAGCAAACACTAGAATAAGCAGACCTACTGTATTTATATGCAAATGCAGAGACCTACATTTGACAGACTATATATGTGAGCTGTTGAGTACAACCTTACTGGGCTTTAGCATCTTCCCTTGCTTCTGGAGCGTTGCTCCTTAAAAGCTGAAGCTAGTTAATTTTCAAGTAGTTTGCTAGCATTTAACAGGCATCAAGATGTCTGTGTTTCCTATACAATGGGAAGTTTCAAACTCCCGAGAATGTTAGCATCATTTACCTGTACGTGACCCAAATGTACAGAAATATGCCTTCGAATGTAAAAACTGACTCCCACCTATGTTCTTTCAAATTTCCTATTTTTTGGTGTGTCGCACCTGTGGATCCAGGTGGGCACACCAAGAGCGCACACTTCATTTTTAACAGGCTTTGTAATGGTCTAAACACACACAGATGGCAATAGAAAAAACGACTGAAAGAATTTCCATGCCACAGACCATGTCTTCCTTTGCTGATGGTTTTATTAAACAACTCAGGGGCTGATTTACCGACGAGGAGTCAGGTAGTGGGCACGGGGGCAAACTGCACAAGCAGAAGACAGCTGCCCAGGGCAGGGCATCGCACGCCCAAATGGCACTGCCTCCAAGGCACCATCGTGATCAGAGGGGCTGGAGCACCTCTCCTGTGAGGACAGGCTGAGAGAGTTGGGGCTGTTCACCCTGGAGAAGAGAAGGCTCTGGGGAGACCTCATAGCAGCCTTCCAGTATCTGAAGGGGACCTGCAGGAGAGATGGGGAGGGACTTTTTACAATGGCATGTAGTGAGAGGACGAGGGGTAATGGCTTCAAACTGGTAGATTTAGTTTAGGTATTAGGAAGAAATTCTGTGCTGTGAGGGTGGTGAGACACTGGCCCAGGTTGCCCAGGGAAGCTGTGGCTGCCCCATCCCTGGAGGGGTTCAAGGCCAGGCTGGATAGGGCTTTGAGGAACATGGTCTGGTGGGAGGTGTCCCTTCCCAGGGCAGGGGGGTTGGAACTCCATGATCTTTAAGGTCCCTTCCAACCCAAACCATTCTATGGCTCTATGATCTTCAAAGAAGCTACACTGATTTACTCCAGCTGAAGAAGATCTGGCCACAGATTGCATCTGCCTGCCAAAAAGCAGACCAGCAAAGAGAGGCCCAGCAGAGCAGGGCTTGTGTCACGCTGTCAGGCAGCTGGGTGGCAGTGAGAGCCCAGCAGGCTCCCCTGACCTTCTGGGGGACACTAGCTAACTCCTATTTCTCCTCACATTGTCTACTGGGATTCTGGAAGGACCAAGATGTCTGAGAAAGTCCCCTCCATGCACAGTTTGAATCCTAGAGGCCTGTGAATTAAATAATCTTGCAACTATGGCCTATTTTCTGCCATTGTGTTTTGTTCATACAGATAAAAGAGCTCATTTTACAACAACTACAACAAAAGTACCTCTAAAAAAACTAAAAATATTTTTATGAGGGTGGAGGGAACTATCTGCACAGAAGTTGACTGCATCCAAAACTCCCTATAAAAAACACACTAGTGGGAATATGCTTTGGGAATGAGCTGCTTAAAAAAACACCTTAATAATTCTGATGCCATTGCCATGTTTCCATTTTTGTACAAACTTCCTTTTCTCCCTCAGCCCGTGAAACTGTATTTCTTTTACTTCAGCTACAGGGCACCATAACTGGACTCAACCTCAGTGTCACTTCATCCCAAAACCAACAGGATCCCTCACAAGCCACTCTGGCTGCTTTCCACACCGGGGGGAGGCAGGAGACGGGGTTGGGGAAGAGGAACTCGCTAATTAAAAAACACATACAAAAAGAACCCACGGCAACAACAGTCATCCAACATACTGCTCCAGTTCTGGGTAAATTTGCATTATCAACAGATAAACAATTTTAACTTAATTGTTTAATTGTGAGTCATAACCACAATATGTACGATGTGTCCTATCAGCAACATTAACACTATACAGCTGTTATAGAAGACACGGTTCAGGATGAGGATTTTTGATTTCCATCTGATTTACTATGTAATCAGTTGGTCTAATTCCACCAAAAAACTCTTTTGATTAAACACCAAATGAAAAAACACCAACAGCCTCAAGACAGTTTAGCAGCAGCCAACCTGCCGTATAACTCTGTTGGTTTTTATAAACAATTTTTTCATTCTGACTTTGTGACCATCTCTTTCTGTTTTCTGAAATAGTTGTGAGCATGCTAAGTGTTAGGGACTGCCAATAAAATTTCCATCTGGTAAGAAAACAAAAGTCACAAGATTTTTTTTTTTAAGCAAGGCTTTAGCAACATTTTTGATCCACTACAGAACAAAAATGCAGCTCAACGGAAGAAGCAAAATAAGGAATCAAGATATTTCAGCCTAGTGTATTAATGGAAAACAATAATGAAATGTATATATTTAACATGATACATATTTTTAAAGTTCAGCCAAAACAAGAGCTCGATAACCGCAAGACCATTTCCAGGCCAGCCTGAACAGCTAGGCTATTCCCAAGGGACAGGGATAAGCCACTTTACTGAACAAAAAGGAAATCAGGAATAAAGTTCACAAGCAGCAATGAGAAACACGGAACTTATTACCAAGATATCATCACGCAAGTAAAAAAAAAAAGTTAAATTAAATCCCTGGAAGGACAAATGTTTTGGTTTATTTGTACTACTTCGTATAGTATTTCCAGTTCAAGTTCCCATAACAGAGTCTTTTATGTAAAAAGGCTCTAATTTTTGCCATCTCAAAACAGCATCCTCACTAGAAGGAAAGAATGCATTGAATTTCCATTTCACAAGAAATCTTTATTCATACTGGAACGCAAAGAGATAAGACAGATTCTCGTAATTATGCTTGGAAATAATCTGCCCTGAATTTCAATGTATTATTACATTTTCAAGTATATTTTGCATTTAATTACTCACTTCACTGGTGGTTGCTCATTACACATAACCCATGCCAATCCAATCACTCTAAGCATTTGTAACCTGCTGCTCTCTAACAATACGGAATGCATTTTAAGGTCACTGTTAGGTGTTCTGTACAATAAGTAGTAGGCATCCACGTAATACAGTAATCATTTTCAACCAGGCTAGGACAAAGTCTCTATCTTCACCATTTAACTGACTATAGAAAACCATCCATAGAATGATATTTTCTAGGTATTAAAATAGAAATCTAAACATTAGTGTTGCCTGGACTCACAATATGGTGGTAGGCAGCAAGAACCGGAGCCAGCAAGAAGTTTCTGCCCTTTCACCATCACGTGTATGCCAGCACTTATCTGGCTAAATAGAATTCATCTACAAAAACCATGTACCCCAGCACCACCAGCCTAAGGTGTTTCTGAATTATATACCATCTATGCAGATGAATGACAGAAACTTCCACTTTTGCACTTCAGCACCCATCCAGGTGCCTGTTGTATCCCAAACAGAACAATTACCCACCCGTGACACCTGAAATTCTGCACTAACCGGCACAAGACGCACAAACATGATTAAAACTGGACAGAGAGGTGTTACTAAGATTACAGGGGTGACAGCAAGGAACACTGGGAACCCATGGCCCTTTCCATACACCATTTTCAGGTCTAAACAGAAATGATTCAGAGATATTTAAGCCTTCTTCTCTCCACCACAGGAACAAAGGGATGAAGATGTGAAAGTACAGCAGGTTCCTTCCCCATCCCATGTGCAGCCATAGTAGGCTCCTTACGGAAGAGTACATGACGTGACTTCTAAGATAATCAGACACCAATTAGTAACCATTACCATAAATTAATACTGATTATTGAATGAGTGCATCTTCAAAATTTGCCTGCAATGTTTAAGTCTCAGAGAAATGACTCCAGGCTCCGTGTTCTGGACGTGCCGTGCATGCAAGGGCATGCCTTGCAGCCCCCACCACGTGAATCTGGGGTTCAGCTGGACACCGGCCCCTGGGCACGGCGCCCCTGGAAGGGTCTCAGCAGAGGTCTTTCAGCCTGTTTTTTCCTTTTCTTAAATAAAACAAGCTCCTGAGAAACACGTTGCCTCTAAACATTGTCTCTTCTCACAGGTGACAGAACGAGAGGGAACGGCTTCAAGCTCCAACAGGGGAGGTTTAGATTGAACATTAGGAAGGAATTTTTCACCGAAAGAGTGGTCGGGCCTTGGAACAGGCTGCCCAGGGAGGGGGTGGAGTCCCCATCCCTGGCTGTGTTTAAGGGACGTTTAGATGCAGTGCTGAGGGACATGGTGTAGGGGAGGACTTTGTAGAGTAGGGGAGATGGTTGGACTCGATGATCCCAAGGGTCTCTTCCAACCTAGACCATTCTATGATTCTATGATCTAGAAATGAAGAAGCTAGTTTGGAAAGCCTTCAACTGAAGGAAAGAGGAGGATTGTAGTTGCAAAAAAAGAAGAAAAGAGGGGTTTATTTTTCATTTAGCAATCCTGTTGCTCCACTTCAATCTTGCTAAACACGTTCATCATCGAGCGCTTGGGTAATCCACCAGGCTAAAAAGGACTTGGCTGGCCAGGACCGGGCAGCCATAATTGCCTTGCCAATTACTGGTTTCACAAACAGCGAGTTTAAAATGAACTAAACCAATTATCACGTTTTCTTGCAGTGACATACGTGCCTGGCCGTGCAGGCAGGAGGGGTGTCTGCCAGGCAGTGCCCGTCCTTCACCTTCTCCTGCGGCGATGGTAGTGTGGGCAGTGTCCCGTGCCACCAGGGCAAGCTGTGGCCAGGCACAGGACAGGAGAGGGACTGCAAACACCGGCCCTGGGCTGGTCAAGGAGCACCGAAGGACAGAAGGTGAGAACACACCTGGGTCTTGTTGGGAACCTTTGGGAAAGTTTGAAAAACCTGCAATTGGAGGTAAAAAGGAGTGGGCTAATGAACGCTAGCAGGGAAGTTCAAACAAACTTTTTTGTTCTTATTTCTATTGGTTGCAATTACAAGCTGTAATTAGTGAGCACCATCAAATCAGGTGTTCTTACTGCACTGGCTGAAGCTCTGAAACTGCACATCAGGCTATTTTCTATGGGAAGCCTACGAACATCTGTTTCTCTGAAATCGTCATTTTTCCTACTCGTAAGAGTTGCAAAGAGGATTCTAGAAGCCAGTGGGGAGGCCTCTACTGTCTTTGCTGTCCCTAATTTTGATTCTTTCTACATTAAGAAGTTGTACACAGCAGCTTAAGTTTTAAGTAGCTTAATACAGCTTCATGTATGGACTGTCTTATGGACAGAAATATCAATCTGGCCTGCATTTCCCAAATTTCATGTACAAATAATATATCTTTAATTTCAACTATTTCAAGACCATTGCTGGAAAAACATGAGAAGGTCCACTTGTTTCTCTTTTCATTTGCTGGTGGTTTGAGATAGTGAGGATGGCAGCTGGTCAAAGCAGGAGGGAGAAATATCATCACTTCTATCACCTCATTCAGCAGGGAGCAAGCAGAGCTCCCGAAAATCACACCATACAAGAGGCAGCGGGGAACTCCCCACACTTAGAAGATTTTGGAAAGGCTGCCTCACTGCTCCTCAGCAAGAAACCCTTAGTCAGTTCATCTGCATTTGAAAGCCCTGCTCCTCCCTCTGGATAGAGATATAGAGCTGAGTATGTCTGCAGAGAAAAAAAAAAACAAAACAGATTAGCTTTATTTTCAAGATCTCTTGCAAATAAGGTAGAGAGAGGTGTGAGATTTCTAAGGTCAGACACAATTGTCTGACTTTGACAGCAGCCAGCCAAGATGAGAAGCTGCAGATCCTAGATCACTGAAAAGGGTATGGTAATCCACTCGCCTTTGCATCCTGGGAATAAAGAGACTTTGCTCTTCTTTTTTTTTTTTTGCTGTTGTTGTTTAAATGATAGGATTTAAATTAAATTAAACCAAGGTAGTTCACAGATCTACCCAACTGTTGTAACTTCTGAATGAAGCAGGTATTATAAATGAAAGCTCCAAGGTGCTGATCCCTGAAGCTGAGAGCCTGGAGGAACTATTACAAGATGAGAATTAAGTGCATAACCTTACCTCCTCTAACTGATCTCAACCCTGGAAGTGGAAAGCATGGTCCTCAGAGGAGATGAACAAGCAAGGAGAGTTGTCCCCAGTTAAGAGTTTCTCCAAAATCTATGTTCAGCTCCAGATAAAAACATTTAGCAGTTTTCCTCTTCAGAGTGGGAGAGGTGCCAAAAAATGAGTTTACTTTTGTGTCTGACTACACAGAGAAGTGGCACCACAGAGTTACATATCTCATTATCCCTGGAAGCAGTGGAATAACACCAGGAGAAATCTGCAGAGGCCAAACATGACCTGTTCCTCAGCCACTCCAGATCAAACCACTAGAAGGATGGGAGAAGAGCCTTCACAAAGAACCTGAAGAACAACCAAGCCCAAAGCCAAGGACAGCCCAACCAGTCAAATGGATGCTGTCCTCTAAAGGAAGAAGACTTGCTCCCTTGCTCACCTTCCTTTTCCTCCCTGTGCATGCCCTGGCTGTGATGCCCCATTTTTTCCTCTGCACTATCAAGATGCTTGACAAGCCCTTCCCTGAGTCACCTCAACTTACTGGAGTTACAGTCTACAGACTCTCTGCTGCATGTGCTTCCCATAGTTTCAGTAGCCCACAAAAGCACACAATGAACTCTGGAGCAAGCCCAAGGTACATGGTTGGGAGCTGGAGGAAGGATGGAGAGGGGAATGCTTCACCCATTTTGAAACCGATGAAACATTAAATCATCTCACCATGGCTCCACAAACACCATCTGGTTTTGGTGTAAAAAACAGAGAACCAAACTGGGTAAAAGCCCAGTGCCTGGCCACAACACATGCTGTGCTGCCAAGGCAGAGGGACCTACCAGCACGAAGAGAAGCAAGACCTGCAAGACCAACCACTTCTCTCCTGCCATAAGAAAGTAAGAACAATTGTCTACAACAGTGATGGCCACTCATGTTGAAGCAAAATATCCCTGTAAATCCCTAGCAACCACTAATTCACCCTTAATTCATTTTTTCTGCTTTTTCCATATAGCTGTGTAAGGCAGATGATGACCACTTTCCGTGGCCTTATGAACCACGAGCTACAGAGAAAGCACCACTAACCTACACCTAAGAGCAGCAAGAACTGCATAACAGTGTTCTGTTTAGAAGTATTTCAAAGTAGAAAAATCAGATATTTTTTTTTCCTTTGGCAGTACTTATATTTGTCAGTTACATTGAAAAAAAGAGACTTGTTGAAAAACAAGAGGTCAAAAGCATTTTTAATCCCAAGGGAGCTCTTTCTGCCATTTCAAAGGGATACGCATGTATACATAAAAGATCAGGTTGGCTCAAACGTTTAGCTTGCCAACTTTACAAAGTCCAATTCATAGAAGGCTATTGTACAATTTATTCTCTATGTCAGTATGATGCAGGCTTTAGCCACTTTACCTGCTGAAGCAGAAAAAAAAATATTTAAGTAGCTATCCAGTCTCATGACTGCCCGTCATAACTGCGCTGCCTATCTAAAGTCCAAGTAACCTTTTCTCTGCTATGTTAAAAAAAAAAATACATTAAACATGTCAAAACAATGAGCTATATAATTTTACACTTCAGTATCTAATCATTGAGGCATTTTACCTTCCCTCTGATTCTGCATCCAGCGATCGTAATGGTCTTCTACAGTCTGAAGCAATACCTAAAAATCATCAGGACTGTTGTGGAAAGGTTTTAAGAGACTAATGAATTGACCCGTGTGGTCACATAATTGGGTTAAAATCCTAAATCTGCTTAAACTAGCAGGACTTTTCCATCTACTTCAGCTGGGCCGGGATTTTATGGAAATTTGACTATTTATATTTTGCAAAAACACCACTAAGAAGATCTGTATTTTTATCCAAAGTTGAAGCAAACAGAAGTTGTTCCGTTTCCTGTTCTTCACTAGTTGTGTTGTCAAACCCCAAATCCCACCCACGGGTGTACTTTTAATACAATGAGCCGAATGTCAGGGGGATCCTGGTTTGGGATGGGGAAGCGTGGCCGAGCGCCAGGGCGGTGAAAGCCATCTCCTCACAGATGGCTCAGCTCCCCTGTTCAGCGACACGCCACGCTGAAACACGTCCACACGAGCCCCTGAAATTGAAGCCGACCACAGTAGGAGCTGGCACTCGCTCTTTTCATTCTCTTTACATTTCCCGATCAATTTTCGCAAATAAACACGAACCCTAATGAGAGTCTCTCTCTCGGTCTACCCTCCTTCTGCAGTCCTTGGGCTGGCCTCAAGCAGCAGAAGAGACAAGCTGCTTGCTATTTTTAGAAATAAGCAATTCAATAAATCACTTGAAAGTATTACAAAGCCAATGGGCATTCTCATTCTGAGGGGGGGGGGG
>NW_015094509.1:2175018-2182449 GCF_001431845.1 Calidris pugnax
CGATGCAGCCCCTGGGGACGGGCACACACAGGGATCACATCCACCTGTTCTAATACGTCTCTCACTGGTCTCTCCATTCATACATCACCATCATTCACCTGAAGGTTTTTTTTGCCTCTGATGTATGCACAAAGGCTTTTTAATTTAGGAAGTTGTTCCTCTGTCTTTTTTTTTTTTTGGGGGGGGGGGGGGGGGAAATATAAAAAAGCCTCCTTGCTGTATCCAGAGCGGTATTTAGAGAGCAGACACCAGCCAGAACCAGCTCCCTGCTGCCCAAGGGTCAAGGCTCCCATCTTCAGGATGGCCAAGTGGCACACACTGAGGCACAGATTTATCCCACAGTCTGCTAAGGTCTCTCTGGTGCTTTCCTATCACTACAATTTCCAATCTAGCAGGTGGGAAAACACAGAGTAGGACCTGACCAAGCACTGGCACAGGTTGCTAAGGGAGGCTGTGGAGTCTCTTTCCCTGCAGATATTCAAGAGCCACCTAGACAGAGTCCTGGTCAACCAGCTCCAGATGTCCCTGCCTGAGCAGGAACGGATGGACCAGATGACCTCCAGAGGTCCCTTTCAACCTCAACCATTCTGTGATAAAGCCTGAGCAGCACGTGTCTATGGTACATGTCTATGGTACACACAGCACATCTGAAAGCAGCCAACTGGTCATTCTCAGCTGAACTCATTCTAGACTGGAAGCAGCCCAGCAAATAAGGATCAAAACTATCAGTGGCTCCACTGTACCTCTTTAATCTCAAATAGTTACAGTTTTCTAATATAATTCCTTCTAAGGACAAAGTGGTTATGCTTGGTGTGTGTCCAACAAACAACAACAAAAGAATGATATCAAAAATCCTCTGCAAATTATTCTCTTTCTGTATTATGGGAGGCTAGAGGCAAAAAACCAAAAACCACCACCTGCACATCTTGCAGTCTTCTCTCCCTCAGCTCTGCCTCCACTAATCCACACTATGTACAAACTTTAACATTTTTGATATGGAATTAAAAAGCCTAAATCTAGTCACGCACCACACTTCACTAGCCAGGTTTTCATTCAAGGACTGTAAGAAACTGAATGAAGTTTGAAATTTAAAAACTAATAAAGTTTATCTACTTAAAAAAATAGGGCTAAGCTGCTGGTGTTAACCTGCCTCTCCTGCCTCACCCTTCAGTTGTCCTCCCTAGTCCATCAGCATCCATTTGTTATCTCCTGTGTTGCTCTGGGTTCCTACACAGCCTAGACTAAAAGGATCTGACTCGAAGATCAGAACATGAGTTACAGACACCTCCCACCAGACCAGGTTGCTCCAAGCCCCATCCAGCCTGGTCCTGAACACCTCCAGCCACAACTTCCCTGAGCAACCTGTTCCAGTGTCTCACCACGCTCACAGCAAAGAATTTCTTCCTGAGATCTAATCTAAATCTCCCCTCTTCCAATTTAAAACCATTACCCCTTGTCCTGTCACTGCACTCCCTGACAAAGAGTCCCTCCCCAGCTCTCCTGTAGCCCCTTCAGATACTGGAAGGCTGCTATGAGGTCTCCCCAGAGCCTTCTCTTCTCCAGGCTGAACAACCCCAGCTCTCTCAGCCTGTCCTCACAGCAGAGGTGCTCCATCCCTCTGATGATCCTCGTGGCCCTCCACTGGACCCGTTCCAACAGGTCCATGTCCTTCCTGTGCTGAGGACTCCAGAGCTGGACACAGAGCTCCAGGTGGGGTCTCACCAGAGCAGAGGGGCAGAATCACCTCCTGTGACCTGCTGGCCACGCTTCTCTTGATGCAGCCCAGGATGGGGTTGGCTCTCTGGGCTGCCAGTGCACATTGCCAGCTCATGTTGAGCTTCTCATCCACCAACACCCCCAAGTCCTTCTCCTCAGGGCTGCTCTCCAGCCATTCTCCACCCAACCTGTATTTGTGCCTGGGATTGCCACATCCCAGGTGTAGAACCTTGCACTTGGCCTGGTTGAACTTCATGAGGTTGGCACAGGCCCACCTCTCAAGCCTGTCCAGGTCCCTCTGAATGGCATCCCTTCCCTCCAGTGTGTCGACTGCGCCACACAGCTTGGTGTCATCGGCAAACTTGCTGAGGGTGCACTCAATCCCACTGTCCATGTCTCCAACAAAGCTGTTAAACAGCACTGGTCCCAGTACCCACCCCTGAGGAACACTCACTGGCTTCTACTTGGACATTGAGCCGTGGACCACAACCCTTTGAGTGCGGCCATCCAGCCAGTTCCTTGTCCACTGAGTGGTCCATCCATCAAATCCATGGGTTTCCAATTTTGAGACCAGCATGTCATGTGGGACAGTGTCAAACGCTTTGCATAAGTCCAGGTAAATGAGGTCTGATGCTCTGCCCTCGTCTACCAAGGCTGTGGCAATATCGTAAAAGGCCACCAAATTTGTCAGACATGACTTGCCCTTGGTGAAGCCATGTTGGCTGTCACCAATCACCTCCTTATTTCTCACATCCCTCAGAAGAGATTCCAGAAGGATCTGCTCCATGATCTTGCTGGGCACAGAGGTGGGACTGACCAGCCTGTAGTTTCCTGGGTCTTCAGTTTTTCCCTTTTTGAAGATGGGGGTTCTGTTTCCCCTTTTCCAGTCAGCAGGAACTTCACCAGATTGCCACGACTTCTCAAATATAACAGAAAGTTCTGGTGTTATAATAACTATTAGCATTTATAAAAATATCTTTACCACTATTAATCTGAGAGGGAACATTTCAGGGGACTCTTCAGTTAATACGCAAGTTTCTAATGTGTCTTTGAGATGTCTCCACCACTAAGTGAATCTGGTATTTGAAGTTTGCATTTCTCAAATTGCCTGTTAAAATATACTTGCATGCACATATGGAAGCTAAATTAAATAGCACTCTACTAATCAAGCAAAAAATAAATTCGTTTTGCCCAAGATAAACCTATAATCCACTGAAATAGTAAAGCTGAAAGTTTGATTTAACCGAAGACAATGAATTCACACCCAACTTTAAAAAGAATGAAGGAGCGGAGAGAGAATTCAACCCAGCTAAACACCACATGTAAGTAACAGGCAACTGATTTCTTCCAGGGAAACTCTTAAGAGTCTTCTACATCCCATGTATCACCCAGATGTCTCTATATTGTTGTCTATAACAACCAAAAAACAACAAAACCAAAACCAACCAACAACCACAAAAAAATCCCATCTTGTCCAAAAGCATACTTTTTCCTGGATTAACTTAGGCTCCTACCAATATCTGCCATCCCTGCTCCACAACCTTTAGCATGGACTTGCACGCGCTCTGTACTTTGTATTTCTTGCAAATTCCCCTCTGCAAGGTGGGCAAAACCCAGCCCAACGGGTGGGAAGTTGAAATCTTTCTCAGGCAGCTTGGGCTTTCCCATTCCTCCAGTGTCACAGCACAGCTCTCTGGGTCTTTAGTTTTCAGACTCTTCATTTCTTATGATTTTGGGAGCTGCCTAGCTGCACGAACAAACCGATTTGCGGGAAATTCATCCTTCTCAACTACCAAGAAGTGCTCACACACAAACCAGCATCTGGAATGGACAATTTCACAGGTGCTTATGGTAAAGTAAAGGGCAGAGACCACAGAAACATAACACCTGAGGAACAGGAGCAGCCCCCACAGTCCGTGGGGTTAGAAGTGTCCTGCGTCCACACTCTGAGTCTGGGGATGGGGACAGAAAACAGGCTGGAGACAAAGTGGCAGCTCAACTGGGCTAAACAGAAGAAAGTACTAACCCTTTTACTACTTATAACAGTAGAAAAAACATTGCAGCGTGTTGGCAAGTTATCACAAGCCCATGTTCATTAGCAGCCCAAATCCTCAATCACAGCTCTCTAGTGGTTTACGGGGAAATTAGCCTGGCTCTGCGACTTGCAGCAGGGTTTGCTGAACAAGCACCAGACAAACTCAGCATCCCAGACTGCTGAGGGACCCTACTTCACAACCTTCTCTTCATATCACCAGAAAGTGAGGTTTCAACCAAGTGGAGTAACCCCAGCACGGTACTACTGTGGCTGCTTGTGGTACCTGAACCCAGCTTCGCACAGAAGAGGAAATAAATAGGACTGCAAATTAATCCATACTTCAAGACAAAGTACTGGTAATCACACTATTTATTCTTTGTCATGTAATTTCAAATGGCTGGAAATCTAGATGCAACCAAAGCAGCAAGTACGGGTTGCACAGAAAGAGTTTCACGTGCAAAATGAGTCTGTAGAATCAGCACGTCTGTTATTTGTTTTCCTATACAAATGAATGAGTTCTGCCAAAATAAGAACACCAGCACTTCTCAACAAGGCTTTACAGGCTCTCAGAGTCTCTGACTATCCTGCCGTTACCCGCAGCACACACACGTCTCTTCCAGCACCATGTCCTGACAGCAGAGGGAAAAGAGAGCAACAAAAGTGTTTTCCAGTGCCCTCCACTTGGCCACCTACGCAGCAATAAAAAGAAGCACATTTTCTATCTTCCCCAGGACCAACAGTCTCTCTCACTCTCTTATTTTTCTGTCATACCTGTTCTCCCCTTCTAAAAACTTAGAAATTGGAAAAATACCATTTGTCTTTATAACGTACTCCTTCCTGTCTCTCTAACCATGCACTTAAGAGTGAGGGTCAAAAATGGACCACCTGTAGTGGTGCAACTACGTGCTTCGTTCTGATGGAGACCACACAGCTCTAAGACCTGGTGGTGCAGATACTTTTTTCATCTTGACTAGTGGAACAAATTCTCAGGCATTTAAAAAAAAATACTAATTCCACTGCAGACCCTATGATGCATTCATCCATGTATTACAGGCGCTCCACGGAAGTGACTTTGTGAAGCGCCCATGAAGCCTCTAGCTTTAAAATGCCATTCCACCCCAGGGCACTGACACCAAGTGTTGGCATGCATCATCTCTATCTGTAGCACACCCCAAAACACTGTGTGCTGCTTTTAAATTCCTTCATCCGGATAGAATATACTGCAAAACCAGCACCCAGACCACTTTGCTTTCAAGTCTGATTAAATTCTGAAGCTCTTCAGAATCCTGCGTCCAGTTCTGGGCTCCCCCGTTCAAGAGGGACAGGGAACTGCTGGAGAGAGTCCAGCGTGGGGCAACAGAGATGATGGAGGGATTGGAGCATCTCCCTGATGAGGAAAGGCTGAGAGAGCTGGGGCTCTTGAGCCTGGAGAAGAGAAGGCTGAGGGGAGACCTCATTAATGCAGACAAGGGTCTAAAGGGTGGGTTGAAGGAGGATGGAGCCGGACTCTTTCCAGTGGTTCCCAGGGACAGGACGAGGGGCAACGGGCACAAGCTGGACCATGGGAAGTTCCACTCCAATGGGAGGAAGAACTTGTTTGGGGTGAGGGTGGCAGAGCCCTGGCAGAGGCTGCCCAGGGAGGGTGTGGAGTCCCCTTCTCTGGAGATCTTCAAGCCCCTCCTGGATGCTCCTGAGTGATGTGCTCTGGGCAGCCCTGCTTTGGCCGGGGGGTTGGGCTGGATGGTCTCTAGAGGGCCCTTCCGACTCTGACAATTCCATGATTCCGTGAAGGGCATGGGACACTGCAGTGATTTATGCCCTCTCTCCGCAGGGGACACCCCTCTGATTCCCTTTGCTGCAGGACCCTAACCCAGAAGGGCAGGTCGGGGACCCAAACGCTGCTGACCCCACGCCAGCTCTCCGTTGGGCAGGAATCCCATCTGACAGACCCCAGCCAGCCCGTGCCAGCCCCATCACCCTCCCGCGGGTTTGCAGTCAGACCTCTGCGTTCATTTTATGCCCAATTCTCTCCTGTTTAACCTGCTGCTTTAAAATTAGTTGGGAGAACCCTTAGATTAAGCTTTATGGACTCCTACACTAACAATCCCTAAAGAAATATACAGAAACTAAAGCCAGTTTCTTTAAAATGTTAAATTATAACAGTTTTTTTTAGTTTATGGTATCCAAAAGTATAAATAGTGAAAGCAAAAACTGAGTAGCTCATGATGGTTAGAAATACTCTTCCCAAGGGAGTAAATGCCAGCACCTGGTTACTGAAGATGACTTGAGGGTTTACTACATACGCTAAAAGTAGCCTCATACACAGCACGCCCCTCGTCTCATCTATGAAGCAGATTTACCATCCAGGGAAGTGAATATATATGCACACATGACATTCTGATAGATACCTATAGTTTTAAGCACAAGGCAGAAATCCCAGCAACCTTTACCTCTATTAACAGACCCACTGCTCCAGAGCGTGCTGAGGGCTGACAAAGAGAAGAGGACACTCTGATAACCCCCCTTACGTACAGACTACACCTGTGTCACCCAATTAACACTGCAGATTGTTGTGCTGCATTTCCAGTATCTGAAGGGGCTACAGGAGAGCTGGGGAGGGACTCTTTGTCAGGGAGTGCAGTGACAGGACAAGGAGTAATGGTTTTAAATTGGAAGAGGGGAGATTTAGATTAGATACCAGAAAGAAATTCTTTGCTGTGAGGGTGGTGAGAGCCTGGCCCAGGTTGCCCAGAGAAGCTGTGGCTGCCCCATCCCTGGAGGGGTTCAAGGCCAGGCTGGATGGGGCTTGGAGCAACCTGGTCTGGTGGGAGGTGTCCCTGCCCAGGGCAGGGGGTTGGAACTCCATGATCTTTAAGGTCCTTTCCAACTCTGACCATTCTGTGATTCTATGATCTCATGGCCTTGTATGGACTCACTGTAGGTCCAATGACCCAAGCAGGTCAGATTCATCCTGTCACTGTTCTATCAAGACTGCTCTGATCCAACAGGGAATAACCTGAATTTCTGCTGCTGCTTCACTTCGGAGATTTTTTTTTTTTGTTATTTTGGTTTGGTTTCATTTCCTTTTTTTTTTTTCCCCCTCTTCTGTGGATACAGGGAAGACTCCAGTGGTGACAGGGCACTACTCCTAGGCCAACCCCTGTTAAGTAAGAACCACTATCTAAATTAAAAAAAAAAAAAAAAAAAATCCCGATGGATACCCTTCAAACTTTCATACCCATTTATTTCCCATGACTAGTGCACGCCTCTTAGATGAAGCCTCCACAGACCTACACGCAGACCTACCCCTCCCGCCTGGAAATAATACAAATTAGAGAAAATCCCTGGGGATGAGAGGAGGACGCGGGGATCTCAGCCCGGGAGCTTTCCGCAGGTGGCTGCGGAGCCCGGGGCACGCCGAGGGCTGTCCCGGGGCTCTCCCCGCGCCGAGCCCCGCCGCTCCCCGCACACACCGCTCACCCCCGCGGCTCTCCGGCCCCGCCACCGCCCCCTCCCGCACCCTGCCACGGACAGACCGACAGACCGACCCCGCGTCCGCCCCCGCGGGGGGCACTCTGCACCGCCAACAGCCTCTCCGCACCCCGCAGCCAGGCTCGACGACCCCCCCCGCCCCGCAGCGCTGGAAGCCTTCCTTCTCCCCGCTCAAACTACTTCAGACA
>NW_015094509.1:2183119-2188805 GCF_001431845.1 Calidris pugnax
GGCCCGGCTGTCGGGGTCCGCTCCCGCTCGCCCTTCTCTCGCCGCCGCCGCCGGTCCCCGGCACCAAAACCCGGACTGGATTCCCGCCGAGCGCGGCTGCGCCGGGCGCTGCGTGGGGCCGCGCCGCCTCCGCCCGCAGCCGCGGAGAGAGAGAGAGGGAGAGACAGAGGGAGGGGGGTTCCCCTGCGGAGCGGGCCCCGCCGCTCGCCGCCTCGGCACCGGGGGCAGCGGGGGGCGGCACGGCCCCTCCGCACCCCCCCAGCCCGGTTCAACGGCAGCGGGACGGGCCGCCCCACGGCCGGGGCCTGGGGGAGATGAGATGGTTTCACCTCTCCCGCCTGATCCTCAAGGGAAAAAAGACCCTGGAACTTTAGGAAAAAAAAAAAAAAAAAAGGCTGAGGAGAGACTGGGTTTCTGGGGTTTTTTGATTTTTCTTTTTTTGAGATGAAATACTGAAGTGGAGCTATCTACAGCCTGCCGAGGAGAAAACTATCCAGGATGGTTTGGGAAATATTTTCCTGTCTAAATTTCTGTGCTCTAAGCTTTAAAATACCTACCTTCCTGTAAAGGTTTTTAAATGCAAGTAGTTTCCAAGCAGAGTTTTAAGCTTTTGCAGTCACTGGTGAGATTTATTCGTGGTGAGACACTGGCCCAGGCTGCCCAGAGAAGCTGTGGCTGCCCCATCCCTGGAGGGGTTCAAGGCCAGGCTGGATGGGGCTTGGAGCAACCTGGTCTGGTGGGAGGTGTCCCTGCCCAGGGCAGGGGGTTGGGACTCCATGATCTTTGAGGTCCCTTCCAACCCAAACCATTCTATGATTTATTAAAGCCTCCCAAGACCGAGTTGTACTTCAGGTTGGCCACGTGCTTTTCCTACCTAACCTCTTCCTCTACAAACAAGTTGTAAGTTTGCATTCACATGTCATTTTTGAGCCGTATATTTATTCTTTTCCATTTGCAAGTGAATGGCAGGAATTCCCTCTTTGGTGCCTTTCTCCTGCTCTGGAGACAGGCCGAAGGGCTCACGGACACGCGGTGCGGCAGCACGGGGCCAGGCTTCACCTCTAACGCTGGGTTAACCTGTCCCTGCCAAACAGTAGTGATATTTATTCATGCAAATGATACTTATTCAGATAAAAACTAGTGATATTTATTCATACAAAGTGTATGAAAGAAATTATAGTCAAGACAGCACTCATTCGTAAATAAATAATGAATTTACTTTTCCTGTCCAACTATAGAATTTGTTTCAACTTCCTCAACCCAGCTCCATAAACCAGTTGTTTTCGTTCATTCTTTCAAGATTTCCAAGAAATCCAAGTTTTCCAAGATCCGCAACGGAATCGCTCACAAGTTCCAGCGGATCGTCTTCCAGCAGGATTCCCCCACACCTCCAAAAGTGGTGTTTCCAGAGGTTTTTTGGCAGCTTGGCTCTGGGCACTGGAAGGTCGCTGCAGCCCATCCCGTGGGTCAACAGCAGCCACAGCCCCCGCGACGCAGCCCCAACACACCCGGCTTTTGTCTGGGCCAGTCATTGCTTTTGGAAGCTGATGTGGCATAAAGGATAGATCTGTGGAAGGAAAAAAAAAAAAGAATAATTGCTTTTTGAGTTTTATTTCTAAACTGAGTGTTCAGAATGAAGGTTTAGATTTGTCAAAATGTTCTGCTTCAGTTTTGCCTTGAATCACAGAATCACAGAATCTTCTAGGTTGGAAGGGACCTTAAAGATCATCTTGTCCAGCCGTCAACCTAATTTTGACAAAAATAAACACCCACACAACAAACAAGGAGCATCATCACTAAACCAGACCTCCCAGCACTACATCAACCCGTCTTTTGAACACCTCCAGGGATGGGGCCTCAACCACCTCCCTGGGCAGCCCATTCCAATGTTTGATAACCCTTTCAGTGAAAAAATTTTTCCTAATATCCAGCCTGAACCTCCCCTGGCGCAACTTGAGGCCATTTCCTCTCGTCCTGTCGCCTGGGACTTGGGAGAAGAGACCGACCCCCACCTCTCTACACCCTCCTTTCATGAATTCTACCATGAATTTAAATGGTATTCTCAGTTCCTTCATACTTATACCATACTAGGGCATAGAAATGGAATAATTAAAATACCTCCTAGTATTAAAATGATTTGAAATGTGTTGTATCATTTGAATACCACCTAAATCTAATTGTCATCTTTTGCAGTAGCCTGTATTCACACTTATGTGAATTATAACCACATTACTGAAAGTCCTGTTCCTGTCTGCCACGTGCTGGGATAAAGGTTCCGAGACTTCCTTGAGGTTTTCCAAGATCTGTATGTTTTAATCGTAGCAAGAATAGAACCAAAATTAGAAATTACGTACACGGGGTGCGCTATCCCTGAATTGGATGAACACCACAATGACAGAGTGGAGCCCAAAGGATCTCTTGTAGGAAATGGTGATGACCAAGGACAGCCAGGCTTGCACAGACCTGTCTGTCCACTCCCACCACACTCCAGCCCTTCTCTGAACTCTGTACTCAGCCCTCTCCTCACGTTAACTCCACCACCGACCGTAAGACACAGCTGACTTGACGCCTTTTGCCCCCAGGTTTTGGTAAGTGAACATAAAAGCCGAGATTTTTAGCCCATCGTCCAGCTTTTAGTAGTCAGTTTCCAAAATTCCCAGCTGGGTTCTGTGGTTTGGGAGCACGGTGTCAGGAAGCAGAGAAGAGAGAGAGGATCAGAGAGGTTCTTAGGGACACACAAAACAGCCCAGGCCTGCCCGCAGGAGGCTGCTCCTCAGCTCTCACAGCACAGCAGGGCAGCCCTGCAAAAGGGTGTTGGAGGAAGAGCGTAACCAAATTCTGGTGGAGGGAGGAAAAATGGTTTTTGGGATGAGGAGGGAGAAGGAATAGCAGTCTGGAGGTCTTCCTGGGTGACCCCGGGAAGGGGTTTAGAGAAGAATACTGACTTTTGATTAGTAATCTGAGCTGCTAATGCTTTTTACTCCTGCTGGGTTATCAAATGCAATGAGAAGCCAGTGTTGACAACTCTACAACAGATTGGTTAAAGATTTCTAGCACTTCCCAGGCAAGCCAGATTGGAGCTGCAGTAAGAATAACTTCTCTCACAGTATTTGATACAAACAAAAGATAGAAATGACTGTTTGCTTCGTTTCTTCCAGTCGGGCTGACTTGCAGTATGAACGGAGCTGAAGCTGAACCCATATTGCCCTTTCAGCCCTTCCCAGGGGAGTTAAATTATGGAGACAGTTTTTTAAGGATAGCCAGGGACTCCTGGATACAGCCCTCTGTAGCACCTTCACGTTCACAGATACTCAGGGAGTCAAGCACAAGCCATAAGCCCCTATTATCCATCAATATTTTCCCCTTGAGACTCAGTCTTAGCACTCTTGGGGTGAACTGCTGAATAATTCTGGCCCACAGCCACGTCCTGACATGGAGTGAATTCTTGTGCTACACGGGGCACTGTGGTAACACTCAGCCACACAGAGAGCTCTCACCATTGCACTACAGAGTAACACGCCTCGAACGAAAGGACAGGCTCTGGCTGTAATAACAACTGTTTACATGTCAATGATTTCCAAGCTTATTAAAAGTTACTGTGCACGTTCAACACTCCCTTTGTGTATACAGCTCTCCAACACACAAGTGCTTCAGATGCTTCTTTGCCTCTAACTTTAGCAATCAGTTCATATTTCCAAAAAAGAAATGTCTCTCTCTCTAAGAACACAAGACAACTCAAATGCTAAGTAGATAGAAGTGTATGTATCTTCCTCAAGAAGTTCTTCTAGAATAACCTATAAAGATGAATTACAGTGACAGCTTTGCAGTTCATCTTGAATAATTGCTGTCTAAACTCTTTCTGTAAATCCACTGGGCAGTTCTGTGCAAGAGCAACAGAAAAAAAAAGTCTAGCTTTCCCTGGCCCTGCTGTAACTAGTCTATACTGATTCACGTCTGGTGGAGGTTTTTTATGATACATACTTTTCCCAAACATTTTATACAGTCCATCTCTAAGTTAAGTACTCCTCTCACTTTCAATATAATTATTTACTGATCTGTTTGACATGTTGTTCCATTTAGCTGCTGCTACTTCATCCTGTGATCATGACTGCAGGCAAAGCTTGTCTGACACCACCTTGGGCAAAGAGCCCCTTTTGCTTCCAAAAGTGGAGATTCTTCCCCGACGCTCGGGGAGGCACCGCCCTGTAATCACCTCATGCTGGTCCCAGAGCTGCTTCCATCAGCACCCATCACTCACCAACACAGCTCCCAGCACTGACAAGCACTAGTCATGGCCAACAAGCACTAGTCATGGCTAACAAGCACTAGTCATGGCTAACAAGCACTAGTCATGGCCAACAAGCACTAGTCATGGCCAACAAGCACTAGTAAAGTTGTGCTTCATGTATCCTCAGGCGGATACATTGACTGCAGCGTGCATTTTGCTGGACCACCCACAATCCCACCTTGGCTAGCTCTCCTTTTCTTCCTCTTCTTCTCCTTCTTATTTTCTGATATGCCTGCAAGGAAATAATATATTTCTTGATTTATTTTCTTTAGTCTCCTGAGTACTTTTTCCCCTTGCCCACAAATGCCAGCATTTTTTCACTAGAGCAAGATCCCCCCTGCTCCTACCTCGTCCCAAAATCAGCCTTTAAAACTCAAAGGGAACAAAGAAACCCTCAATGTTCTGTGCATTTAATCACCACATTCTTTTTAAATGTAACCTGCTCGAGTAGTTGCTCACTTTTCACTTTTTAGTGTGCTGCAAATGTATTTGTTTGAGCTTTAGTCTTCCAACCAGGAGGCGCGGTGCCCATGTGTGTGTTCCACTTCTCTCACAATCCCAGGCATTTTGAGCCCCTGCCAACTCCTTTTATTTGGGGACCTGCCTCCTCCACACCCCCTGTGTAAACTTTGCATTTGTTTTGCTTTATAGCGATCACTGAAGTTCTCAGTCCAGCTGGGAGGACAGTCAGGCACCTTCAAGAACAAGGGAATGATTGACAATATTAGGCAGAAAATCGTCCACCAGATGCTGCTCCAAAGGAGAGGTGGCAACCTCCTGACCCCCTTCTCAGTGAGGGGAACCGTCGCTCCTGTGACGTGCCTCTGCCCCACATGCCTCTGCCCCACTCCTCAACCCAGCAGGGAGCACGAGGTCACCCCTGTGCCTGGCTGCTGAGCAGCCAAATGCCACCCCGCAGGCCAGGCTGTGCCTTCCACTTGGGGGACGATCCAGGGCCACCCCTGTGTTGGAACGAAGCATCGGCACGATGCATCAGCCACCAAGGCATTACTCTTCCCAGTTACTGCTCCCAAACATTTCCTAGTTCTGAATAATCTTACTGGTACGGAGAGGAGTTCCAGATAGTCCGTCCTCAGACTGTGAGAGCATGGACATCAGCCAGAATGCACGGCCTTTTTTTTAAAAAAACCCTCCCCAAACAACAGTTTTGCCACTGTCCAGAAGTAATTTCATGCAACTTACATGTTTATGTCTCTTCAAAGGTGTTGCTTCCCAGAAAAACAGCTCAGCTCCTTGGAGTTTCATGCTACTGCTGATACGATGACACTTCCCCTTTTTACAAATCCACTAGTCTGAGAAAGACAAAGGGATGGATTTGAAAAAAGTAAGGCTAACATTTTTCTGCTTAATTACCCAGAGCAAACCCTGGGCGGGGGG
>NW_015094509.1:2188861-2197869 GCF_001431845.1 Calidris pugnax
GTGAGGGGTGGGAAGGGGGAGGAAAGACAGAGAGGAGAACACTTTTCCTTAACATAAGCAGCATAGGACAAAAAAGCATGGTTGGTCTACAGCTGAGGGCAGAAACACAGAAAACACAGGCCTCTCTCATGCAAACGTTTGAGCACATACTATAAATATTTTTTTATTTTTTTTTTTTTTCCCCCCTACACAAATACCCCCCCGGTTTGGGGGAGTTTCAAAGTTGTTTGTGCTCAGCACAAACTACACGTGGTAACAACAACGTGGTGAATAACGACCCCTAAAATGACACCGGAATTAAAGGAAAGCTATAGAAAAAGAAAGACAATAATTGAATTATTATTTTAAGCACATGCATTCATTAATTGTCTTAATTTATGTGGAACTTCCTCTGTAAGTTAAACATATAGTAAGAAAAATGCAAGGCTGGCATGTCAACTTCCTCTTTCTCCGTGAAGTGTCAAAGAACTCAGCTTGATCCTTAGAGTCAAGGCTGAATTTGCAGAGGTGGCAATTACAAAGCAAGTAACTTGCTGTTCCTTTCAAAATGAACAAATTAGATCAAGCACTCAGGAAAACATAAATATTACAAGACCACATAAAACACTACTTACCGACTCACTTTTTACATGGAAACTCCACTCTTAAGTCTTTTGGAACCAAGGAAAAAAATATTATATAATAAAATTTTTTACGCCAATGAATTAAGCAATAGGTACATTTTTATTTTGATCATCTTGCTCCCTATCATAAAATAGTAGGTTTATTTGCATAAATTTTTCATGTTGGAGATGAATACTCTGCTTTGACAACAAGCACTCTTGCTTTTTTTTGGCTTGCGTCCCATACTGACATTAACTCTAAAGGCTCTTTAAGTAGACCCCACTGTAACCAAAATTTAAGGGAAACACCAGATAGCCAGATAACTTGGGGATCACGCCCAACTCAAGAGATTTTTTTCCATTAATCAGCTGCAAGCCAGGTCACTAGCTTGAGATGTAAGAGCCATTTTCCATGCTGTACATGCTCCTATTTTCTAGTGAGTACAGAGGGTTCATTAAAGCTAATTTGGGGTTGTTATTTTGCTGGGTGGTTTTTGGCTTGGTGGTTTTTTGTTGGGTTGGGGTTTTTTTCCCCCAGCTAAGCTCCGTGATGGAAGCTTCTCCTTCCAGTGCTCCAGATGAAGGTGCTCCTTCCAGTCAAGGAAGTCTTGAGGAAGTCAAGCTGAGGAGTCTTCAGGAAAATTCAGAGTTTTGATGGCCCATTTTTACCTTGAAAAAAAAAAACAAAAAGCTGAAAAAGACACTTACACTTCTAGATCGTTTGTTTTGCTTCCCTTCCCCCCCCCCCTTCAGACAACCCGGCTGACCCATTCCCCCCTCCCCCACCCTGCTCTCCCCCATAAAAAAAACCACAAAAACCCCACCAAAAACAACCCAACCAACCAAAAAACCCCCTCGCAGAGCCGGAAAGGCACAAATAAAAGAGGTTTCGTTTGGAAAACGGGACTTTTCCCCTGCAGGAAGAGGCCGTTGGCTGTCACCCCGAGGCCCAGCCGGGGCTGACAGGCCGCCGTTTCCACACAGCCCCGCCCGCGTTCCCCCCCCCGAGCTCCCTCAGCCCTTCCTCCGCGCTCCCGCCCGCGATCCTGTTCGGCTTTTGCCTCAGATTTCTCCTCCTCCTCCTCCCCCGTGCCGGCAGAGCGCGGCCCCGTAAACATGTGCTGCCCTGTCAGCGGGCTCCGCCATGCCCACCCGCACCCCTCCGCGCCCCGCACCGCGGCCCGCCGCTCGTTGCGCGGCAACGCGGAGCCGGTGGTGGGTGCTGAGGAAGGTGGGGGTGCGGCGCTGAGGGGAAGGCGGTAGCGCCCCGCAGGGCCGCGGCGGCGGGGAGGGCGGCCCGGCCACCCCCGTGGCTTTCGGAAGAGGAGGCGTTAAAGGCTTGGGGTGCGGAGAGGGAGGGGGCGGCGGCCGGCCGGGGCTGCCGTTCCGCCGTTTATTAGTAACTGCGTATTTCCTAGGCGATGGCGGAGGCGGGAGGCCTGGCGCCGGGCCCCCCCCCTTCGCGCCGCCTTCCCCGCCTGAGGTACGGCCTGAGGTACGGGCTCCGCAATAACCACTTTTACAGTTACAGACAAACATCTCGGAGCCCTCCGCCCCCCAATACTGAACTCGGGGGGTTGTGTAAGGCTTTCAGCTTCCTTAAAAAGAAAAAAAAAAAAAAGATAACCAAATAAAACCGGCGTGGAAAAAAGAAGTTTGGAAACTAGATAAAAACAGGTCAGAAATCGGCAAATACATAAAATGACCCAAGCGTGGCTCAGCCACACCTCCTGGTTGTTCAGTTCAACTTGATTAACTGGGAACCTGTGACTGGAATTAGGGGGAGACAGTTTATGCTCCAGCGGTTACCTGTTACAGAGAGAGAACACACATGTCAGCCTGTAATGCTGAGCACATTGTGGGGTCTGGGTAGAATACACTTAATATAAAATACAGTCCAGGTCACAACTAACGGCTGTGCAAGTTTGGTTCTTCAACAAACTCCCCCAGGAAAGAGCAAAAGCTCTTAAATTTCGCATCTGAAGCCTCATTTCTTTCTCTGGTTGGTGGCTAGGTCTTCGCTCGTGTTTTGAGAGGGAAGGTGTAGTAAAATTGAAACATTGAATTTTGAATTGGCAGCATTTTAGGCATCTTCTTGTGATTGTTTTTTCACGTGTAATGTTTTAGCTTGAATTTTTAAGTTTGTCAGCCAAATGGGGAAGACACTCCGTAACACCAATGTACTCTTAAGAAGCTGGCGTTCTTTTACTTGGCAACGGGGACATGGGGGAATCTCTCCACCCACCATGTCCATCGAATGCGAGGGTCCCAGACTTATATCCATACAGCATTTGCATGGTCATGACATCTCCCAGAACTCATTATAATATTCACATCACCCTGGCAAGTCTGTGAGGGGCTGCATGGAAGGGCTTGGGTGGTCCCTGGTGGTGTTCGGTGGTCACTCTGGCGTGAGGGCTCAGTAAATTCTTGGTGGTTCTTTCCATGTGAAGCCTTGACTTGGGAGTGTCCTTCTGTTTGACCATGGCTGGTTTGTGCTGATAACTCTTTGAGGGGATTGGGGAAGGTAAATGCAGAAGCATTTGCAACTCCTCCATTTATTGTGCAGGCTAGTAAATGGGTTCTTTCTGATGGTATTCTTCACTAGTTTTGCTTGTATTTGCAAAAAGCACCCTTAATCCTTTTAGTTGCACATTCACATATCCACTAGGCTCTTAGTTCCTGATTGTAACAAGTTCTTTTAATTAATGTTTGGTTTCTAAATGGTTGGGTTTTGTTTCCAAAGGCTAGAGCTATTCTGTTTTGCTGGCTTTCTTTGGTAGAGATGTGTTGTATTTTAATCTATGATTTGTGTAAGCAAAAAGAAAACCTTGCGGGTACTGAAAGTGTTACTAAATACAAAGGGTTCTTTTCCAGTGTTTATAGAAGAAACTTATTTGTGTATAAACATTCCTTTCCTTTTTTTTTTTTCTTTCTTTAATGTGAATGAAGGGTGACTTGAGGCTTTGCTGTGGGAGGAACAGAGCAGCGGAGTGATGGGGAGTCTGGGGGCCGTTGGAAAGAGGGGGAATGTGAATGAAGGGTGACTTGAGGCTTTGCTGTGGGAGGAACAGAGCAGCGGAGTGATGGGGAGTCTGGGGGCCGTTGGAAAGAGGGGGGCACAGGGAAAAGCCAACCCAGGAGGGCTTTCCTTCCTCGTGGTGTTAAAGGTGTTTGGTCAAAAGGTAACACAATGCAGAAGTTTGGCGTGGATGGCAAGATAATGAGATTTACTTGAGCTTCAGTTTAATGAAGCATCTACTGCCTTGTCTGAGTAGTTTGGAAAGTGTTACTTAGATAAACACAGTCTCAAAGCAGAAAACTTAAATCCAGATGGCAATAGTCACAGAGGAGGGACAGCAAAAGAGGAGCATCGGGGGCGAGGGGATCAAGCAGTAGGAATGGGAGAGTAGCCCTGGGACAGTGACAGTAGCAGAGATGTTGATGAAACCAAGCATTTTGTTTCTAATACTTATTTCCTCACAATTTTCCCTTGAACACAACTCCTTCACAGGCAGGCAGTTCACTGGAACAGGGGAGAAGTAGGTAATCAAACTGACATTACACCCATGTGAAAGAGGCCTGGGTTAACTATGCATGGCACAGGTAAGTGTCCTGAAGATACCTGATACAGCTCTTATTAAAAATTTGGATCATTTTCTTTCTGTGTCTGTATTTCTGTGGTCACATTGCCCTTTGTGCTGCTCACGAGTTAGCTGCCTGCAAAATCCAAACTTCGGAGCCTTGGGACGTGGATTACCATTTCCCTACAATGAAGTTGGTTTTACAGAATAATAGACATTGATTTTAGAGGATAATTAACCTCTTCTGCCACAGAGCATTAGGTGAGTAGCCTGTCACATGAATTATTATTTTGAGTATTTTAAGTTTAATAACTTAAGAGTCTTTAAGCTTAATAACTAAAGTGTTGCATAGTTCTTTCAAAAAGGAGATTAGTTAACTGACACCATCTATCCCTGCTAGTTATCTGCAAGTAGATTACAGAGAATGATACTCCATTTGCACATGCATTTTGCAAACTTACTCCTTGGTTGTACTCTTTATTTTGCAAATTGCAGACATTGAGATGAAGGGTCTATAATTTCCTAGCTTGCCTTTCTCTTGGAACACTGGTGCTGCCCTGGCACGCATCCACTTCGCTGTGACTTCATTTGAATACAGCAAATTCTTTATTATGATTCACAAAGGGTTGCTCTTTGGTCTGCTTTGAATCTCAGTCTGCTCATGGAGATTAGTGGGTTTTGAGCAATGCCAACTCACTAAATATCTCTGCTTCACTGATCTCAAAGACATTTGTGACAATGGATTTAGTAGTCATTTTCATGCGTGTTCTTGCCTTTGAATGGATAATACCTTAGTAGTTCTGCTTTCCATTGCTGTTTGATTCTCTACTTCATTCAAAAGGGTTTAAATTCCAAACTTCCCTTTCCTCATATGTTGCTTCTTTGAGGTACATAAACACATTTGTTTGTGGTTTTAATCCTTGTGTGCAGCCCTCCTTCGCCTCTTTGATTTTATTTTTGGTGAATACATTGCAAATGTCTATGTATTGTCTCCCTCTTCATGACAGAAACTAATGAAACTTTCTCTCCCGAGGCAAGATTAACAGAAATTTTCTTCAACTGAGCAGGAAGAGGCCAGTGATTTGAAGTAGGGAGGTCCCAGTTACATGTCCTGATGTGACCATATGTCTCATTTGGCCACAAGAATTAGCCAATGGGCAATGGTAAAACCTTAGGTGACATCAGCTCAGCAGCCCCTTTTATTTTTTCCTGACAGTGTCTCCATTAATGTCTTCACCAGCTAGCAGGTAACACACACAGACCACGTTTAGCTGTTAAGTCTGACAGAAGTGTTTTGGACAAGTATGCTTTTTAGACTGGGATCATATCTTTTCAAATAATCTGTTCAGTATTGTTTTCTTGTAAAGGTTTCTCCCAGTTCCACTGCAACATAACAAAATAATCTTCCAACTTTTGAGTTACTCAGAAAGAGCTGTACTAGACATAGGTGGGTATTTACTTTTTATGATGTAATCACAAAATTAGAGACATCCATCATCTTAATTTCTCGTTTGCCAGTTAAGGCCACCAGCATGAGCTGCATTGTATGTTGCCACTTCAGAGGCTTCCTTTTTATACTTGTAGTCCACAGTCTTCTCTGGGGACTCCTGACCACTAGAACACTTGGGTTTTAAAGCTCTTCTTGCCCCGAGTTTTAAGATGTATTTATTTTCTGAAATGCACATACTTAACAGGTAAAGTGTTCCTGTGTAGTTAGAGCTCAGTGGTTCTGAATAGCTTACATTTAAAAATAAAACTATTAGCAAACATCTCTGTTTTATACAACTCGTTGCAAAACAGTCAGTATGATGGTCTAGGTACAAAAAGATCTTCCATTTGTGTATTTCTCTCACTCCAGCTGGAGCAGGACATCACCATTATCATCACCTAAACCCTGAAAATGTGTTCATTTAGAGAAATCCCTCATGGAAAGAGGGCTCTATGTTACTCATTTATTTCAGTGAATAGAACTAGGCAATAATGAAGAAGTAAAACCAGGAATTAAGCTTTTTTGTAGGCGTATTTGCAATTTGGGGTTTATTTTCATTCATGTTAGTAAGAAATACCATGTAGCTAAACAGTATCTTCTGTTGGTGTTTGTCACATTACTTCTCTCCGTCCATTGAACACAACCTTATATAATAAAGCAGGATCCTGGAATGACAAATTTTAAATTTTCTCTAAGAAAGGTGATCAGCCTCTTTCTCCTTCCTGAAAATTTCTTAAGACAAGGAGTATTATTTTATCTTGATAAATGAGACAGAAAATTATAAACCCTTTAAAATAGTAGGTTAAATTTCTGAAGCAAACAGACCCCCAAAGCCCTATGTTGCTGCCAGATCGAGCTGAAGACTTTTAATTGCTCCAGGAGAACAGCAATTAATCTCCAGAACTGGGTTTGGTTTCAGAAAATGGAAGAGCACAGTGAATTTCTTACTAAACTAAAGAAATTCACTTAACCAACTTTCTCAAAAGCAAAAAGCAAAAGTGTTCAGAGCTCTTAGTTCACAGAAAATCAAGTTCCACCAACACAGACATAAAATAGGTAAGAGAAGTAGAAAGTATTGAGTAACACTGAAAAAAGCCCCAAATAGACCTTGATGGTAGTTTCCCTACAGGGAAGTTGCTCCCAGGTCAGGATTTGGCAGTTGTACTCCCAATCCATGCACAGCAAAGGATGTTATAGTATTGCAGAGGCTTCTTTCTAGGCAAATCTACTGGGCTGCTCAGTATCTGTACCTGCATACCTGTGGGGGTCGGTCTCTTCTCCCAAGTCACAGGCTACAGGACAAGAGGAAATGGCCTCAAGTTACGCCAGGGGAGGTTCAGGCTGGATATTAGGAAAAATTTTTTCCCTGAAAGGGTTCTCAGCCATTGGAATGGGCTGCCCAGGGAGGGGGTTGAGGCCCCATCCCTGGAGGTGTTCAAAAGACGGGTTGATGTAGTGCTGGGAGGTCTGGTTTAGTGATGATGGCAGTGTGCCCAGGTGGCCAAGAAAGCCAATGGCATTCTGGCTTGTATTAGAAATAGTGTGACCAGCAGAAGTAGGGAGGTGATTGTCCCCCTGTACTCAGCACTGGGGAGGCCACACCTCGAGTGTTGTGTCCAGTTCTGGGCACCTCAATCCAAGAGAGATCTGGAGGTGCTGGAGCGAGTGCAGAGGAGGGCAACGAAACTAGTGAAGGGCCTAGAAGACAAATCATATGAAGAGCGGTTGAAGGAGCTGGGGCTGTTTAGTATGAGGAAGAGGAGGCTGAGGGGAGACCTCATCACTCTCTACAACTACTTGAAAGGACACTGTAGAGAGGTTGGTGCTGGTCTCTTCTCACAGGTAATTAGTGACAGAACGAGAGGGAACGGCTTCAAGCTCCAACAGGGGAGGTTTAGATTGAACATTAGGAAGGAATTTTTCACCAAAAGAGTGGTCGGGCATTGGAACAGGCTGCCCAGGGAGGGGGTGGAGTCCCCATCCCTGGCTGTGTTTAAGGGCCGTTTAGATGCAGTGCTGAGGGACATGGTGTAGGGGAGGACTTTGTAGAGTAGGGGAGATGGTTGGACTTGATGATCCCAAGGGTCTCTTCCAACCTCAATGATTCTATGATTCTATCCCAGAAGCCTGTACTGCCCTCTGAGGTACAACTTCCCAGTGATGAATCCTGTGGATCAGCCAGGGCATTTGCTTCTGTACATAGCACACACACCCTGACCTCAGCAGCACGGAACCAAAGGTGGTGGCATAAAAACCGTGCAAGAAAGCTCCCTCACTGCTGTGTTACACTGCTGTGTCACACTGCTGTGTTACACTCACAGCAGTGAGCGTGTTCACCGGGAGCAGCTTCCCCAGGAGAATCACTGTGGCTTCTCTCTCACTCCAAGTGCCAGATCAGCCTGAGCTCTGAGCCACGGGGCACTTTCACCTCGTGCTCGGAGGACTGGAGGGTGGCAAATGTAACACCCATTTACAAGAAGGGCAAAAAGGAGGATCCAGGAAACTATAGACCTGTCAGTCTAACCTCGATACCAGGGAAGGTCATGGAGCAGGTCATCTTAAATGCCATCAAAACCCACATAATTGGCAATCAAGGGATCAGGCCTAGCCAGCATGGATTTCTGGAAGGCAGGTCCTGCCAGACAAACCTGATCTGCTTCTATGACAAGATAACCAGATTATTGGACGAGGGAAAGGCTGTCGATATAGTGTACCTGGACTTCCAAAAAGCATTTGATACGGTCCCTCACACAAATCTAGTGGAAAAACTGGCTTCACACGGAGTGGATGAGCACACGATCTGCTGGATCAAGCACTGGCTGACTGGAAGGTCCCAAAGAGTTGTGCTCAATGGATTTACGTCCAGCTGGCGGCCGGTCACAAGTGGTGTGCCTCAGGGCTCAGTGTTGGGACCATTTTTGTTTAACGTCTTTATTGATGATCTCGATTAGGACATAAGGTGTAACATCAGCAAGTTTGCAGATGACACCAAGTTAAGCAGGGGTGTTGACTCCCAGGAGGACAGGGAAGCTTTGCAAGAGGATCTAGATAGATTGGATCACTGGGCCAATGCCAATGGAATGAGTTTCAACAAGGGCAAGTGCCAGGTCCTGCACTTGGGCCACACCAACCCCCTGCAGCGCTACAGGCTGGGGGAAGTGTGACTGGAGCTGCCTGGAGGAAAGAGACCTGGGGGTTCTGGTTGACAAACGGCTGAATATGAGCCACAGTGTGCCCAGGGGGGCAAGAAAGCCAACGGCATTCTGGCTTGTATCAAAAATAGTGTGACCAGCAGAAGTAGGGAGGTGATTGTGCCCCTGTACTCAGCACTGG
>NW_015094509.1:2198259-2320811 GCF_001431845.1 Calidris pugnax
GGGGGTGGAGTCCCCATCCCTGGCTGTGTTTAAGGGCCGTTTAGATGCAGTGCTGAGGGACATGGTGTAGGGGAGGACTTTGTAGAGTAGGGGAGATGGTTGGACTCGATGATCCCAAGGGTCTCTTCCAACCTCAATGATTCTATGATTCTATGATTCTATGTTGGGCAGGAAATATCCCGTAGCCTTGGGCTGTTAAATTGTGGGCAAGGTTTCACTAAAGGCAGTATCCGAACTGCCACCCAGCAGTGCAACCTCGCCCCTGCGTCACTACTTGCCCAGGGATGTAGTAAATCTTGCTCCATGGCATTTATATTGTTATAAAGTGTTAAAAAAATGGGCTTTGGTTTTGTACTCAAGTGGATGTTTTCCTGCAGCGTGACTCTGGGTTTGCTACTCAGGTAGCTGCCTCCAGCTCTTCTTACCAGACCCAGCGTTGCCACAAACTTGTTTTGGCCTGTGCTGTGCTGGGATCACCTCCCCTTGACGTATTTACACAGCTTCCAGCACAAGTCACAGCACGGCGGCTGTCAGCACTGCCATCTGAGATCAAAAAATACACTCCCTGACTTCTAATTATGCTCCAGCCACGTTGGTTCTGGTACACTGACCCTTAAAGATACCAGCAATGGCAACAGATACTATTAATTTGGTGCATTTGTCCCCTCAAAGCATGATTAAGCTACAAGTTTTCCGTGTAGACGTGTACCAACAGGGGCTAGGCCTGTTGAAATTTCTGTCAACCAAACTTGAATTCCATTCAGAGTTACAATGAGGGAAGCAGCTTGATAATGAACATTTGTTTGATAATGAAGAATTTTAAAATCTGTCTGCGAATCTTGGTCCCACTAGATGAAGCCAGAAGGATTGTTACTGAATCTACCCAAAATTCCCATTCCTGAAAGTGAGCAAGGTGATTGAATAAAAGGCAAGATTTTTCCAGTTTGCTTGCCAGCAATTATGAGGAACAGGAGATAATGAGGAAGAAACTCATGGGGGAGAGAGGAGGGGGGAGAGGCAGAGCGAAAAAACCACCCAGTGCATGGTTCATCACAGGGCTAATACTTTATAATGATTGATGATTCTGTAATCAGAACCCACGGAGAGAGAAACAAGCTGTAAATTAAATGATGGAATTTTTCACAAATGGCTTGGAATTGTAATGCAATGATCAAGAATTTACAGAGGAAGGCTGTATGCCCCTTTCTTAACAGGCTGCGGCGTTTCTAACAGAAATAATTAGGGTTCTGACAATGTATTAATTTGAATGAAGGATTGAATTTGACAGTAAAAAGTAGCCTGTAATCTGCATGTCATGTGCAGCTTTCTACTGACAGACAACCTCATGGTCTAGTGCACCAGCATTCACAGCAGATTAGTCTCAGTTTTACTGTTTTCTTTAACCACACCGAGTGGTACCTGGAGAAATAAAGTTCTTTCACTATGTCACTGCTAGTTAGGTAGCTCTTACAACTGAAAAACTGGAGAATGATTCAGTGATAGACTTAAAATCAGTGTCTCGCTGTGGGTAAAAGTTTCTTTTTTTAGACTTAGTAGTGAAGAAAAAGGAGGAGGAGGAATCTGTTTCTCTTTCCCTTTTGAAATCCTCAGGTTGGCAAGCAAATTGGCAAGCCAATGGCTTCCTTGAGCAATTTGCTGCAGTTTCTTCCTGGAAAGCTTATTTGTCTCTAGAAGCAAAGCATCCACCGTAGCTTTCCACGGAAGTGGGGAAGTGCATACTGAAAGTAAATTACAGCAGTTTGGGGAGATGGGCAGAATTACGGGGAGGAAACAGGACTAGCATGAACAAATATGCACCAAAGAGTCCATGCTGATTCGAGCTAAACAAAACATCTGTTCTTTTGGTCGAAGTCAGCTATATCCAGCACATGGGGAGGTCAGCCACGCGGTACACGTAATGCCTCTGGCAACTCCAGGAAACACGGGGTCTGGTTGCAGCCTTCCAGAAAATTGGAGATGTCCGTGAAGTTCTGAATTTGTCTCGCCTGTCTTCCAACCTAGCAGATGTACAGATCCTGTTTGGGACATCCCACTGGCAGCAGCCCTCATTCCTTCTCACGTTAGGTGTCAGTGCAGCTGACCTCTTTCTTGAGGCAGTCTGAGATGCACTGCAACTGCCAGTTCTCAGAGGTTCTGGCTGCAGTTTTTCACCAGCTCATCGGAAAACCGGGCAGTATTATGAACCATCTCTTAAGCAATTGGTAAATGCAAAGGGATCTTCCTTTCCATGATGGCTTGCATGATCATACTGTCTACCAAAATGCCATTTCTGAGTTACTCAACCATTTTTGGGTCCAGCCTAGTTATTTCAGATTCAGGGGGAGGTAATTCCAGCATCTCTCTCCAACTCCCTGAAAGGAGGGTGTAGAGAGGTGGGGGTCGGTCTCTTTTCTCAAGTCACAGGCGACAGGACAAGAGGAAATGGCCTCAAGTTGCGCCAGGGGAGGTTCAGGCTGGATATTAGGAAAAATTTTTTCATGGAAAGGGTTCTCAGCCATTGGAATGGGCTGCCCAGGGAGGGGGTTGAGGCCCCATCCCTGGAGGTGTTCAAAAGACAGGTTGATGTAGTGCTGGGAGGTCTGGTTTAGTGATGATGCTCCTTGTTTGTTGTGTGGGTGTCTATTTTTGTCAGTTGGGTTGACGGTTGGACAAGATGATCTTTAAGGTCCCTTCCAACCTAGAAGATTCTGTGATTCTGTGATTGATTACTTCTGGGTTTTCAGAAACTGCTCTCAAAGAAGTCTTGAGTGTGTGTTCAAGTTGGGGCAGCTCTTACCTTGGGGACGGTAGTATCTGTCCTAGTGAGAAATTTATAAGCCTTGTTAATACCTTCCTTTGTCATACTGTTTGAATAATGACTTGTAACAAATTTCCTAGCTCTTAAATACATGACAATGTTCTTGTCTGTTTGTGGTGGCATATCCGAGTCAGATTTTTCTCTAACATTGAGAAGAGGGTGCACGTGTTACCGTGTGGAGAGGATGAGACACCCGTTCACAAGACCTGCATTGGTGTTGGTAGACAGCTGGCTTAACATGAGCCAGCAGTGTGCCCAGGTGGCCAAGAAGGCCAATGGCATCCTGGCTCGTTTCAAGAATAGTGTGGCCAGCAGGAGTAGGGAAGTCATCGTGCCTCTGTACTTGGCACTGGTGAGGCCTCACCTCGAGTACTGTGTTCAGTTTTGGGCCCCTCACTACAGGAAAGACATTGAAGTGCTGGAGCGTGTCCAGAGGAGAGCCACCAAGCTGGGGAGGGGTCTGGAGAACAAGTCCTATGAGGAGAGGCTGAGGGAACTGGGCATGTTTAGTTTGGAGAAGAGGAGGCTGAGGGGAGACCTCATTGCCCTCTACAACTACCTGAAAGGAGGGTGTAGAGAGGCAGGGGTTGGCCTCTTCTCCCAAAGGACGAACGACAAGACCAGAGGAAATGGTCTGAAGTTGGGGCAGGGGAGATTTAGATTAGATATTAGAAAGAACTACTTTACTGAGAGAGTGGTCAGGCACTGGAACAGCCTGCCCAGGGAGGTGGTGGAGTCACCATCCCTGGAGGGATTTAAGAAACGTATAGACATGGCTCTTCAGGGCATGCTCTAGTGCCCAAGGTTATTGGTTTATGGTGAGGTGTTGAGTGTGGGGTTTAGTTGGTGGGTGCGGTGGTTTTGGTGGGCGTTTGGTGTGGTGTGGTTTGTATTTGTTTGGTGGTGTTTTTTTTTGTTTTGTTTTGTTTTGTTTTGTTTTGTTTTGTTTTTTGTGGTTGGACTCGATGATCTCAGAGGTCCCTTCCAACCACTAAGATTCTGTGATTCTGTGATTTCATGGCTAACTTTTACACCAATGTGGTTACGACAACAAATGCAAAGTGTCTGCTCAGTGGCCATCCATGAGGATTGCGGTGGCTGTCCCCGCTTGCAGGGATAAGCATGTGACAAATCTAACTGTGAAAAGGGGCCCACAGGAGAATGATACAAGCTTCTCCTCGGTCATGAAGCCAGTAGGGAGAATTTACAGAATAACTGTGTGCTTCAGTGCTCCAAGGATATTTTGAAAAAAATACTATTTTGTCCAATATTTTTTTTCTGAAATCTCCCTTGGGTTACACATACACACTTGCATGCACATACCAAATTTTCTGTTGCGATACCCACCAGATAAGAAGAATCAGAGCTGTCACTGGTCAGGAGAACACATCCATTAAGTAGCAACCCTTTTCATGCAGACCAGTTGAGGATGTCTTCTAGACTACACTCTTCTGACTCAAAGATACTCAGCAGTTCGCATGTGGCCCTCTTATGGACAATTTTTCTTTGCATGTTTGTTTTTATCTTTTTCTGTATTACTGTAGTCAGCTTTGTTGTACCATCCACATGCCAAATAATAAGTATGCCATAGAGTTAGGGAAATAAACGTTTGTGAAACAATCAAATGCTCTAATTATGGGCAGGACAGAAGCTCCCAACAAGGAGCTTAATCATTAGGTTTTCATAGCAGGATTTGAGAAGCGTGTGGTAAACAAAGGATGAGGCCACATGCTAAGCAGCAAGCAAAAAATAAAATAGTGAATAGCTGCTCATTAAGTGAGTATTGTCCAGTCTGTGCACTGGGTCAAACAAAGGGCTAGTGGTTAAAGACAGCATGTGACTGTAATTAAAGACTTTTATATGATATAGGCACACAAGGAGGCCAAATGAAGGTTGCACGGGCAGCCTTACCTCAGGCTTTTCCTGACTTCCAGGTGTTGGCTGCAATGCTGGTCTGGTCCAAGGTTGTGTGTGATGCCCTCAGTACACATGGATCCCTCCGTGATAATTTAGCTGGAGTTTCTGCCAGCAGCACTTGTGGTAACCTGCTAGGTTTTCTTTCCCTTGGATCTGTTGTCTGCTCCCGGGGGGCTGAGTGGCTTCACCTGGTTGGAGGAAGCCAACCAGACGAGGTTGACTTCACCTTGTCCATACAAGCCATATGGATGAGTGGGCGGTGAGGAGATGAGAATGATACACAGCGTGGACAAATGCGTGTGACGTGATGGGCAAACCCAAGGAGGAAGCAGCATCCCTGGCATCAGGTGCAGCTCATCCTTCCCTTGCCGTGACTGCAGGGAGCTCAGCAGAGCCAAAGGGAGGTCTGGGTAGCCACCAGAGCCTATCCTAAAGGCACTGAAATGAGAGACATCTTTTCAATTGCAGATTTGCATAAATAAAACAATCCTTTAACACTGAATCCAAGGAGGTACCTACTCTGCTTTTAACTTCCTATGAGTGTTTCGTGCTCTCGTGACGGTTTTAGGGCTAGAGACGATTTTGAGGGGTGTTGAGCCAACACTTTTCACACATACTCAGTTTATTTACGCTGCGGCTTGTTTTGTATGCTGCCTACAAAATTATGCTTCATAGAAGAAAAGCCTGGCAACAGGAGGGAAATTGTTGTAAACAACCAGAGTGAGTGCTCCAGCCCGTGTACAATAGACATGCTAGAACTCAAAATAGAGCCAGAGGACAAAAAAAACCCTAACCACCCTTAACAAACAGTAAGAACATTGTTTGTTTTTAAGAAACATTGGGCATTGTTTTCAGTTTCTAGATTAAGCCCAATTGCCAAAAAAGCCTTCGTTACTGCCTAAACCAAAGTGAAGTTGGGAAGCGCAGTCAATAATTATTTCACTTAAGAATGTACCGCCAAAAACCTAGGGGTGGGGGTGCAGGAAGGGAACAGTTGTCTGAAACAAAGAGCCTCATCCTTTCCCTGTCCTTTGTCTCCTTTTTTCTAGGTGTAGGAATATGAACAGCGATAGAAACCGACTTTCTGAGAGAAACTGAGTGTGAAATGGAGAGCTTTTGGCAGCAGTCCCCCTCCCCTCTCCTTTTTGAGACCCTTGACATGTGCCAGAGCTTTCCTCTTAGCACTCGCCAGGGCTATTGAATGCTGAAGGCACTGTTTTGAACTCCAAACCTCCCAGAACTTGGAGCCATCTGTATGGAGAATCCTTGCTGTCATCTGTCTGCCAGGACCCAAGACTGAAATTTTCATCATAGATTCAGCTTTGAAATCTTAGAAACGAAAACGAATCCTGACCTTTTCCCTCCCCTCCAGGCTCTTCCACCCCATCAGGCACAAACAGTACAGTCTCTTGTACCCTGTGGTACCCACCTTCTTCCTGTTAGGAACAAAAGACTTGGCAATGTCCCTGGATGGGCTGTCCTACCTGGGGCGGGGCTGGATGGGCAATGCTGGTCCCACATTGTATCCTGGACACGTGCTTTATGTTGTGCTCAGTGGAGAAGGGTACATCCCTTGCAGCACAAATATTACTCACAATAAAATGGGCAGGGCCAGAAGTAGTTGACTAAGGGCTGTTACTCCGTGCGGGTGGATGTTGTATGAGCAGTAAGTACACTACAGCTGGCCAAGACCCCGGGCTCTGAGGGTTGCTTCTCCTCTCATCCTTTTTCTACAGAATCTCCTCACGAGACACGGAAATGAGTTAGGTCATTATTGGCAGCTTAATGGCGAGCTTTTTATTTCTGCCTCAATGTGGAGTGTAATTAATGAATTAAACAGCCAAGGTACCTTTCTAGTGCGTGAGAAAAGCTATGTCCAGGCCCCAAAAACCTACATAACAAGGACAACAGCACCCTCAGGAGCACATGGAGAAGAGCACTGGAACTCCTGGACTCTGCACAGACCATGGATGGATGCGGAGCCCACCATACTTTTTCAGTATGGTGAGGAAAGGCAAATATACAACAGCAGTTACTGGTTAGACCTTTGATGTCAAATCCACAAGCTGGATGTAGTAACATGGCCCTGTTACAACAGGAGAGGTGAAGTGTTCCCTCATGTCAGGTCACATAGTGGTTGGAGATCTCTTCTGGAGGCTGGGAGGTGGGTTTAAAGCTTCCTTGCCTGGGAGCAGAGCACATCAACTTGGCTAGCATTTCACCAGAAGATGTCTCACCTTCTCTGAGTGTGTGTGTGGCTGTTTGTGCTGAACTCCATGACGTTGAGTTGCGTTAAGTGTGCTCAGAGCATTCCTGCTGGATCAGTGCCCTCAGGATAGGATCTGTCGAGGGTCTGGATCCCAGGGGCACTTACGCAATTAAATCAGGCACCTAATTACTTGAATTAGATTACTGCTGGGATGGTCCAGTTGGTGTGCGAGCAAGGGCTCAGAGGACTTTGAGGTCCTACAGAAGAGCATGTAGTGAATTTATGTATTTCTAGGGCTAACTAAGCAACCACTAAACAGCAGTGGCTCTGGATTTCACCTCCAGATTTCGGGCAATTCTGGGTATCTAAGTCATCCCTTGGCTCTAGCCCCAAGTCTAATGTGGCTGAAGCCTACGAAACTGGATCTCTCGAGCCAAAAATGGGAGCTGTCAGATTAGCAGTCTCCCTCAATGAATGTGTACTTAAAAAATAATAGAAAATCAAGCAGGTAAAGTCTTTCTGAAGAAAATCCTAGTACTTCGCTCACCTGCCTCAAACTGTCCTCTCTGGCTGCAAAGAGTAAGTGTAGCAGTAGCAAGAACCCCTTGTGATGTGATAGCATTCTCATTCTTTTTCCTCTGTTGAAAACGTACTTTGCAGAGGAACAGGTAAATTAACTTCATAACGAATTAACTACACTTCAAATGGGATTATTTGACTTGCCTGGCTTTCAGTGCTGCACCTTTCTTCTTCCTGCAGTATGAAAATGGCACATGAAGCACTGGAGACAAGTCCCTCGATACGCAACAGCAGTTTCTGCAGTTCTGAAACACTAGGGGGAAATCCGGACTTCACCGAAATTAATGAGGGATGTCTGGGCCTGACCAGGTCTTCATCTCAGATGAGTTCAGGTTCTCCTCTGAAACGATTCTGAATGCAAAGTGTTACAAAGCACTTTACATTTCTCAAGTTACTGTAATGGAGATGACCCATGCTTTAAGGTGTTGGATTTATGGAGATTTGCCAAGAGGACAAGGGTACACAAATGAAGACATTTTTAAGTGAAAGGACACGTGCTCCCCATACGGATGCAGTCATGGTTGCTTAGTCTCTGACTCAGAGTTCTTAATTGCACTTCTCCAGAAGAGAATGTGTGCTAAATATTTCTTCAGGCTAATTTTTTCATGCTACAAAGAGTAGTTGTCATCATCTCACTCCACATGCAGGTTTCAAGACACAAGCTGTCAGAACAAACTGGAACGGTTTGTGTCTGTGAAAGGTGACTATCAGGAAGTACCTGCTTGTCTTAGGTCCTTAATGTTGTCCTTTGTGTTCCCCACTGACTGCCTCAAGCACTTTGCTCTAAGTTGCCTGTTTGAGGTTCCTCTGAAGGCACCTAACTCCTTTAGATGAGGGGACCCAGACACTTAACTCTGCTTTTGTGCTAAGCATGTAGGGCTACCATATCCTCATAAGTATCCTCCATACATATTAAAATTGGGTTGTTTTTGGAAGGCAAATGGAAAATTGCTCAGCTTGGCTCAAAAAGGGAGTAATTTGTATTTCAAGGATTTCTGAGATTAACCCAAAATTACTTAATTTATTGAGAACATCCCTGCACAGTGACCTCAGGCACTGGCCAGGAGAGTCATGTTAGTTTTAATTTTGTCATATGTGTGGCTGAAAGGTGCAGGATAACCCCCAGGCCATCTCCTCTTCATGAATGGAGTTTCTGTTGCTGTAGGACTTTGTGGGGGTGTTGCATCCAGCTCACACGTTTGTAGTGGTAGAGTTCTCTGCTGCCAAACCCTCTTCTTCTGGGAACCCCACTGAACTGACCACAACCAACCAGAAATCTTTCTCAGGGCGGGAGGCTCTTTCCCCATTTTCATGCTATCTTGAGTTTTCTGACAATTTTCACTATAGGCCATCACTTGGACGATTCAAAGTGGAAAAGTGTGTAAGGAAAGCTTTGAAAAGGGAAGTTACATGACATCAAACCTGTGATTCTCCGTTTTCTCCCCTCCCCCTCGACACACATGCACACACAGATTTAAACACATAAAACCACCTAATTATCTCCCTTATGTGTGGTAATTACCTAGCGTGTAGCCAAACCGTAGTGCTGGTGCAGAGACATACCAGTTCTCTGCTCAGGCTTGCCTGGCTCCGGGGATGCTCGTGAGCTGGGGATGGGTGTGAGTCCTGCAGGATCAAGGCTGGTGCTGGGCTGGGGCAGCTCAGAGGGCCGGAACAATCCTCACCACCAATACAAACTAGGGGGTGAGGTATTGGAAAGCAGCCCTGAGGAAAGGGACTTGGGGGTGCTGGTGGATGAGAAGCTGGACATGAGCAGGCAGTGGGCAGCTGCAGCCCAGAAGGCCAGTCCCATCCTGGGCTGCATCAAAAGATGCGTTGCCAGCAGGTCCAGAGAGGGGATTCTGCCACTTTCCTCTGCTCTGGTGAGACCTCCCCTGGAGTATTGTGTGCAGGTCTGGAGCCCTCAGTATAAAAAGGATGTGGACCTGATGGAGAGGGTCCAGAGGAGGGCCCCAAGGATGATCAGGGGGATGGAGCACCTCTGCTACGAGGACAGGCTGAGGGAGCTCGGGTTGTTCAGCCTGGAGAAGAGGAGGCTCTGGGGAGACCTAATAGCGGCCTTCCAGTACCTGAAGGGGCTACAGGAAGGCTGGGGAGAGCCTGTTTAGAAAGGGCTGCAGTGACAGGACGAGGGGCAATGGCTTCAAGCTGGAGGGGAGCAGATTTAGACTGGAGATGAGGAGAGGGTTCTTCACTGGGAGGGGGGTGGAGCACTGGAACAGGTTGCCCAGGGAGGGGGTTGAGGCCCCATCCCTGGAGATATTCAAGGAGAGGCTCGACGAGGCCCTGGGCAACCTGGTCTAGTTGGGGGTGTCCCTGCTGACTGCGGGGGGGTCGGACTAGATGGCCTTTGGAGGTCCCTTCCGGCCTGGACAACTCTATGATTCTATGGGACCTTACGTACCAGAGCCAGCTGTGCCTCCTGGTAACATGGGCTGCAAAAGCAGGCTGTGGCTGAGCCTCTAGATACCACAGGTACTCCAGAGCACCGTAGACGAAGCCGGGAGGACCTAGAGATTCGGAAGCGGAGGATGACTTTACTCCCACTCATCTCTTGGCACTCATCTGCCCAATGAGTATTTTAGTTGTAAATCACAAAGAACAGGATCTTTGCCATCTCATCTTTGCACTGAGCAGTCTTTATAGTGTCACCTACAGACACGTCACTTTTAAGTGTTACCTAGGCTGAAAAATCTGGAAGGAAGGAAATCTCAGATTTACAAATACCTGCACATACTTCATACGGCTTCTTGTTAATTTTAGGTTTAAGACTCACTGAGTCAGTTTCTGTGGAGAAAAAAAACAACCAAACAACCCACACTTGATCAAGCAATTAAAGTCATTGAAAATAAGGTCACAACACTACTTTTCCACAAGAATCCCCTTATTTGGTGAATGAGGTGGCTGGATGGGATCTGCTTGAAAGAGTCCAATGGGATAAGGCCCTGGAGGGAGGAGGGGTTGAAGAAAGCTGATTGATATTCAAGCCTTGCCTCCTCCAAGGTCAAGAGCAGACTATCCTAAGGAGCAGGAAGTCAAGCAAAAATGCCAGGGGGCCTGCATGGATGAACAAGGAGCTCCTTGCAAAACTCAAACAGAAAAAGGAAGCATATAGAAGGTGGAAGCAGGGACAGGTAACCTGTGAGGAATACAGAGACCATGTCCAATCATGCAGAGTCAGGAAAGCCAAAGACCAACTGGAATTAAATCTGGTGAGGGATGTCAAAGGCAATGAGTGGCATTCCTCAGGGGTCGGTACTGGGACTTAACATCTTTCGTGATGACATGGACAGTTGCATTGAGTGCATTCTCAGCAAGTTTGCCAATGACACCAAGTTGTGTGGTGCGATTGACATGCTGGAAGGAAGGGATGCCACCCAGAGAGACCTCGACAGACTTAGGGAAATGAGCCAACAGGAACCTCATGAACTTCACCAAGAGGAAATGTGAAGCCTGGCTCCTAGAGAGGGACAACCCCAGGCACCAGTACATGCTGGGGGCTGCCCAGCTGTACAGCAGCTTTGGAGAAAAGGCATAGAGGGGTCCTGGTGGACATCAAGTTGAATGTGAGCCAGAAATTTGCTATTGCAAAGAAGGCAAACGGTAGCCAGGGCTGCACTGAGCAAAGTATTGCCAGCAGGTAGAGGTAGGTGATCCTTCCCCTCCACTCAGCAATAGTGAGGCTACACCTGGAGGGCTGGGTCCAGTTCTGGGCTCTCTGGTATGAGACAGACATGGACATACTGAGAGAGTCCAAGAAGAGACACAAAGATGAAGGCACTGTAGCCTCTGTCCTCTGAGGCAAGGCTGAGAGAGCTGGGACTGTTTAGCATGGAGAAGAGAAGGCTAAAGGGGGGGGGGTCTTATCAATGTCTATAAATCCCTGAAGGGAAGGTGCAAAGAAGACACAACCAGGCTCTTTTCACTGTTGCCCAGTGACAGGACCAGAGGCAATGGGCGCAAACTGAAACACAGGAGTTCCCTCTGAACATCAGGAAACAGTTTTTCACCGGGAGAGTGATCAAGCACTGGCACAGGTTGCCCAAGGAGGTTGTGGAGCCTCCATCCTTGGACTTACTCAGATGCCATGTGGACATGGTTCTGGGAAGCCTGTGCTGGGTGTCCTGTTTGGGGGGGTTGGACAAGATGACCCCCAGAGGGGGCTGGACCCTCTTCCAACCTCAACCATTCTGTAAATGCACTGTGGAAGGAATTGGGCTTACATGAACAACTGGGTATCTAGTATTTCCTTATGTTCTGGGTGCTTGAGTTTGTGACAAATTTTAATACAGGCCATTTTTGTATCAGTTCCTAGATATTTTAAGGACAAGCTACTGACAGCTCCCTTCTCCAGCCTCAGCCCTCTAACCCCAAAGCAGCACAACGCCGGTCCTGCTGCTGGCTTACGAGACTTGGTAAGACTCCACCACATGGAGCCACCGCTGGCTGTTCCCTTCATAGTCCATCCAGAATCACAGAATCTTCTAGGTTGGAAGGGACCTTAAAGATCATCTTGTCCAACCGTCAACCTAACTGACAAAAATAGACACCCACACAACAAACAAGGAGCATCATCACTAAACCAGACCTCCCAGCACTACATCAACCCGTCTTTTGAACACCTCCAGGGATGGTGCCTCAACCACCTCCCTGGGCAGCCCATTCCAATGGCTGGTAACCCTTTCCATGTAAAATTTTTTCCTGATATCCAGCCTGAACCTCCCCTGGCGCAACTTGAGGCCATTTCCTCTTGTCCTGTCGCCTGTGACTTGAGAGAAGAGACCGACCCCCACCTCTCTACACCCTCCTTTCAGGGAGTTGTAGAGAGCAATAAGGTCTCCCCTCAGCCTCCTCTTCTCCAGGCTGAACACCCCCAGCTCCCTCAGCCTCTCCTCATAAGACTTATGCTCCAGACCCCTCACCAGCTTTGTTGCCCTTCTGGCTTCTGGCTTCATTTTGCCTGGATCTTTTCTTGTTTGCACTTCGTTGCTGAAAATAAGCTGCAGGAAAGATAGGAAAAAAACCTCTGAATGCTAGTTTGAGTGCTAGCCTTGGAGGAGGTGGCTGGAGAAGGCTTGGCGCTCTGCGGTTTGATTTGAGGCACAAGCTCAGGGTCAGGTTTCTCTTTGAAGGCTCCCATCATTTCCTAGAAAAAATAATGAAGGAAAGCAACGACTTTTAGGATAATCTGGCTTTTTAGCTTAGCCAAACACTTACAGAATTTTATGGGGCAAAGGAAAAACACAACGCTAGCCTTAAAGTTTTGTCCTTGCCGAGTTTCAAAGGTTAACTACCTAAATGTAGAGCATGTATGTGCTTCTAAAAACAGGTCACAAAAAACTTTTACATGGTAGAAATTTTCCAACAGCCTGAATACACAGATTGCTACCGGATCTCCCTTAATTTTTCTTCATTTTGTGGCGAACCGCAATCCTTAATAATAATGATCCTTATTATTATCTTATATTATCCTAATAGTCTGTAATTACATTAACTGGTGATGGGATTTACATTCTTTTTCACATCTGTAGAAGTACAGAGCCATACTGCTTTGGTCAATAAACATTTTAGCTTTACTTTTTTTTTTTTTCAGAAGTATCTATCACAGCTCTAATATGGTTTCTGGCTCCACGACTTGCACGGGATCCCTGGTTTCTGCCTGAACTGGCACTTCTTGCTCTCGCCTACCGGTCCTTCCACAAAGGCTGCATGGAAATTAAAGTTGTGTGAGTTACATGAAGGGTCAATCTCATTTGTGTAATAACCAGCTGAGAAGAAGTAGTGATAAAGTATGTCATCAGCTGGAGGTGCGAGGGAGATCAGCCCTTCATGAGAGAGCACGTCACCACAATTTTGGGCTTTTGAAACAAATCTGTCAGATTTTCTACCAAGTAATGTCAAGCCACTCTTGAGCTCCGGCGCTTTCTAGTTCAATATAATATTATGCTCCATAAGCAGAGTGAACGGTGAGTCTTTGAGTGAAAACCTATATATTTGAGTGAAAAACCTAAAACCTTTTATCTTTCAGTTTTAAAATATACTTACATAGATTAAACATTAAGAGCCCCGACAGTGAACAGATACTACTTGTCTGTGCCAGCCTAACTTTCCAGCCTCCCAGCTCAGCATAACTAATCCAGGGCTGCACTGTGAATTTTCCAGGAACCTGTTTATCAGTAACTGCTTGGCATTGAATGGGTAAAGCTGCTCTTCTCTTATCTGTAATTAAAGATAACGAGGGGGAAGGTGCAATGCAAGTGGAATGCAAGTCCCAGCAGGTGAGGTGCCATTTCAGCCTCGTGCTGTAGTGTACAAAGAGGCCTTGCTCTGGTGGCATGCTTAAAACATTTCCAGCTGGTGGATTTACATCCAGAATCTGTTATGGATTCAGCTGTGGCCCTAATTCACCTGCCTCTCTAACATTTTGGGGTGTGCTCGAAGTATTTCTACACAAATTAGAGTCTCACCATTGACAGAGCAGGGCAGCAGGGAAACGTCTTTTAACAAAGAAAAAGGAATTGAATGTCATGGGAATTTTGGAAGATAATCCATAAGGCCCACAATTGCAGCCCTTTAAAAATGCTGAAAGCTGCACAACTTTCAAAGGCTTAAATCCAGTATTTTTACCTTCATTAACGGGCATAGTGCCGCTGTAGTCATGGGAGTCTCTGCTTTAGTCCAGAGACAACTTAAAATTGGTGCTGTTGTGTGCACGTTTGCATCTTGACAGGACTGTGGCTTTGGGAGGAATAAGGTGCTGTATAACACAAAGAAGACTTAATAGTTCTTGTCAGATAATGGAATCAGCACGAAATGCCTGGAACAAACAAAACGTGATCAAATAATGCAGATTTTAGGATCTGCAGGAGGAAGCGACTACAAGGACTGAGCAAAATATTTGTTAAGATAAATATAATTAATGTAATATAATATTATATAATATAAAGATGCACAGCTCACAAATAAAACAAAACCAAAAGACAATGCTTATTTGTTGTGTTTTATTCTGTCTGGCTATTGAATTTCAATCCAATGAATTTTGCCAGGATTTTGGAATTAAACTAATTTCATTGCAATGTAACATGTTTCCCATTTGACATCATTTACATGGATTTCCACTAAATTCAAAAGTTATTTGCAAATATATTAACCGAGAAAATGGCAGAGCCTCTTTTAAAAGCTTTCAGAGAATACAGTACAGAATCTTAAGATTTTTTTCTGCATATAAACAAGTAAATATTAGGATACTACTGTACATAAATAAAACCTGTATTTTATATTATTGACCTATGTTCTTACTTTTAGATAACTGCATCATATGTTTATGTAGCATTTTTCCCCTGAAATATTTACATAAAACTTTTCTACATTTACAGTAAATAACCATAATTACCTACTGTGCTTTCAGCAGCCAAAAGCTGAATTGGCTAGAAACATGGGATGAAGATTCTTGGAATAACGGTACGACTAAATTACATCAACTCATATTTACTGCTAGAAAACCTTGAGAGGAATTTCATGGCATTTACCAATTTGTAAAATGCAACGTGTCCAGGCCACGGGAGCCAAACCCAGGTCTAAGCCTCTCTCTTCAGAAGCTCACCCCAGTTTAAAGATGTTTTGTGGTTGTGTGTCCGTGACCGGAGGATCAAGTGGTTGTCGAGAAAACACGGTTTGTTGCCAGAACATTCTGTAAGAGAACACTGCTGGAAAACCATTTCGGTAATAAATATTTTTCCATTATAAAACAATGGATAAAATAAACGAAAGTGTCTGTAATTACAAGTATTTATCCACTATGTTCTAAGTATGCAGTGTTCCATATATAAAGCAATTTTACGCAGAAGCTCCTATAGCACCCAATTTAAAGGGACTCCTATTGAGGCATGGTTTTATAATAGCTAGTAGAGATAACTATCCATATACCAGACTATATTTTGTGGTTCCTATGGAAGTCCTGTAAATTCGCTAACAGAAAAGAAAGAAAATATATTTCACTGAAAAAACAAAGAAAAATACCTAGCACCAAAGCCAACTTCTTCTAAACTCATAGGGTCCAATCCTGCACCCTTGTCTCATGCAAATAATTCTATTTAAACAAAGTAATCCAGGCTTGTTTGTTTGTTTCTAAAAACCACCTGTGCAAGTCCAGAGCTACACATGGTACTTACATTAGTGCACCTCCATGTGTCAGTTTTGGGTTCATGACAGAACAAAACCATGTATTTAGAATTTATTTATTGATTTCATTTCTGTTGATACGGAGGGTTGGTAAAAGATCAGCAAACTGTGTCATGGTGGGGCAAAGAGGACGTGCCCCTGCCTCTTTGGGTACAGGGAATACTGAGAAGAATAAACAATTCCATCCATCTCCTGTGAGATTCTCATTAACGCATCCCGTAACTGTAACCTCTTCTACTTTAAAAATCCGTGGGATGGGTGAAGTGCAAATGAAATTTAACTATTGTTCCTTTTACCTTTCTCTTCCTAGCTGCTGCAGAAGACTATGCTTGTCTTGCCCCAACAGTAAATGCTCTTTTCTGGGTTTGCAGGTGAGTTCTCAACACACTTTCATCTAGAAAAATCTAGTCAGTCTGAGGAGACTGAGGAGAAGTGGCTCACATCCCCCTTTCTTTAAATTAAAGGGGTCAGGACTGTGAAGCAAAGGGCCATTCCTAAGTAGTCGTCATCACAGAGACAAGACAGGGCCTGCAGGAAGTCATGAAGGTGGTATGTGTGGAAACTCAGGAGCCACCAGAGTGATCTAGAAGCTCATTCAAAGACTTGTTTGCTGGTAGGATGTTCTAAGGAGGTTGGTTACATGACTGTTCTCAAATAGCCTCAAAGGTAAAGACCAAATTCCAGTGTCCTCAGACACGTGAGAAGGGAGGTTCTTGTGCTCTTCGGTGGTTTTTTAACTACTAAACATTGTACCAGTTCACCTCTTCGTACCTCTTTCCGCGTCAGTTGAGTGCTTTGCAAGCTACAGAACTTCTTGCCTTGAAAGAGAAAATGAAGCCATCCACAGAAGTCTGCCAGACAGGATGTGATTTCCCCAAAACATCTGACTTAAGTCCACGCTTCTGAATCTCCCTGGCACACTAAAAAGGTCCCGTTCAGAAGTGGTCCCATTCGCGTGAGGCAGTTTCTGTGCCCTCTGGACAGTTGCCGTATTTCATCAAGGACAAAAGAGATACTCAAGAGGGTGATGTCTGAACGTGGCGGGGAGGAGTTCCTTGAGTAAGAGGGTAGTCCAAATCCAACCTAGGCTGAAGGTTAAAATACGAGAGTCTCTTCATAGAAATGAGGAAGTCGAAACATCAACGCTGTCTTTTTTAAAGTTTAAAACCCCCTCCCCAATATTACCAGATGAAAAGGACAAGAGTTGGTAACATTGTCTTGTAGTGAACGGGAGGCATTCCCAAATCTCAAAAGAAGCATTTTGAAGTCAAGTGATACTTACATACTTTGTAAATCATCTAAGATCTTTGCATTATCATAAACTATAAGAAATAACATAGCTGCCCTCCAAACTGAACAACGAATCTTGTTTTATATTTTCTGTAACAAACACATGCTTGTTAAAATTAGACACTGAACTTGCGGAGACAGAAACTTTGTCAGATTGTGCTATTGTAACAATAAATGAACATCACAAATGAAAGCGAATCTTTAGGAACGTGTATGGCAAGAGAGTACCACAGAGAGGAGACAAGATGCTCTGCAGTAACAGTGAGCATCTTTTACATTTTCAGAAACATCTTTATTTTTAGGCACTTTGCTATCATGTTTGCAGCGACTGTCCCTCTGGCCAGTTTGAAACCGAACACCTCCAGAAATAAAACCTCACAGCTTGAAAAAAAACAAACCTAGAACTGTCAGTTTTATGTTACCTATAGACTGGGCCAATGGGTAGGGAATACAAAGATAATCCATGCATGTGCTGTGGAAATTGGGGTGCTGGAGTGAGCTCAGTGAGCAGCTCAGACCAAGTAGAGCATTAAATTGTTCTAGTGATTCTGTTACAACACCTGAGCTGGGTCATTGAGAGTTAATTAAATATATCTAAATTGTGTAGACCTTTGGATTACCCCTCAGTTACTTACAGGTCGGTCACTTGTAAGTAACTTAAAAGTAAGTGTTACCAACTAATCAATGAGATTCTTGTATTACAAATAAGCTTTCATCTTTCTGTTATCCACAGGAAAGGAGCAGTGTCTAGTGTGTGTGACAGCCTAATGCACTCCTGGGAAATTACCACATAGGCATTAATTTGTTTAATACTTTTGTTGTTCAATACTTTCGCAAGCCTGGGATCTTTCTTACTGACCCAACCAAAGGTAGGGGCGGTCCTTGAAGAAACGTAACCCTATGTTTTTATCCCTGTGATGGTCTATCCACAGCATTTATCTGTAGCATAATCTTCAACATAAGTTGCTAGCCAGCAAGAGAGAGAAAAATACTTTTTTGAAATTTTTTTTTTTTTTTTTTTTGAGGCTGAGATCTGCTCTGGTAATGTCTCCAACCATCACCATCCCAAAAGAGATGCTACAAATCAACTTCAGCACCAGGGTATGAAATCATATTAATAGCATTTATGCTTCCCTGCAGGAAGAGACCTGCCCTCGAAAGTTTCCAGCAGGCCACCACAGGAGAACCTGCCAGGCCCAGCATCTTTCTGCATTCTCCTGTTTTGCAGTAGGTTTCACACACCAAGTTACTTGTGAGAGACATAGCAGCCTCATTTGGGCATGTTCCAACCTACATAAGTAACCAGTCTGAAATAACTGGTAGCTTGCCAAACAGCAAAAGTCCCTCATTGGAGTGGGGCCCAAATTAAAACGTTGCAGAAACAGGTTTCTTACAGTCGTATTGCAAACAAATGTATATGCACAGTAGGACAGAGGACAAAATGTCCTTAGTCCTAGAGCTAGGCTCTTGGATGTTTCCAGTCCCACACTGCAGAGGTGAGAGCCGTGTCTGAGCTGCTTTCAAGCCAAGGCACTTGGCCTCAATGGCTGCTTTTGCCCACCCGTGGCCCACCCTAGGCTGGTTGTGCCTGATGACCCCATTCTGGTTGAGATGAACAAGAGGCAGGGCAGCACCGTCAGCCTCGCGCAGCCAGAGTAACACAGTTAACGCTGTTCTGGGCAGGAGACAACACTAGAGACATCACCCTGTGTCACAGCTTTACGCCTCAGCTTGCAGAAAGCACATTGAAACCATTTATCCAGCATCTTATAAAAGCACCGTTGAAAGTTTGAAAGCACCACACGTACAGAATTGTGACCAAGACAGCAGACAGGAGCTGTTCAGGGAGCCAAGAAGCTACGCAGCCCAGAGGAATCCCTGCAGGATGGATTCCCTGAAGGCACAGGAGATGAGGGCTTAGAGAGCAAGGCAGCTGGTCCTCAGCCAGTTGCTACTGTGAGGATGGTCCAGCTCTGGATGATCCATGAACAGTAATCCCCACACTTACTCATCCCTCACCTCATGAATCCTGCTACACGTAAGCAAGCCTGCAATTGCTATTAATAGAAAGACCGAAGCAACTAATTGTTCACAGCTGACATGGACAAAGACCACCACCTCCCTGAATGCTCACTGTTGAAAAACGTAGGTTCTTCAAAAGAAGACTGATAATTCTTATTGCAAAGCTTAGTCATCATAGCTACATTACTGGGCTTCTTAGAGAATGTTTGTGAGAGACTATTGCTATTGTAGGGCTACTTGAGGTCCAACACATTTAATGTGTCTCCATAAAGCTGTTTCCAACTTAGACAAGTAAATGTTGGGGTTGTCCCTTTGTACTTTTGAGTTAAACAAACACAGTATGGAAAAGAGTATGGAAGTACTAGCTACTTAGTAAAAAAGGCACTATAACTGATCTAACCATGGTAATAGGTGCTACAGAGACCTATAAAGAATCTATTTCTCTCTGTGACTGAGAAGGCAATTCTGCAGTCATCGTAGTAGAAAGGGGTGACTGGTTTATGTTTGGGGTTAGCACTGGTTTAGGTACATGGTGTGAACAACTCCTGGGGGAGACACGGGTACATGGAAGAGACGTCCAAACTGCATTTCCTATTTCTTCCTGTTCACAGAAGGAACTCAGAAAAGACCTTTTCACGAGTGCAGTTACACACTCATTACAGCTTGTCTTGGCCTTACTGTGGCAATTTGATGGGAGATCTTACCATAGAGTTGTGCCAAAAAGTGGAGGCAAAGAAATAGACTGTGAAGCTTCCCCAGAAAAGACCCCCAGGTAACGAATACTTCATTTTGGATGTTGACATTTTATTTGGGGATATGGTGAAAGAGGAAAAAGTAGCAATGGAGAGGCAAGCAGAAGAGACTCCTTTTTGTTTACAGTCGGATTAATCTATCCTGTGTATTAGTGAAAAGGATGCATTGGCACCAGCCAGAAAGGAACAGCTCTTACTTCTGGGAAGAGGGAACTAAACAGAAGCTTGATTTTTTGTCAAGAGATGTAATTATTCACTTAAGAACCTTGGACTGAATTCTAAAACATTTTTCTTTAGCATCAGACTATATAAGGGAGATTGTAGGGGAGTTACGGGCTCCGCCATGCATCCTTGTTCGGGAGAGTAATTCCTTTTTGGAGCTCTCAGGAGCCCAACGTGCAGGGGTCTCAGTGGCTGAGGGGGCACGCATCCCACAAGCAGCAATCCAAACTCTGAGCTCCTTCCCCACCAGGCTGAGGGTCTGGTGGACAACGGAAAGGTTGTGACCAGTCCGAGAGTCATTTAACCAGGCAGGAATGTGCCAGCACTACAGGACTGCAGACACAGTACCAGCTCCTGGTACAAGGCTGTGTAAGGCAGGTTAAAAATAGAAACAAAATTAAAATAAGAGGGGATTTCGCTGTGGAAAAGGGGTTTCTGGGGGTCTCAAGGAGCAGCTGTCGGAACATGGTCAAAAATGGAAGGAAGGAGCTGAGTCTTGTCCCTTCCTCCAAACCAACACTCCTGATCCTGCTCTGGAAGACTGTAAAGAGCCACCCAACAGCCCTCCTTCCTTTGACTTGCTGATCGTGGTGGGGGCACTTCAGAGTGATGTTTGATTTTCTTCTTTTTCACCTTAAAATTTTACTATCAAGAGCTCAGTGTTATTCTTTGCTATTGTTAACTGGCATTTTCTCTTATCTTTAAACTAGTCTTGAAATCGAATCTGATGAACCTGAAAAACCTCATGGTGCTACTGTTTCTCCAGAAGTGGCCATCCATATGAGTAAGACAATCCATAAGGGATAAATACATCTTAAGACGTATTTGGGAGTTTCAGGAGTTGAGGTATGCCTGCCACTGAGTTGCAGGAGCCAGACTAAGGACTACATTTATGAACCTGCACCCCTGAGCAAGGAACAGACAGCAGAAAACATGGTTAAAGACTTTAGAAATTCTCCAGACTTAGCACAACAGATCTTCTGAAACATGGTGCATCTTATCTTTGGCGTTAAACAGCGGGAAGTAACAGGAGAGAACACACAAAGGTGAACCTAATGAATTCACATTCAAGGGAAGAGAAAGAGAAACTTTTTTTGAGGGAAGAACTCCAGAAAGGAAGACTGAAGTCAGCTTTAACAAGTGCCACAATGAAGTGGAAGCAAAGGGTTTGCCGCGGCTGTGGAAGCGTGGCAGCACAGTCAAGAACAAGACAGATCTAGACCAGTCTGAACGGCTTCTCCTCAAAGGAAGAGAGTCCCAGCTCAAGCACGGGGCACTATCCATCACACAAGGTCAAGGTCCATGAAGTCTGGGTCGCCGTGCGGGCAGAGTTTGACTGTACACGGGCACTGCTCCTCAGAGCTGTACGACTTACGGGCGAAGCCCATCAATCAGTACACTTCTTTCCATTACAAAGTTATTTCCAATAAATGTGCATAACCAGATCTGTGTTGGCTCTTCATAACACTGAGTGCTGGCCAGTGATCTAAGAAGGACCCAGTCTGGTAAATGGATGGTTGGTCCTGGACCCAGTACCAGCTGAGCTGAAACTAAACCTCTTTTGGCTACTACGGCGTAAGACGACCTCGGTTTATGTACTGTTTATTTAAAATTAAAAATAAACTGCTCTTCAAGCACATGCCAGATACCATGTATGTGAATGTATTTGACCGTCACCAAGTTTGGACTATAATTTATATTTGTGTCCAAATTACATGTGTATCCTTATATACATGTGTACAAACACACATCACACCATGCCAGTTCTCTTCTGTCGGACTGTTCCTGTACTGTTGTACCAGTTATTGTGCTATTCTTGAGGAAAACAAAAGTATCAACCCAGTACCTACTTATTTCATCCAAGCACTGTTCTGTTTTTAATAGTTACAGAATAACTTGGTATCTTTGAAAAACCAGGGGTTTTCAAACTGCTTTTCAGAGCCCCAAGAAGTTCTTGGTCACCCTTCTGCTCCTTTTAGCAGAGGAACAAGGAGGACCAGTGGCAATCCTAGACTAAATCCCACTGTCTCTTCTCCCTCTTTTTTGCCCTTTGGCAGTGTTCTTTTACATAGACTCTACTATTTTGAGCTTAAAAAAAAGCAAGGCATACTCCACATCCCTGCTCAAGAAGACCAAAAAAACCCCAAACCCACAAACTAATTGTTCATTTACGTACTTCTGAAATAGGAAAAAAATTTAAAGGAAAGCCAAATAAAGCCCAAAGAAAGAATGGGATTCCTGCTGTTACATAAAACTGTAAGTTAATCTACAAAAACTCTGAAGATGAAAAATGTGTTGTAAAAATAAAAAATATCATCCACTCAACACAGTACACAAATTTTCCTATATAATAAACTAGACAAACATATTAAAATATTTGAAGTTTTAAAAAAAGGGAAAATGCTTCCAAAAATGACTCAACACCACTAAGGTTAGACTAAACATCAGGCCAATGCATTCGTTTGCACAACTTTTTGCAACGTGACGATTGTCTGGGGTGTGTACGTGAAGGTGTAGGTGTGCACATGGGGATGCAAGAATGCTGAGGGTGTCACTTTGCCATTTTAGAGTTGGTATTTCACAAATAATCGAACAAAAAAAATCTACAAATACCAGAACACATCTCAAATATTGCAAGTCACATTCTACAGCCCTTGACATTAAAAAAAAAAACAACAAAAAAAAGCTGACAGAATTAATTCAAGTACATTTGGAGTAGGTCCCTCGTGAAGTTCTTTTTGTTTGTACTTTAATTGCAGTGAATGTGGGCAGAGCTCCTCAGCAGACAGACTCAAGCGTGCCTTCCCCAGCCCTGCAAAGGACTCTGAGTTGAGGTACGCTGATCCCTCAGGTGCTCGACGCTGGGGGGGCCCAAACTCGAATGAAAAAAAAAGATGCTTGAAAACCACTTTGAAGCAAATGACATAAAATAATCTCTCAATATGAAAAGCTATCTTTGTGTAAAGGCAGTCTTTTTGGTATGTATTCCTATCGGGAGGACAAGCATGGCACTCCTTCCCAGCTTCTTGGGAGTGGACAATGAAGAAGCCTTTCCGTTGTCCTGGTGGTCCTTCTGACCTGACGTACCCTTTCCCGTGAGCCTCCCCCTGCCCTCCGGAATAACCCAGCGGGTATCACACTAATAAATACGCCTCTGCTTCACAACTTCTGTTCTCAGCTTTGTTCCTCAAAAGGAGAAGCGCTTCCTTCTCCGTGTTTCGCATTTTCCTTTGAAAACACCAGCAGAGAGATCTGCCGGCCGGAGCGGTTAAAGTCTGGTGAACTCCCTGTGGTGCTGCAAGTCCCCTATGCTCTCATAGTCACTCTCTCCTGAAAGAGCAGTGTGGTTTGTATTAGGCACAGACAAGGTCCTGTCTTCTTCTTGGCTGATAGACTGGATAGCTTCATAGTCAGGCTCCAGCTCCCCGTTGGGTCTGTCGGCTGACTGAGGCACAGTGGTAGCATTTAGGGTGTTTTCAAAGTCCTTCACGCTTGCGTAGAGGCCACTGCAGACTGACGGGGACCTCTGCGACGCAATCTCCTGAATACAGGTGTAAGGAGAATCCAGTGCCTTCGTGGCCTGTCCCGGCTTACTCACCGATGAGTACATGGCTGAGATCTAGGAAAAGGAGACACCTACTGAGTATTTAAGCAAGGCATAAAGCTGGTGTGCCCGTTTGTACCACAAGGATGCTGGTTACTTAAGAAAAGACAGGATCTTCTAATAAAAACATAGCCTTTTTTGCACATAAAAAAGCATTTCTTACAAATACTTTCTTTTCTGACGTGCATTTACAAACTGATTTTCCTTCAAAAAAAGAATGCTTTATGAAAGAAGTTTATAAACGTAAAAATTCTTTGAACATAGATCCCCTGCAGGCAAATTAGACCCATGACAGAAGGGAATGGCTTTGTAAGCAGGAGATCTTACAAGTTTTACTACGGTCCTGGAGCCAGCTTGGGCTCCATGGGGAGGCAGGTGTCACAGGGATGATCAGGTTTAGCTGCTGTAACATCGGAGAAGGATGCTGTTTGATCCTTTGGCTTTTTTTAAATTATTGTTATTTTTAATGGTAGTGGCTACTTTTCTGCTTTCAGATACATCCCAATAGGAGAGTAGTTATTTGTTGTATTTATAGGCAGGACCAAAGAGGCACCAAGCCATGTGCAGAGAAGATTAAAAATCAGGAATTACCCACGCCAGAAAATAGCAAACAGTCAGTGCCCATCCTGATACACGAGGCCTGTTCTGTTGACTAAACTCTCCCTGCAGAGAGGAGCTGCATCTTAGTCTCGGTGTATCAGAATTTAAGACTTCAGATTGAAACCTCTTAGCTACTATAAACACAAAGAGGGAGCCAGAGCTTCCCTCCTAGCTCTAAAAATCCCCTCTGAGTAAGTGGTATGCTTGAGCAAGCGTGCAAAGGTGGCCCTTAATGAAGAGGTGAAGGAGAAGCTGCTATCCACACATGTCCCTCCGCTCCCGCTTCCTGGGACTGATGCGTAGCTCTTCTGTTACATTAAAGCCTTTCCCAAGGATGCAAGGCCACTCTGGATTTGTATCATAGAATCACAGAATCACATGGGGTTGGCAGGGACCTCTGGAGATCATCTAGTCCAAACCCCCCACCGGAGTGGGTCTACGTAGAGCAGGTTCCACAGGATCTTGTCCAGGTGGTTTTTGAATGTCTCCAGAGAAGGAGACTCCACCACCTCCCTGGGCAGCCTGTTCCAGTGCTCTACCATGCTCACAGTAAAGTTCCTCCTCATGATTAGGTGGAACTTCTTATACTCAAGTTAGTGCCCATTTCCTCTTGTCCTGTCCCTGGGCACCACTGAGAAAAGACCAGCCTCACCTTCCTGACTCCCTCCCTTTAAGTATTTATAAGCATTGATCAGATTCCTCCTCAGCCTTCTCTTCTCTAGACTAAAAAGACCCAAGTTCCTCAGCCTCTCTTCATAAGAGAGATGCTCCCGGCCCTTAATCATCTCTGTGGCCCTTTGCTGTCCCCTCTCCAGCAGTTCCCTGTCCTTCTGGAACTGGGGAGCCCAGAACTGGACACAGTATTCCAGATGGGGCCAATCAATCCAATTAAAATAGTAGATGGGCACGAAAATGTCCGTTACCATTAAGCAACAATGACTGATGGAGATGAACCACATTGCTTCTCTTCATTCTTAGTTGGTTGCTTTTTGGATATTTTTTTTTCAATAAAGAGAGACATCCAGTTGTAGATGGCAATGCTACTTACTTTGTCCTGATTTCAGCCAACCAACTGGCATTAGATTACAGGAACCCAGTTCAAGAATCAATTTATTCATTAATGACTGGGAGCCCTTTGCCCAGCAGAAAGCATTAGCGCACTCTGCTCATTGCCAACTTTGTGCTTGCTTTTGTGTCCGGAGAATGTATTTCTAAATTGCACACCCGTACTGCAGATAATCACAAGCAACCTTATTTCTGTTTAACTTTTCCGTCTGTGTTTTAATCACCTTGATTTATTTGAGTAACAGACATTTTAATGCTCTAACACTTTTATTGTGCTTCCATTTGTTTCCCAGAGCCCCAAACACTTCGTTGCACAGGGAAGGTGCAGGATGTTTCAAACGACTGCTGATTATTATTCTTAATATCTTGTCAAATCAAGAGGTTGTCCTAACGATCAGCTATTTGTGGCCTCCTGTTATTTTCTGACACCATTTTTTAACCTATTGGCCTGATACAGCTATGTGCTGGGGTACCTCTGATTTTAGGAATGTGGCAGCCACAAACTCTGTGCGGAGAAACTTCGGCTTTCATTTTCCCTTCAGACAAATGTCACCTTTCTTAGATCCTGCTTAATCATGCACAGCTTATGCTAATTTCTGCCCGAAAAAAAGGTCTCTGGTTAGTTATTGAATTTCATGCAAGAAACCTACCTCATCTTCTGTAAGAGACGGATCTTCCTCTCGAGACTTGTAAGACATTGAACTAAGCCTCTGTAAAAAAGAAAAGAATGAAAGAAAAAAAAAGGCTCAGCCAACAGCGTGAAACCTGGAATAAAACCCTCCCATTACAACCAATACAATATATTTTATGGTCATTTGCTTACTAGTTCCATTTTACGTAGCCAATATCCCTAATATCCAGAGAGATCTCTGGAGATAACAGCCCTGAGGTTAGTAGAGCTTTTTAATGTATCTGCTCTTGTCCTGACCTGAAAAGGGTAAAAATAATGTAGTGGTTAAAACAAATTCTGCCCCACTGTACTCTTGCCTTTTCGCTTCTACTTAAGCAAGAAAGAGTCTCCAAAGGCTTTTGAACAATTAAGGGTTATCAGGCATTGGAAAGGGTTCTCAGGCCTTGGAATGGGCTGCCCAGGGAGGTGGTTGAGGCCCCATCCCTGGAGGTGTTCAAAAGACGGGTTGATGTAGTGCTGGGAGGTCTGGTTTAGTGATGATGCTTCTTGTTTGTTGTGCGGGTGTCTATTTTTGTCAGTTAGGTTGACAGTTGGACAAGATGATCTTTAAGGTCCCTTCCAACCTAGAAGATTCTGTGATTCTGTGATTCTGTAATTAAAAGTCAGCTGTTGTGACACACTAGTTGGCCTTCCATGTGATTTTCAGATATGCTTTTAGATGACAAAAGAATAACACCCAACTGGCACCTTCCTGGTGATTGTTACCCTTCATTCAGTGGGTCCTGGAAGTGCTGAAAGGGAGATGATGACATGTTCTCCTCCTCCACAAACTGCAGTGGCTGTACAGAGGTGCAGAGCTGCCCAGACCACTGCTCAGACCACAAACACAGGAAAGACCTGCTGCAACCCACCCTGAGATGGGCAGCTCAACCCTCAAAGCATCCCTCTGGATCCAGTTCACATGGCAAGGTTACTAAAGGATGGAGGGCTTGGTTTGGTATCGAGTCCAACTTCAAGCACGTAAAGCATCATGTAGAAATTAGGTCACGAAACACTGGGGGAGAAGCAATTTGCTCTTATGAAAAATATCTTAGGACCCTTACGGAAACAAAGACCCTGGCTGCCTCACAGCAGCTGTGAGACCTGGACAGGCTGGAGACCTGGGCAGAGAGGAACCTGATGAACTTCCAATAAAGGCAAGTGTCAGGTGCTGTACCTGGGAAGAAATAACCCCATGGACCAGGACAGGTTGGGGCTGACCTGCTGGAGAGCAGCTCTGAGGAGAAAGACCTGGGAGTCCTGGTGGACAACAGGATGGCCATGAGCCAGCAATGGGCCCTGGTGGCCAAGAAGGCCAACGGCATCCTGGGGGGCATCAGGAAGAGTGTGAGCAGCAGGTGGAGGGAGGTCATCCTGCCCCTCTGCTCTGCCCTGGGGAGGCCTCATCTGGAGCACTGGGACCAGTTCTGGGCTCCCCAGTTCCAGAAGGACAGGGAACTGCTGGAGACGGGACAGCAGAGGGCTACAGAGATGATGAGGGGCCTGGAGCATCTCCCTTACAAAGAGAGGCTGAAGGACTTGGGTCTTTTTAGTCTGGAGAAGAGAAGGCTGAGGGGGGCTCTGATCAACACCTATAAATACTTAAAGGGAGGGTGTCAAGAGGACAGGGCTGGTCTTTTTTCAGTGGTGCCCAGGGACAGGACAAGAGGAAATGGGCACTAACTTGAATAGAAGAAGTTGCACCTAAACATGAGGAGGAACTTCTTCACTTTGAGGGTGGCAGAGCCCTGGCAGAGGCTGGCCAGGGAGGTGGTGGAGTCTCCTTCTCTGGAGACATTCAAACGTGCCTGGACACATTCCTGTGGGACCTGCTCTGGGTGGCTCTGCTCTGGCAGGGGGTTGGACTGGATGGTCTCCAGAGGTCCCTTCCAACGTCATGTGATTCTGTGATTGTATGATTCCCCCCACCCTGGGGCGAGAAGGCTTTGCTGGACTCCTGCTCTGCAGTGATTCAGAGGGAACCTCCCAGCACTGTTTGTAATGAGCCATATTTTGGAGTTTAATGCAAATTCTCCATCTACAGTAATTCAGACCTCCTCCAGTGCAGATCAAGGTGGACCAGTAGAGCTATTTTTAGAACAGTCAACCAAATATCGCTTCTAGGCACATACTAGACACACAAGAATTTTTTTGTTTTTCCACGGAGCCTCATTGCAACAGTTTTTCTCCTATTTCTGTTTTTCTTGGTATTTTTACTTCTGGTAAATACCAAGCTTCAAACCCCTAGGGCACATCTGATGAAGACTCTGACCCAAAGCACACTGAAGTCTGCTCACTGCTCCCAGGGGGCTTCTCTCACACCTAACAGCCCCCTTGCTTCTTTCTCACCCTCTAGAGAATGAGCTCTTAAACCCATGGTTTGTTTACTTATTAAAAAAAAAAAAAAAGAGAAGCCCAAACATATTTTGGCCCTTTATAAGGTCTTTAGATCTGCTTCTTTGGATCTGCTTCACTATACCAGCTCAGTTTAAGTCTTTCTTATTTGTGGGATATTTTTTCTCTTGAATAAGTTATTAATTTCATCCTCACACATTAAAACAAACACATGCTTGCAAAATTCTTCAGTGAAGTTATTTTCTGTCATCAGTGTGCCCATAAGCACCACGTGTCAGGACCCTTCTACAGTTTCCCACTCAAGTATTGACAAATACCCCAGGGTGTTCTTGTTTCCCTGGGACCCAGCTTGCTTGCTTCTAAATGTGAAACCCGTGACACATGAATTTTGAAGGATATTGTCATCTTGAAAACTGAAAAAAATACTTGCTCCTAAACATTTCATACCTAGCATTATTATAAATTATGGTCAAAATCTCAACAACAGCAAAACACCCAGCATGTGTCCCCATTTGCCTTCCACTTTTGTTCCTCGATAGCACTTGATTTGTGGTTCTTTGGCTCAGCTGCTGCTCCTGACTCGGGCACCAGAACAAGATGACCATTCTCCTCTGGTGCATTTATAAGAGATTCTTTGCTCATCCTCAGCCTGCCCAAGTTTGAAACCAGATGGCAGCAGCCAAATGTACACACAGAGAGCATTTCTTCCACTGCTCACTCTGGAAAGACCTGGATGAAAAAGGGGATCCATGCTTCCTTTTTTTTTAATTAAAAAGGAAGAGCTGAAGAAAAACTATTCTGCCTCTCCAATTTTATGAAAAGAACCATGCCCAAGTGTTATTAACAATGTCTTTCTTCACAAAAATCTTCCAAAGGATTTAGATGGGTCACGGCCAATAACCAATTTAGATAATTAACTTTTACCCGTTTATTGCATGTCTGGCTCTTGAAAGGATCCTTTACCCTTTTCATGCTGTTATACACTAGAACTGTCTCTGGCTTGGTCCACCCAGCCCTCTCCCAAACGAGTGTGCTTCAGGAACTGGCATGGGCAATGGGGACCATCCTGGCCAGCATCTTCTACAGGGTGAGGCTGAAACATCCTGGACACAATCTGTTCTCTCTCTCTTGGCAGGTACGAGCTGCCTCCCCGCCTGTCCCTTCTTTGTGCTCTACTAAAGCAAAGCCTAATTGTAGCCAGAGAGACCTGGCGTGACTTACACCCAACTTCTCTTCATCGGGGTCAGGGCAGAGGGTTGAAAAGTTTGGGGTAGGGATGTCATGTTAAGCAAGGCAGCTAAATAGCCTCACAAGAGAGGAAGCAAAAAAGAATCAGTTTAACTGAAAGAGTTATCAATGTAACATACATTTCCATAAACATCTTGGGTTTGCTTGCCACATCAGAGAAAACAGGCATTGCTCTGCATTGTTTGACGCAACAAAATAGAGGGGGAAATTATCATCATCACAACAGAAAAACAACCCTGCCACCACCTCCCCACACAACGCCAACAATAATGACATTTATATATTCCATCAATTACCATTTCCAACTCTGCTGCAGCTGTAGCTCTCAAGGACAGGACAGGCACATGCTTCCATGCATAATGCATGTACCTAACAGCGAACGCGGGAGTGATCTGATGCTGCCCAAGCTTTAACTCAGGATGGCTTTAGCTCTGAATAAATTTTAATTAGACAAACACCTTTTTTTTTTTTTTTTTTTTTTTTTTTTTTTTTTTTTTTTTTTTTTTTTTTTTTTTTTTTTTTTTTTTTTTTTTTCCTAGCACTTCGGGGACTGCATGTGTCATCTCTTGATTAATCCTTCAAAACCTGAACCGTTATAATCAATTCCCACTCCTTGCAGTTACTGACACTCTATACACGGTGTACTGGGGAGCTACAGAGCAGCAAATGCTCTTCCTTTGTATCGGTGCCCAGGAAATACAATGATTTTCTGCAAGTCCTTTCACACCTGGTAGGAAAAATGTCACTGTTATGGAAAGCTGTTTTCTCTAAAAGTTTAATTAGAAATTACATATGGCCTGAATTTGGGCAGGGGGAGTGTTGGTGGATTGTTGTTGACAATCACATCTTCGCATTTTACTTAACGAGCTCATTATTTGTAAAAATGTGCTCTGAAGAGTCTAGATAAAAAAAAATTTATCTAGTTCTGAAAAATGCAAACCCAACAGTTTATGAAAAGTCTGTGCAATGACATGGAAGCATCCTTAAAATTAATTCTGGTGAAATACTAAAAATGGGAAAATAACTTGTTGATAATGTCATCACGCGATTTTTCAAGGAGCTCACCACTACCTTGTCCCTGGGCTGGAGAAAGAATAAGCTGCTGACAAAACAGCACTTTGGCCATGATGTCAGCAGGTAGAGATTCATTACTCTGTTTACATGTGACAGACAGAATCTGACAAATATGAAAGCCCACAGTTACAACCCCTCTCTCTTTCTGTCCCTCTCTCCTACAATGAGAAATGATGAGTGGCTTTGAGCAGATGCCTTAGCACTTGCACAGCTAAATCAAGGTGGCCCAGCAAAGGAGGCACATCTAGAGTTAGGACATCCACCAAGAATGGCCTCTTTTCCTTTTTGTAAATTGAGGTTTCATTAGAAAAAAAAACCAAGGGGGGAATTCCAAACAAGATACAGATGCTGACAGAGATACTGGACCCCTCTTGCAATAGCTCCCACAAGGATCATACCGCTCAGCAAAGCAGCAGAGGCCTCATGTGCAATTTCTGGATAGAATCTGGGGAAAGCCTTATGAAGTGCACGCTGCAGCCATCCGAAATATAGGCTGCAATAGAATGAGTACATGCCTATAAGGCAAAGACTATAATGTACATTTTCATATTTCCATATTTTTCAGTTTTGTATCACCTTGAGTATTTGATGGGTTCTTGGGGTATTTTTGTTATTAAAGAAAAAGTCCTCTCACCTCTCTCTCTATCATTATTTGGCTGTTTGACAAGTATTTACCTTCTCTGGTTTACTTGCTCCTTCCGTCACTTCTTCTTCCACTTCTTTTTCTTGCACATTCTCATTTTCATCAAGAAGTTTCATGGGTACCGGAGGGGGAAGTTCATCCTCTACATCTGGTGTGTTGTCAAGAGGGCTTTCTGAATTAGCACTTTGGCGACTTTTTTTATTTCGGTCAACAGATGCATATTCTGCTGATTCAATTCTGCAGTCAGGAATCTGATTCTGACCTTCAGCAACCATCAGCAAAGCCTTTGATTTGCTGTTACAGCTCCCTTCCACGCTGGCTACTGTCCCAACATCTTTAATTTCCTTCACAGTTTCATACAAGCAGTCTTCAACGATGTTCTCCTGAGAGGAGCTGTCTTTCAAGACTTCGTAAGGCCCTTCCATTCCCAGACTTTGATCATTTTCTGCATTTCTAGCTGAGATGATGGTTTCCATGGTGGTGTTAGGGGGAATACTGGGTAGTTCCCGGCTCTGGTGACATTTGATAGGCTTTCCAAGACTATCCTGTGGATCTAGCAGATCTGAGACAGATGTCTGTACTTCCTCGTAAGGCTGGATACAGGCAGTTGTGCTGTCCTCTGAGAGTACTAGAGAAAATTATGAAGAAGCATTTAAAACAAATGCATAACTATAGTGATCATCACGCTTTTCCTTTATCAAAAGGTTTCAGTTACAGACATTTCTGCACTCCATTGTTAAAATACCTTTCTCACAACATCTTAAATACTCTGTGCACCCCCAAGTCACATTATATAGCAACACCATTCACAGTAAGAACACGGGACGGGCCGGCAGGTGCAGGTGTGCATGGATGTTCAACTGTACTTGGTTATAGAATCATAGAATCACAGAATCACAGGGGGTTGGAAGGGACCTCTGAAGATCATCAAGTCCAACCCCACCACCGGAGTGGGTCTACCTAGAGCAGGTTGAACAGGATCTTGTCCAGGTGGTTTTCGAATGTCTCCAGAGAAGGAGACTCCACCACCTCCCTGGGCAGCCTCTTCCAGTGCTCTACCACTCTCACAGTAAAGAAGTTCCTCCTCATGATTAGGTGGAACTTCTTATGTTCAAGTTAGTGCCCATTTCCTCTTGTCCTGTCCCTGGGCACCACTGAAAAAAGACCGGCCCCATCCTCCTGACTCCCTCCCTTTAAGTATTTATAAACATTGATCACATCCCCCCTCAGCCTTCTCTTCTCTAGACTAAAAAGACCCAAATTCCTTAGCCTCTCTTCATAAGAGAGATGCTCCAGGCCCTTAACCATCTTTGTGATATATAACTTATACTGAATGCTTACAGGTAGGGAATGCTGGTGGGGGGCCTCAGACCTTCAAAAAAAAGCCTTGTTAGTTTTTCCACTTCTCTGTCCTTTGGAATCAAAAAGGAGAGCGGTTCTTGCTTCGTCCCTACCCAGCCCTCATCTTGTTTAACGTGCTGGCCTCACCGCACGCTGCACCAGAAGCTCCTCACCGGGAGGCTGTGCCGTACTCCTCTTAGTCTCACAGCACATAATGTAGGCTGACAACCTACTAAAGAGCCAGCCATATGCACAAAAGAGAAGGCTAGACTTCAGAAAGTAGCGTTAGGCAGAACGTGCTATTTTCAGGCCTGGGAACGGGTTGCGTATCACCGGCTCTAGAGGGTATCAGGGACTGAAAGCTATGGGACTTCTCATCCTAACAGTGCACACGTATGACATTTGCCTGGGATGTCTACACGGGCACATACAAGCACGTTTCAGGTAGGATATGGTATGTAACTTTACGTGACACTACTAGTTCTTTGAAAAAATCACTTCTGAGTAGCTTTACTTTTCTCAGTAACAGCTCCTATGATGCTCTCTCAGCAAAATCAACCCATTCTTCTATTTTCTTCAGTGGGTTTGACACGATGACACAAAGTGTTGCCAAAGCAATCAGCCACTTGATGGTGCTGCTTCAACAGCCCTGCCCCTGTTCAAGAGGCTTGCAGAAAGAGCGAGGCAAAGAACTATTAGCAAAAAGAATGCATAAGGTATAAATAAGAAATTAAAGCACATCGGTTCCTGCTATTTGGAAGGGCTGTGTAAGCGGAGTAGTATCAGTCTGAACACTGTCTGCTGGTTGACAGCATGCCTTTTGGTAGAAGCTTTGACTGCCCAGGTGGTGACCCATAGCAAAGAGAAACCCTTCCCTTCTGCAGGGCTTTGCCCATCGAGTCTCCCCGGGAGCCACACACCTACATGCGCAACGAGCCCATGGACGGGAGCAGCCTTTACCTGCCAAATCAAAGTTTAAAAATTCCTTTGGATACTTGTCTCTGAGGGGTAAAGACTGAAGAGCTCAGCCTCTGGCTGTGCAGTGAGATGAGGAGGCAGGGGACGAGGAGCACAGCCCATGGTGTCGGTGCCTGGTGTGGATACAACAGTTGGCTCCCAGCAGCTCCAAGCTGAGCTTATTTTTAGGTGCAGCTGAGTAAAATATTTTTCAGGGATACTTCCCTGTGAATCATTTTAAGCGTTCAGCAAAGCAAAGACTCAGGAAAAAAAAAGAAGCTCACTTATGTTGCCTGTTTTCTAAAATACAAAAATACAAGCGATAGCCTTGCACAGCACGGGACTGCGATCCAAAGAGGTAGTCCTTGGAGGAGGAACTGAAATATTTCTACAGCCTCCAGGAGTGTAGCTCCGAGCTTCAGCTGCATCTTCTGGTCACGTCTCAACTCTGTAGCTGGCTGAGATGAGGGAATGCCACAGTCTTTGCCTGATGGCCTGGTCAATCTGCAGATGTAGCTTAGTGGCCCAGAGGAGGACCTTAGCACCTTCCTAGTGCTGGCTGGTGGGAAGGACCAAGGGTGGCTGGTGGGAAGGACCAGGGGTGGCTGGTGGGAAGGACCAGGGGTGGATGGTGGGAAGAAGCCAGGGTGTAGGGCTGTGCCAAAGCATGACAGAGAAGTGGAGATAAAGCCTAAAATGCCAGCATATCCATGGGATGGGCTACTGACTGCCCAGCCAGGCAAACATGCTCGCTGTATTTTTTAACTTAATAAATATTATTAGGTTTTGTGTGAATTATGTCCTGTGGAAAGAGGACTGAGTGCCCTCCTGAGGTGAGCAGAGGGAAACGCAGGGTATTCAGACTAATGGTGCAACTGTGAGCTCGGAAAGCCAACGGCTGGAAATTTAAGACCTGAGGGACCACCAGTGTGCCCCTAAGGTGGGATCTGTGAGCAAGGGGACGGTGCTGCTGGTTGTCCCCCCCGGCAAGGGCTGCACTGCTCACCCTCGCCGTTGCTGAGTGCCCCGTTCTGGTCGCTGCTCGGAGGGGGCTCTGTAGCTGAACTTGTGATCGAGTGGCTGAACACCTCCTTGTCGGAAGGCTGCAACACAAATTAGTGAGATCTAATCACCATTGGATCAGAATAACCGGTCTCATCAATAGATACGTGATGGATTTCATTCTGCTCTTGGGAGACTCACAGGTATTACTGGCAGGAGAGCCACAGAATCATAGGTTGCCTAGGTTGGAAGACACCTTCTGGAACATCTAGTCCAACCATCAACCTAATTCTGATAAAAACCATCACTAAACCATGTCTCTAAGCACTACGTCAACCTGTCTTTTAAATCCTTCCAGGGATGGTGCCTCAACCCCTTCCCTGGGCAGTCCATTCCAAGGCTTAAGAACCCTTTCAGTGTCAAAATTTTTCCTAATATCCAATGAAAGCCTCCCCTGGTGCAACTTGAGGCCATTTTCTCTTGTCCCATGGCCTGTTCTTTGGGAGAAGAGACCAACCCCCCCTGGCTACACCCTCCTTTCAGGGAGTTGTAGAGAGCGAGGTCTCCCCTCAGCCTCCTCTCCTCCAGACTGAACACCCCCAGCTCCCTCAGCTGCTCTTCGTAAGACTTGTTCTTCAGACCCCTCCCCAGCTTGGTGGCTCTCCTCTGGACCCGCTCCAGCCCCTCAATGTCCTTCTTGTGGTGAGGGGCCCAGAACTGAACCCAGCCCTGGAGGTGAGGCCTCACCAGTGCCCAGGACAGGGGGACCATCACCTCCTGAGTCCTACTCCCCACGCTGTTCCTGACACAGGCCAGGATGCTGGTGGCCTTCTTGGCCACCTGGGCACACTGCTGGCTCCTGTTCAGCCGGTGTCCACCAACACCCCCAGGTCCTTTTCTGCCAGGCAGCTCCAGCCACTCTGCCCCCAGCCTGGAGCGCTGCAGGGGGTTGGTGGGACCCAAGGGCAGGACCCGGCACTTGGCCTTGTTGAACCTCATCCCATTGGCCTCGGCCCATCCATCCAGCCTGTCCAGATCCCTCTGCAAAGCCTCTCTACCCTCCAGCAGATCAATGCTCCCACCCAGCTTGGTGTCATCTGCAAACTGACTGAGGGTGCACTCAATCCCCTCGTCCAGATCATTTATAAAGATGTTGAAGAGAACTGGCCCCAGTACCAAGCCCTGTGGGACACCACTCGTGACCGGCCACCAACTGGATTTGACTCCATTCCCCACCACTCTCTGGGCCTGGCCTCCAGCCAGTTTTTAACCAAGAGGAGAGTCCTCCCATCCAAGCCATGGGCAACCAGTTTCTCCAGGAGGATACTGTGGGAGACTGTATCAAAGGCCTTGCTAATGTCCAGATAAACAACATCCACAGCCTTTCCCTCATCCACCAAGCGGGTCACTTTGTCATAGAAGGAGATCAGGTTTGTCAAGCAGGACCTGCCCCTCATGAACCCGTGCTGGCTGGGCCTGATCGCATGGGTGTCCTTCATGTGCCACATAATGGCACTCAGGATGGTCTGTTCCATGACCTTCCCAGGCACTGAGGTCAGACTGACAGGCCTGGAGTTCCCCGGATCATCCTTCCGACCCTTCTTGTGGATGGGCGTCACATTGGCCAGATGCTGGTCAGCTGGGACCTCCCCAGTTTGCCAGGACTGCTGGTAAATGATGGAGAGTGGCTCAGTGAGCACTTCCACCAGCTCCCTCAGTGCCCTTGGGTGGATCCCATCCAGCCTCATAGACTTGTGTATGTCCAGGTGTTCCAGCAGGTCCCTCACCATCTCCCCTTGGATTAAGGGGCCTTCATTCTGCTCCCCACCCCTATCTGCTGGCTCAGGGGTCTGGGTACTTGGGGAACCTACTCTACTACTAAAGACTGAGGCAAAGAAGGCATTAAGTACCTCAGTCTTCTCCTCACCCTTTGGCAACACGTTACCACCTTTGTTTGTTAAAGGATGGAGATTCTCCTTAGTCCCCCTTTTGTTACTAATATATTTATAGAAACTCTATTTATTGTTCTTAACATCCAAAGCTAGGTTAAGTTCTAGTTGGGCTTTGGCTCTCCTAATTTTCTCCCTACAAAGCCTTACAGCATCTCTGCATCCTTCCTGAGTAGCCTGCTCTTTCTTCCAAAGACCATAAACTCTCACTTTTTCTTCCCCTAAGTTGTAACCGTATCTCCTTGTTCAGCCAGGCTGGTCTTTTCCCCCAAGAGCTCGTTTTTCAGCACCTGGGGACAGCCTGCTCCTGTGCCTTTAAGACTTCCTTCTTGAAAAATGTCCACCCTGCAGTATTTTGCAAGGAGCTTGGTACAAACTAACCACAAGACAGACACAACCTGCCACAAATAAATACTTACCACCTTCATCAGATTTTCATGATCTCCATTCTGATGTTTGGTCTTCTTCTCCCTTAATGAAAAAGATGTATGAATTGTTACTACAGATTATGCTAATATACAAATGTCAATCATTAATAGACCTTACACACCTGCAGGGAACAGAGCTGTGATTCACAATAATATTGAAAATCGAATAACTAAAAATTATTACAGGGACTGGTATGACCTCTGTGTAAGGTCACCATCGAGGCAGAGTGGTGCTAAACATATCTGAAGAGGTACAACAAACACACACAACCCCTTTTCTCCTTCAGCATAAGACCACAGTAAGGAGTAACTGATAATAAAAATACTATTATCCTCCACTTATATCTGAAATGCTTAGAGATACATGAGATACATGTTTTGATGACAGACTGACTACCTGGGGAGTTCCTTGAAGTGTGTCAGTAAAATGGGTTCATCCTATGAAGAATTAGAAAAGACCCACAAAATCCAGCCTGCTCCCACTCGTGATGATAGTTATAGTTAATGATAAGCATGAGCAGTTCAAGGAGGCCTCCAAGTTCAGAGGACCAGAGGCCTTCACTTTAAAACAAATCCTGTTTCACTGGATACTTCACAGAACTTAAAGTATGGAGCACATTTCCAGTTATTAACATTTTGGAAATACAGCTCTTATTCTAAAATGCTGTAATAAACTATGAGCTTAATATAATAATAGTCCTTTCCCTAGACGAAAAGGCAAGAAAAAGGTGAGAAAATATTGACAATAAGAAATCTGTGCTGCTGCTAAAGTCTGCAATGCACCGTACTTTCCCCATTAGCAACTGTTAAAATTCTGCCTAATTAGGAAATAAGAAAACAGAGTAAGTAAGGCTGTACCAACGCAGAGCAGGGTTAAAGTTTACAAATACTTAAATTTCCTCTCTGGAAGTTTTTCTGACTTTGACGTTTCAGAAAGAACAGATTTTGTTCAGTTTTCTGTGTCCTCAACCACTTTTGAAGAGTAAGCTAGGAAGAAATTTTACATAATTGCATTTATGCGTAAACAACCTGCCCTAAGGAATGACCTGAACTAAAAGATACTGCATCCAGACTAGCAACGCAAGAATTTATTAAAAGCATCACCAGACAGTCTCTGACAACGTGTCTCTAACTGCAAAGACGTACTCAGTGGTTTGACTCTGTTTTAAAAACATCTTTCTAGAGATGTTTCAAGGACAGAAGCGTTACAAGACAAAACCTAGCGCCTAAATGGCATTTTTAAGGACTTTAAAAATAACATTTAAATTTATACTTTTAAATAAATTAAAAAAAAAAGGTATTTCTACTATTTTTACAAAGGTATCACAGGAAACTGTGATGAATAGGAAGATACTGAAATGTCATCTAACAGCTCACAAAGGCATTTCTTCTGAACCACAAACAATTACAAGTTCCAACTCAAGTTCCAACTTTTTAGGGATTCCAGCCAACCCTGGGGGCTAGTCTCGCCCACAACTCTTTCTTTTTTTTTTTTTTTTTTTTTATGGGCATTAGAGAAATCCTGCTGAAAACCAGGGCTTCCCTCTGTAGACACATCTTATGCCAGTGTAGTGTATTTTATGGCTGCACAGCCTTCTCCACGCTCCCAATGCTGAAAGGACAAAAGAACATACACCCACAGGCGTAAGAGTCCAAACCAAAGATTTTGCTGCTGTACTGAGTTATGAATAGTTGTTTCTTAATCCCATACTCTTGGGTGACTGAGCCATGCTGCTCCTCAGGGTGAAGGACCTGACCTGTCTGAGGAGGTGGAAGGGTGCCCTGGACCGAGGGCAGCCTGCCCAGCTCCCCCGTGCAACCAGAGGGGCTCAGCTTATGTGTCATGATGGGACCTTGGAATGGGAATAAACAAAGTCAGCAGAAGTGCCTGTATTGGTGAAATCAAACCCTCTTATGGAGAAGAAAACAAGCATAAGGTATGAGTACAAGACATTAACTAGCATCACTGATTCTTACTCATTTTGGCTTGAACGGCAGGATCAATCCCCTAGTCTTCAGGAACAGCCAAAGCAAGGCTGACATATGTAGAATAAATTTTTTTGATCCTGTTCAGCCCACCTGATTTTCTCAGTTTGAGGTTAGCGGCGTGACCTGCTAACAGTCAGTGTCCACCTGCACTCCAGGCTTCAGCTGAGGAGCAAGCACCTCACAAACAAACCAGTGCTTTTCCTTCACAGCAAAAGATTAAAAAAAACCCCCAAAATTTAGATTTTAGAATGAATGGAACTGTGCAAATTCAGGTTTGCTCTGAAAACAGATTTTGTACCATACTTTTTTCATTTCTGTACCTAACTCCTTGGTATTTCTTGCTAGGTAGTAAAGCTATCTCAGTCCCCTCACTATTTGACTCAAGAACTGCTACTGCCTGCTGAGCTTCTGAGCCTTACCTGTTGCAGCTGGAGCAGAGGAAGATGAGGAAGGTGAGGAACAGGAGCGTTGTCATGGCTGCCAAACTTCCCCACAGGATAATGTGGACCTGTCCACTGCCTAGGAAACCACCCTCCGGCCCCATGGTTCCGCCAGGAGCTGGCGTCACTCGGGGGTGAAGAGGTTACTCCTTGGAGAAGGCTGGCATCTGTGCTGCGTGCACCCTCTGCTTCTGCAAAAAAGGAAAACACCATGAGAAGTGAGAATAAGTTTTGAAGATAATGACTCTGACAGCTACAAATCTGGCAGGATAGATTTTCAGATCCAGGTCTTGCCAAAACTCAGTTTCCACTACAAGCCAGACAGCCAAAGAGATTTTCAGCTGCATTTCTGACCACGAAGCTCCATTTCTGATGGTGACAGAGAACAAAACCTGTCAAATATTAACACAACCTGTTACCCATCCACAATCTCAATCCCATGAATAACACGTGGTACGGTATCTCTGTGCTCTTATTTTGAGGAAAAAGTTTGTAAATCCACTTTGAGGGACAGAGTACTCTATTTTAGAGTGATGTTTGTTAACGTCCTCGAAAAGTGAGCTTTCCAAACCAACTACCAAACTTCTGTAAAGTCAGTAAGCCAAAAGAGAGCCTGCAGCAGGCATTCACCCCCTCTCTCTCCACACCTCCTGCCTGCACGTGATTTGGTGCTTAAAGTACAGCGATGAACCAGGCAAGTAAGTCTTTCAAAGTAATACCACAAAACCCTTTTTTGCAGCAGATCAGCTCTAATCTTATTTCCATGTGTAATGCTTATTTTCTTAATAGTATGCCTGGAGAGTAATAATACTGAACTTCCTTTTTTTTTTTGCTTCTCCCCACCTGAGCCTAAGAAAGCAACTAATGAGAAAGGTAGACAGAGTGGTTTTTAAGAACTTGAATAAACACAACTTCTGCCAGAGCACAGCAGCCCCTGGAGAAACATCCCAGGTAAAGGGTATTTACAATACATCGGTTTTGGTATACAATATCTTCTAAAATTTTATACATGTTTTTAATGTAATACATTGTTGACACGGCAAAATGAAAAAGAATTATTTCATTTTGCACTGCTGAAGATGTCAATTTCTCCATAATTCAGGAACAGGTTATAAAAAGTCTATTTACAGGCTTTCAGTCAGAATTCAAGGTGGATAAACACTGAAACAGAATACAATAGCAAAAAAAAAGCAGTTATCTTTTGGTAATAAAAATGTAGAATAAACATAAGATTGAATACTGTCTAAAGCCACTAAAATTTACTTTAATTTTATGCATGTATTTTCACACATATATTTATATATATATTTATATTTGAAATATATGTGTACATATTACATATTTCACAATCCCAGGCACAAATACAGGTTGGGGGGAGAATGGCTGGAGAGCAGCCCTGAGGAGAAGGACTTGAGGGTGTTGGTGGATGAGAAGCTCAACATGAGCTGGCAATGTGCACTGGCAGCCCAGAAACCAACCCCATCCTGGGCTGCATCAAGAGAAGTGTGGCCAGCAGGGCACAGGAGGTGATTCTGCCCCTCTGCTCTGGTGAGACCCACCTGGAGCTCTGTGTCCAGCTCTGGAGTCCTCAGCACAGGAAGGACATGGACCTGTTGGAATGGGTCCAGTGGAGGGCCACAAAGATGATCAGAGGGATGGAGCTCCTCTGCTGTGAGGACAGGCTGAGAGAGCTGGGGTTGTTCAGCCTGGAGAAGAGAAGGCTCCAGGGAGACCTCATAGCAGCCTTCCAGTATCTGAAGGGGCTACAGGAGAGCTGGGGAGGGACTCTTTGTCAGGAAGTGCAGTGACAGGACAATGGGGTAATGGTTTTAAATTGGAAGAGGGGAGATTGAGATTGGATACCCGAAAGAAATTCTTTGCTGTGAGGGTGGTGAGAGCCTGGCCCAGGTTGCCCAGAGAAGCTGTGGCTGCCCCATCCCTGGAGGGGTTCAAGGCCAGGCTGGATGGGGCTTGGAGCAACCTGGTCTGGTGGGAGGTGTCCCTGCCCAGGGCAGGGGAGTTGGAACTCCATGATCTTTAAGGTCCCTTCCACACTAAACCATTATATGATTCTATATTCCAAGAAGAACCAAATCTTACTAATTTATCCCTGGTGGATAAAAGCCTTTTCTTTTCTTTCTTCTTTCATATATTAATGGCACTGCAATTACTTGAAATGGGAAGAAAAAACCAAAAGATGGAAAAAGTTGCCAACCCTGAAAAGACAAACTCCAAAGTGTAGTTAAACATTTCTAGTTTGGCCAAGTTATAAGAAAGCCAGATAATCTATAACTTCTCCAAACCCATAAATACACAGGACAGGAAGAGCAGGTGTCACAGACCTTGCCAAAGCACAGATGTATCTTACTGGTAGCCTTGAGCATTGACACCAAAGAGCCATCGCTCTTTGGGGCTGACCCCTGCCAAGCAATGTGCCTATGTGGTTATCTTGGTACAGCTTAAAAAATTAAAATTTAAAAAAAAATTAAAAGCAATGGCAGACCATTCTAAAAATGATGTATTTTTCAGGTGTGAATCTGGTACAGCCCTGCTTCATCCTTATTTTAAAGCAAATTTAAAGGGTATTTCTACCCTGAGTCACAGTCACATCACTGACTGTGAAATGGAGAGACCTTAAGAGAAGCAGAATGAGGTTTGGTGGGAAGATGTGGTGGGATGCCTGCAAAGACCTCTCTGATGAGGTGCAAGGGAACTGAGCACTGGGGTGGATTCCTGTAGAGGAGACAGACTGTCCTTATTCAGAAAGCACTACCAAGCACAGCGCACTGCCTGCCTTAACTAGCTCCAAACCTTTGTTAATTGTTTGGAATAGAAAGTATTTTTCTTGTCAACTTTCATTTTTTATGAATTTTCAAAGACATTTTCTGCCCCGTTAAAGCTTTTAAAAATTATTCATAAAAGATCTTTTACCTTCTTTTTTCCCATTCTTTTGCCCTTAAAAAATTATAGTTTTCTTCCCTCCTTGGAAAAAAAGGATATATTGAAAATTAAATGTGAAAAAAAAGAAAACGGAATAATGTCTTTCTTCAGCATTTTTGTTGTCTTTTCTGCCTTACTTTTCCCAGGAAATAAAAAGAGAGAATTCAAACAAAAAAGAAACCTCTTGTTTTGTGGGTTTTTTCCCCCCAGATATTTGCCAAATAAAAATATAAGAAAAATAGGGATTTCAAAATATTTTTCTTTTTTTCTTAAAACAGAATAACTATTTTTTTTTTTAAGGCAGACACAAAGTTGACTTGAAAGATATCATTTAAATTATTTCTACTAAGTTAATGATTTTATAGCCTCTCTGAAGAACAATATTACACTCCTCTCAGAAGTAATGTACCAAAAGCTAATACAGTAGGAAAAGTTATTCTTTTATTCTACATATATATATTCTTAAGGCTGCTGGCTTTTAAATAAAGATAATATTTGAGCTAAGGAAAGCTTAAGACACATGGGGAGCAGCCCCATGGAAAAGCTGCATCTTTGAAGACAGAGTGAGGAAGTGTTGGGATGAGCAGGAGAGGATGGAATTGAGCCTGAGCTTACAAAGGAGCGAGATCCTTTTCAAGGAGGAGGAGAGAGGCAGAGGGAGACCTACACATCAATGGCAGGAGTGAAGTGCAAGACTGAAGCCGGACAGGAGACACCCCACCAGGCAGAAGCCAAATGGAGCAAAGAGAGCGACCGAGGGCAGGAGACGTAGTTAATTTACAGCAAAAGAGCAGGAATTCAGATACCAAAGCTTTGACTGTGAGTTGAGAGAAAGAGGTCAGAAAAGTTCAGAAAAGAACAGTGGCACTTGAACCAGGAGAGGCAACTGCAGGAGACACCAGTTACCTGTGCAAGCAGAATAGAGTAATAAATTGGAACAGGCTGATGCCAGATTAAGCCCTGCGTGAGGGAAGCTGAGCAGACAAGATGTGACGACTCTTAGCTCCTTGAACGGTGAGAGTTTGGCATAAGCACTAGAAGACCTAGAAGCTTCTCAGCACACAGGACCAGAAGTAAATATAATTATAATACAAAAAAAAGCATGCCCACATTCATCCTCTGTGAACCCTTCCCACAAAGCGCCATCAGAGGGGCTTACTCCTACTGTTAAATGCCTCCCAAATGATGAGGCTGAAATAGCCTTCACTCGGGAGGGTGCCTGCAACACAGGAGAGCTTCTCAGATACAGTTCTTCACTGTGAGGGTGGTGGAGCACTGGGACAGGTTGCCCAGGGAGGTGGTTGAGGCCCCTTCCCTGGAGATATTCAAGGAGAGGCTCGACGAGGCCCTGGGCAACCTGGTCTAGTTGGGGGTGTCCCTGCTGACTGCGGGGGGGTCGGACTAGATGGCCTTTGGAGGTCCCTTCCGGCCTGGGCAATTCTATGATTCTATGATTCTATGAAATACTTGAAGCTGGACAAGCACCCCTCAGCCCCAGACAGAAACCTGGCAGAGAGATACACTGAAAACACACCTGTCTGAACCCCCTCAGTGAATGCCTGGGCACTCAAACGTTAATGTATGCCTAGAAGAATGGATTTTGGAGCTGCTTCAGAAGCTAGCTTTAAAGAGCAACTCATTTGCAGTCAGAAGTATGGAACAAGCAGCAGGCAATTTCAAAAAGCCCTCAGACGGCTGAAATGGTTAACTCCTGCTTTTACAATAAAAAGCAATATTGTGCTGCCCTCTGGTGAAGCCCTCTGTTTCAGGACAGGGATTTGTGGCTCTTGCTAGGGAGCTTCAGAGCTGAAGGCAAGCCCTGCTGCGCAGGATGGAGTTGACACAGGGCTTTTCCATCCACCACTCTCCAAAGCCTGCCAGGCTCCAACACAGACACTGCCGAGACACATCAACAGTCAGTTGGAACAGGTTTTGGGTTTGCTTTTTTTTTCATGCATGAAGATCTCTTAAGATGAAGATTTCTTTTGTTGTCCCCTTTCCACAGAAACCTCCACACAAGTTTTTGGTGATGTTGAGCTCTAAAAAAAAGAGCCAGAGACAGGCCTGGAACACCTGGGTAAAAAAAATATGGTTATTTCACCTAAACCAAAATGCAAACCACAGTTGGCGTTCACACTTCAAAGTGACTGTCAGTTCAGAAAACTAATCCTTTCACTACATTGAATAAAATTTCTCCTTCTTCAAGCAACTTTCTCTTTCTTTTCAGACATCAGTATTTGCCATTAGTGGAACCTATATGACAAATGCTGCCTGTAGCCATTTCCTCCAAATGGCACTTCAATGTCCAATTGCATTTGCGGTTTCAGAAAGATGGATATTTCACTGCATGACCCGCGCTTTCATGGCAAATAATGTGTTATTCTTCCCTGCAGCTGTTGCAGGGATAAAGCAGAGCCGAGGCAGCTCAGCCAGAGTCCATGAGGAAGGGAGTTTAGGATCACAGAATCACAGAATCTTCTAGGTTGGAAGGGACCTTAAAGATCATCTTGTCCAACCGTCAACCTAATTTTGACAAAAATAAACACCCACAGAGCAAACAAAAAGCAACACCATCACTAAACCATATCTCCCAGCACTACATCAACCCGTCTTTTGAACACCTCCAGGGATGGTGCCTCAACCACCTCCCTGGGCAGCCCATTCCAATGGCTGATAACACTTTCGGGGAAAAAATTTTTCCTAATATCCAGCCTGAACCTCCCCTGGTGTAACTTGAGGCCTTTTCCTCTTGTCCCATCGCCTGTTCCTTGGGAGAAGAGACCGACCCCCATCTCTCTACACCCTCCTTTCAGGGAGTTGGAGAGAGCGATAAGGTCTCCCCTCAGCCTCCTTTTCTCCAGGCTGAACACCCCAGCTCCCTCAGCCTCTCCTCACAAGACTTCTTCTCCAGACCCCTCACCGGCTCCATTGCCCTTCTCTGGACACGCTCCAGCCCCTCAATGTCTTTTTTGTGGCGAGGGGCCCAAAACTGGACACAGTACTCGAGGTGGGGTCTCACCAGTGCCCAGTACAGGGGGACCATCACCTCTCGAGTCCTGCTCCCCACGCTGTTCCTGACACAGGCCAGGATGCTGGTGGCCTTCTTGGCCACCTGGGCACACTGCTGGCTCCTGTTCAGCCGGTGTCCACCAACACCCCCAGGTCCTTTTCTGCCAGGCAGCTCCAGCCACTCTGCCCAAAGCCTGGAGCTTGGGGATGTGCAAGTGCAAATTTGTTGCCAAACTGAGGAATAAAAAAATGTATTGGGGGTGAAGCAGTTTGGAGCATTAGGATATAGGCTGCAGCTTCAAGGAGCACATGGAATGACAATTTCAACTAGCGAGGAAAAGCTTGGATTGAGACCTGAACTCCTTTGAAGGCCGGGAACGGAGAGATCCAGTGTGTTTCAGGTCTGACCTGGATTTTCTGAGCAAAGATCTGCCCGAGATGACAGCAAAACACACACAGGATGTACTTTGCGAGAGGTGGATGCCATCCTGGCAGGAGATGGCAGTGTGTCCATCTCCCACCGCCTTCCCCCTGGGCTCCTGGGTTTTACAACCACTCATTCATGTCCCGCTGCAAACCGCGCTCGGCCCACGCCTTCCAGAGGGGAGAGAGTGGGAGAAGCCCTCGGCTTCACCTCTCTGCTCGTCTTAATGAATTATAGATGGAGTGTAGGCAAGGGAAGAAATGGCTGTGACAACTGAGCGACTTTGAATGTGAGAAGCCAAACACAAGAGGACAGGAGAGACTCGGGGAGGGTTGTGGGATGGCGACTCCTGTCCTGGGCTGCCAGGCGGGATTTGGACCAGGAGTTTCACCTGCTTGCTTCTGAGCTGGGCTTCAGTTACAGGGCTCCTTCTCGGGCCACTCCGCCTCCTACCACCCTCTTCTTCCCATCCCCTCTCTTTCCAGTGCCTTCAGCTTCCTGCTGCTGAAGGGCAAAACAGATTAGTCAGACCATTGCTTGGAAGATCACCTCCACCTCAGCAGGGCAGACCTGAGAGGGATAGCGGGGAAGAAGGTCGTAATTGTTAAAGGAGATTTTTATTGGTCTGGGTAGCAAGCCCATGGGGAGCTGTACTAAACCAGAAAATGGTGAAGTACAACATGTGTGGAACCACAAACTGAGACAGGAGCCGAGAAGTATGAAACTCTTGTCTACACACAGCTGCCAATGCTGTCATTCAAACACAAAAAAAAAGGAACACAAACCTGGGCTACAACAAACAGGCTGTGGCAGAAACTGTCCTGCAGGTGTGAGAAACATCTGTGGATGCTGACCCTTTTATTTTCTGTTCCTCCAAATACTGAAAACAGACTTTGCCTAAGAAGCCAGAGTCCTACAGGAGACCTAATGAGGTCCTGTTACCTTATTCCCTCTCCAGAAAACTGCCTCTGCAACTTCAGACCCAGCTCAGGGTGCAGTGTCACAGAATCACAGAATCACATGGGGTTGGAAGAGACCTCTGGAGATCATCTAGTCCAACCCCCTGCCAGAGCAGGTCCACACAGAGCAGGTTGCACAGGAACATGTCCAGGTGGGTTTGAATGTCTCCAGAGAAGGAGACTCCACCACTGCCCGAGTGGTGAGGGCACTGGTGCCCGAACTGAGGTCCTGCTTGGCAGAACCTCTCCTAACACCACAGTGCCACCAGAACCAAGATCTTGAAGTTTCTTCAAATGCACTGTAAAAAAGTTGTGAGACCTATTTCTGTTACCATTCCTGCAACCACCGTGCCTTGATTCAGCTTTTAGCTGTTTCTATCCAGACCCAGTACTGAACTACACAAAACTGAAGACCAAGATCACCTTCCTCATGCACTACTTTTGGGGTTCCCGTGCACTAAATCAGGACAGATCCTTTCCTAGGACAGACCGATGCTCTTTTGGTGCAGTTGTGTTTTTTGAGCTGCTTGGCTTGGCAGCACCCGTTTAAAAGGAGCAGTTAAAGACAGACATGTCTTACTCCAAGCAGGGAAGAACTGCTGCAGGAGACCAGATGTGCCCATAATTAAGGCCTCATCCTGGAAACCCGATGCCCAGGGCAGAGGGGTTGGAACTCGATGATCTCTAAGGTCCCTTCCAACTCTGACCATTCTGTGATTCTATGATGGTGGAAGGAATTACTGCCATGGACTGTGCTGCTGTTGCAGGCTGTCAGACGAGCTTTGCAGAGACTGTGTGTGCCATAAGCTTTCCAAAAAGTTAATGTTTCTGCTTCGTGAAGCAGCAGAATAATGAGGTTCTGATTTAATTCCCCGCTGTATCTACTTTTACAGAAATCATAGCTGGCTTATCAAAGGATGTGTGTGTGCTCTATAATGCAAAACCAGATCTAAGATTGTACTGAACAGTGTGACCAAACCACTGGTCACTTTTAACCGTTTCTAAGTCTTAACATCTCTGAAAGAGAAACCAAGTCTCTCTGAAACCATCTTTCTGTGGCATTGCAGAAAAATTAAAAAAGGCCTTTGCAGCAGTGATCTACTGATCTACACCACAATCTGCATTCATAGTCCAATCAACTCATTCATGCCTTGTCAGACCACGTCACCTCAAGGTCAACATATTCAAAGCTGACCTGACTTCTCCTTCCACGCTTTTCCTCTACCAGAATTTTAGCAATTCCACACGAGCCTGCATCGGAGGCTGCCTCTCCTCCTCAGAAAGACATCTGGGAAGAATGCAGACAGCAGTATGAGCAATTAAGCGTGTGAATCCAAGAGCTCGCTTCAAGGCAGTGGAATAGTTTCTATTAAAATGGTGGAGAATTTTTGAAAATAAGAGATGTCACCAGCAAGGTGGAGAATTTTTGAAAATAAGAGATGTCACCAGCCAGGTGACATCTGAGTAGATGTATAACTAGCACTTAGCAGACTTTCTCAGCAGACTGTAAAACTAGGTTTTCAAAAGAAAGCGAGCATAATTGCACGTGAACACCATTATGTCCCAGTGAAAGACAGTCTGCATCCTAGGGTTAATGCATGTGCAAAATTAAGCATCTAACTTGTCACGTAGCTAGAAAATTTATTTGCCACGTTCACAAGGTCCTTCTGCGCATAAACCATAACCCAACGGTATCTTCCATTATAAATAAAATCCTGAGCAAACAAGTTTTTAAACTAACCACTAAAAGCTCATGAATTCATTCCAGAGTGGGTAATAATATCACCCCCATCTCCCTGCCAGCAGCAGACCCCCCTGCCCCCAGCAGAGGCAGGGGGAAGCGGGGCGCTGGGGACACAGCTTGCAGGCACAGAGCATCGCCTGGGCTCGGCCAGCTGCTGAGGGAGAAACTAATAATGAAGCCTCTGTGAAACGGCTCCCAGGAACACCACCACATATTTTCCCCAGGCTTCAGCAGCCAAATAATGACTGTCTTGAATGCGACAGCAGAAAAGCTTTCTCTGACGAGTGACCATGCCAAAGATTACAGCTTAATTGTAGCATATTATTCTCTTTCCCACACCCCCACAATATCCCATATTGCTTTCTGGCTGCACTGAAGTAATTAGACCACGATTACTGCATACTTCACAGCATATAGAAATGAAAGCTGTCTTTGTGAAGTGTTTTCTAGCTCTGACAAAACTACTCCTGATAGCTTTGATTTCTGGGAACTAGATTTCATATTAAACAGCCTGTTTATAATCACACTTTGCTGTTTATGCAATTCTGCCATCAAATCATAGAATGACAGAATGGTTTAGTGTGGAAGGGACCTTAAAGATCATGGAGTTCCAACCCCCCTGCCCTGGGCAGGGACACCTCCCACCAGACCAGGTTGCTCCAAGCCCCATCCAGCCTGGCCTTGAACCCCTCCAGGGATGAGGCAGCCACAGCTTCTCTGGGCAACCTGGGCCAGGCTCTCACCACCCTCAGAGTCTGTCTTCATAGGGGAGGTGCTCCAGCCCTATAATCATCTTCACAGCCCTCCTCTGGACCTGTTCCAACAGGTCCATGTCCTTTCTGTGCTGAGCCCCATGCCAAGTCCCCTTTCAGTCTTTGCAAATTCATGCAATAACAATGAAAATAGAGAAATTCCCCCTAGCCTGGGAAGCGGGCACACACAGAGATTGCCTCTGTCATCTGACCTAAGAGACCTGTAAAATTCATGGCAATCGTACTTGTTCTCAAACTCGTGTTTGAATCAGGCCCATGAAACACAATAGACAGATAGTACTTTTCCAGAGGCTAGTTCCAGTTTCCAAACGACCCTGAACTTATGAAAATACAGAAGATTGCAAAATATGCAGCAGCAAAACACAATGCTCTGATTGTCCCCAGTGAAATACTGCTGAAGAAGAACTGGGACTTTTTTAAAAAAAACCAAGACTACTACTTAGAGTAGGATTCAACTTCTGTATGTTTACATCTCTAAATACAGGCTTCTATTCACCCAGATGTTAATTATGGGATCCCACCTGAGAGATCTCACCTCCGTTCTCATCACAGGAGAAGGCTAAATGACTGCCACTGATACTTAATTTTTAGATTGTTAAAATTTTAGTAGTTATAGTGAGATTAACTCTAACTAAACTGAGAAATTTAAAAAATGCCTTGTATCCGACTGTCAGGACGTTACAGCCTTTTTATGTGCCTTGAGTGAGATCCCCCCATAATGAAGCACAATAAAATCATTCCAATTTTGAAAAGCCTAAGCAAAAAGAATTTTAAATCTAAAAAGCTCAGATTACTGAGTGCCTATACACTAACACTAGTGTATAGACACTGGTATATATATATAGTGTATCTAACACTAGCACATAATCTATAGATATCAAACTCTGGAGGACAAGAGTGTTCCAGGGAAGCTAACTGATGGTCCTTGGAGGCAGAGCACAAGTTACATATGAAGGGTTTGTTACAGTTCAGATTAAATAATCTTCAGGCAAAAGGAATTAGTGAGAAATGAGCTGTGTAATATCCCACCGCAAGAGAGGCAGCACTCAGCCATCCAGCTTAGCGACAGGCCAATTTTAAGAAAAAAACATTCACCTTGCAATGTGCTTTGTAAAGGTAAAGAGCTCAAATTTCTCATTATTCACTCTAATTTATTTATTTGGTGCATATATGCAGAGCCTTCTTCATTGCTGGAGGTGCTCCCTGCCCTGAAGAGTTTACATTTTACCTAGATAAGACCAAGGCAGCACATGAGAGAATCCCTGTGTAAATAACTCCTTTTCATTAAAAAAAAGTCCAAGAACAAAGTAGATTTGGTGGCTTTGGAAGAGCTCTTTGGCAGAGATGAGAACTGATCCGGTGTCCTCAGCCAAGTGCTGCATCTACGTGATCTTCCTTTTCTCCTTCGAGCTGGAAACACAGCCATGTGGTCCTCGAGGAAAGGTGCTGCCTTAACTTCAGTCATGTAAAAATAATCTAAACTGGCTGCCTGTGTGCTCCGCATGGTCAGTAAAGACTAACTTCCACCTGAGGATAAAGGAGTACCGTCAAAGATAGAGGAGACTATGTATGACCTTCAAAGCTGCTCATACCTAGTCTTTTCCTACTGAACAGTGAACTTTCAGACACCTAGAATTCAGAGAGGAAGTGTCTTTACATCATGGACAAAAACATGGGAGGTTAATGTGTGGTCACCTTCTGGGAAAGGTGATGTACAACAGACATGGTTTGAATTTCTTGAATTCACTCCTTTGAGCTGACTTTCGTGGTTGGCACATGAGCACAGAAAACACGGCTAAGCCTTTGCACGGCAGGAGCAGCACTGACACGGGCAGGTCTTTTCATGGCCTCACTTTGCACCATTTCATTTTAATTTCTCCCCAAGACTAGCATTATTATGCAATTCTGTCCTTTCCGTTGGAAGCAGAGCTGGGGTAAATGAATCCCCCTCCTTGCTTCTGACAGTCCAGTGTATCCTGCAGCTTCACCTCCCCACCCAGGTGGCAGGGATGCCCTGTGTGGGGTAGCGAGGCAAAATAAACCCCATTGCTTCCTGCCCCCCACCCCAACATCCTGACACACGGTGCGTCTTACCCATTTGCTCTCCTGCTGTGGAGAGGGAAATATAAAGCTCTGGGCTTGATCCCAATGGACTGAGACAGGAGAAGTTAATCATGGGTCCCATGGGAATGATCTCTGAGCTGGATTCCCCCCATGCACACCCAAACCCCTCACTGCCTCATCATGTCACACAGCAAATACGATTATAAGATCTAATGAACTGCAACTAATGTAATTCTGAAAGTCTTCACAGCTAATGAAAACCAGGTCTTCCCTTCCTCTATTTAATTGAGATGTTTGGTTCATACACTGTAGAAAATAAACCCTCCGTAAAGCTAGGTATGAATATTGCATTTACATATCTAGCAAAAGCTGTTGCTTGTCATGGTTTTGGGGCTCTTTCTCCTCACTACTGGGTATTTATTGGTAGCAAACTATCTGTGAAGGGAAATGGATTTCAGAAAATAAGTATTTTCTCATGTTGGTGGTGATGAGAGAGTGGTGGGGAATGGAGTCAAATCCAGTTGGCGTCCGGTCACGAGTGGTGTCCCACGGGGCTCGGTACTGGGACCCGTTCTCTTTAACATCTTTATCAATGATCTGGACGAGGGGATCGAGTGCACCCTCAGTCAGTTCGCAGATGACACCAAGCTGGGTGGGAGTGTTGATCTGCTGGAGGGTAGAGAGGCTTTGCAGAGGGATCTGGACAGGCTGGATGGATGGGCTGAGACCAACGGGATGAGGTTCAACAAGGCCAAGTGCCGGGTCCTGCCCTTGGGTCCCACCAACCCCCTGCAGCGCTCCAGGCTGGGGGCAGAGTGGCTGGAGCTGCCTGGCAGAAAAGGACCTGGGGGTGTTGGTGGACACCGGCTGAACAGGAGCCAGCAGTGTGCCCAGGTGGCCAAGAAGGCCACCAGCATCCTGGCCTGTGTCAGGAACAGCGTGGGGAGTAGGGCTCATGAGGTGACGGTGCCTCTGGACTGGGCACTGGTGAGGCCCCACCTCGAGGGCTGTGTCCAGTTTTGGGCCCCTCACCACAAAAAAGACACTGAGGTGCTGGAGTGTGTCCAGAGAAGGGCAACAAAGCTCGTGAGGGGTCTGGAGAGTAAGTCTTATGAGGAGATGCTGAGGGAGCTGAGGTTGTTCAGTCTGGAGAAGAGGAGGCTGAGGGGAGACCTTCTCGCGCTCTATAACTACCTGAAGTGGGGTGTAGAGAAGCGGGGGTCGGTCTCGTCTCCCAGGTCACGGGAGACAGGACAAAGGGAAATGGCCTCAAGTTGCACCAGGGGAGGTTTAGATTGGATATTAGGAAAAATTTTTTCACTGAAAGGGTTATTAAGCCTTGGAATGGGCTGCCCAGGTAAGTGGTGAGGCACCATTCCTGGAGGTGTTCAAAAGACGGGTTGACATGGTCCTCAAGAATATGGTTTAGTAATTTTTATTTCCTATTTCTTATTTATCTTTTTGTCAGAGTTAGGTTGATGGTTGGACTAGATGATCTTTAAGGTCCCTTCCAACCTAGACAATTCTATGATTCTATGTCGCTTGAAGGGAAATTTCCAATTTGAATGTCATCTACTAACTACTGCTTTGCAATCTGAACTTGGTATGAGCAGAACATTTCCTCAACATGAATAAATCATGATCCTAATAAAAATACACTCCTCTTGCACCTAAGCAAGAATCGGAAGCCAGCAGCTGGCCTATAGCTTGTAAACTTGGATTTGCTGAATAAGAAATGACTAAAAAAAAAAATACACCCTTTTTTTCCCCTTCCTCCAGTCTGTTCTTTTTGCTGCCTGTTGGCATCGGTTTTTCTGCAATTTAAGCATCACTAATGCTGCAAGACTTCCCTGCCTCTGTGCTTTCCTGTGTTACTATCGCTGGCGTTATTTCAGGAGGAAGCGCTACAATCTGGGTAGAGCTGCAGAGAGAAGGATAAATACATCATGCCTGCTGCAGAAAGTCCTGCTGCTCCCGTGAGTTGAGAGCCACCACAGCACGATGGCAGAGAGGCACTTGCTCTTAGGCAGGACAAGCAGACACAATCAATACCCAGCCTGGCTTTTCTTCTAGGTTTCAGTTTCGTGCTGACCCAAATTGCTACTTTTTCCCCACTGACCTTGATCTTGTTAGGGTTTCGAAGGAGAAGAGTAAGAGTGGAATTTGATGAAAACCCACACTGCGTACAGGATAGTTGCTCTTCAGGGACCAGAGAGACAGTCAAGACAGACTAGGTGAGGAGATGAACAGGCTTACACAGGCAATGTACGAGGGGAAGAGCAAGCTCAGGAACTTTGTACAGTTGGTCAGTAGGAAGCACATCTCACGGAATCACAGAATCAGGGAATTGTCAGAGTTGGAAGGGACCTCTAGAGACCATCCAGTCCAACCCCCTGCCAAAGCAGGGTTGCCCAGAGCACATCACTCAGGAGCATCCTGGCGGGGCTTGAAGATCTCCAGAGAAGGGGACTCCATGACCTCTCTCAGCAGCCTGTACCAGGGCTCTTCCACCCTCACCATAATATCTCATTCATAGAGCAGCTGAGAAGTGTCTTTCAGCTGAGCAGATGTGACCACATCATGCACACGCACTAGAGTCCTGCGCTCACATCCATGTGCACGCACACCACGTGCAGCTACTGCCTCCACTCTGGCACGGCCAGGAAGCCTCCACCTCTGTTGTCTTGCCTTCTTCTGGTACCTTCACCCACCCTCTGCCACCTGCGGAGCCTCATTCCTCCTTCCACAGCTGGCACCTCCTCCTTTCTGGAGGAGAAACACAGATTAATTTGATGGCAGAAATAGTGAATTAATTTTTTGGAGGTCATGGCGGTGTTGCCACAGCTCACCTCCACCTCGTGGCTCCATGAGCTGCCATCAGTTCTCCACCCACCTCCAGGCTTAGTCCTCCTAGCGGGGCACTGCTACCCATACCATTAGCCAAGTATTTCTCACCCTGGGCAACATCTTTGTTTTAGCAGTTCTTCCCCACTGAATTGTTTTGCTATAATAATACACCAATCAAACATACTCACACAAACTCCTTATAAAATTACTGATATCAACATCTACTTGTTACTTTAGTTATGGTCTATTAGGATGCCCAAGTGGTGACAAAAGGCAGGGCATGTCAGAAATACAAGGGACAGGTGACAAGAAACACATGAAAACGCTCTCAGAAAAAAAGAATGAAATGATATGAATTAAGGAATAGGACTGCTTACCTAAAATGTGATAAATAACATTAAGTGACACACAAGACATAAACGTATGCGTGCTAATGAGAAGTCAGCTCAAGAATACATACAGCTACAATACAAACAGCCCCCCCAGCAATTTCAACAGCTAGTTACCTTTTACAATTTAGAATTACATCACTGCTACAATACCCTGTTGTGCTCTGATTTTCCTTCACCAAGCAGTCTGGATTTCACCTGCTTTATCTTTATTCTTTGAGAAAAATTTGCCATGCTCAGGCCTGTTGTAATACCCTCCCGACCGTGGCTCATTTTAAAGGATAATCTAACACTATATGGTGAACAAACCTTTTTTATCCTTTTCCACTACTTGGGGAGACAGTTCTACTGTAAAGCAATCAGATTCTGCAGAAGGAAACACTTTTCAAATAAACCATTCACAAATGAAGAGTGTGACCGTTAGCTACTGAAAGCTGAAACACAGATTAATTTGATGGCAGAAATAGTGAATTATTTTTTTTCTTTTGTTAAAAGATTTTCTCAACAACAACGAACAGCTGGCTAACTGCCTGAAGAGCAGAGGGCATCCAGCTCTGCATTTTCTTAGACGCAATGCCGACCTGATGTGCTACTTGCAGGAAATCAACCATGCCACCTCCTTTTAGAGAACCCTTTTTTGCCTTTTCAGCTGACTCGTACCCCATGACCGCACACCTTCGTTTGGGGCAGCTGCTAAACTATTTGCTTTGCTACTTATTTCCAGGAGTTAACCAACTAACAGGAGAAAGGCAAGACTAAGTTCGGCTGGAGGAAAGCAAAAACAACAGAAAAGACTCATTGCTCTCTTTTCCCCAGTTTCACAAGTCTAAAAATAGCAGAAGGGAGCTAACAGATATTATGTGGGCAAGAATGAGAACCAGACGGGAGAGGAAGAATTTATTCTTAGAAAATCCCTCATTTTGGAATGGTTACACACAGGCACGCACTGACCCAAATAGATCACGGCTCATATCATTCCCTAGTGCATGCAAACAGATAAAATGCTGACGTGCACCAAAAAGGGTTTGGGGCAAAAAAAAGCAAGCAAAAAACTGCCAAAGAAAGAAAAAAAGCACAGCAGCCAGTACACAACCGCTAACAGGCAAAGACAGCACTGCTGGCAAATGCAGGTGAAGTGACGGCAAGGAAAAGGCGAAACAGTGATGGAAAGTTCAAAGGTCAGCCCGAAAAGATGGAGAAAACAAGCCAGTTACCATAGAGTACCTACTGCTGGCTCAGAAGGACTTCCATTTGACCCATTTCAGGATGCCCAAATTATTCTGCTCTGCTGGTGCTGCCCAGTGATGGAGCCTCAGTGCCACTGATTTCCCCCGGCGCATCTTTCTGCCTTGGCTGGATCTCCCACCTCGCTGCTCTGTGGCTCTGCAGATGAGACTGGAGGATGGGGAGACCAAATCCACAGTGTGTCTCGCCAGCTGAGTGACAGACCACAGCAGAGCAGGCACATGGGCAGCAACTACCCTTTTCTCTCTTTTCTTCCTCTCAGCCCTTCCATAGGTTCTTCATTTCCTATCAACAAAGTTCCAGGTGGCCCTGCAGGCTCAGTGAAATGTCACATGTGTGATGTGATGGGTGGGACTCAGCCACCCATCAGGAGATGCCTGAGATGCCCAAGGATGTCTATGCGTGAATGATGTGTCTGAGCCTCCTATGTTTCCAGGGGCTGCCAGGCAATGGAGCCTGGCAAGGGATGCAGCTGACTAGCTCCCAGTTGGTGCAGGGATGCCATTTAGTTGCCTAAACACTGGCAGCTAGGACCACTTGAGTTGCCAGAGGATATCCAAGCTATCTGGATGTTTATGCAGATACGTCCACAGAGACAGACACCTTGACTTAGGAACTGCAGGAGATTTGTGCCCTTCTGGGGTGGCAGCTGGAGGCCAAAGGGCACTGGCATATGGCATTTAAAACCGCATTCAATGCTCTCTCTGGGGCATTGAATGGAATTAATTGAATGACACATCTGGATGTGGTTGGCAGAGATGGCACAGGACCTACAGAAAACTCTTGCGCTTCCTAAATATTGATTATAGACTATCAATGATGTCCCAGGGCATCTCAAAAGGCACTTCTGGGTGGGCAACTGAAAGGGGCCATGATCACCACTGACTATAAGAGGGCCTGAAGGTGCCTTGCAGGTAACTTGCCTAAATTTATGAGTTTTCATTTGCACTTGAATCTCCTACCAGCAACGTCATGCTTAATTGTTACACTCATACAAGCATTTTCCTCTACAATAATTTTCCGCACAAGGCTGAATGCTCTGAGCACTAAATCCTTCTCAGAAAGCTGTAAGGATTTATGTAGGGATGAAATATTTTAGTGGAATATCAGAAGAGGGCTATTCTCCAAGCAGAGCAATGCCAGAGCCCCAGGCTCCTTCCAGCTGGCAGGAAAAAAAAAATGCACGTCCAGATTATCAGAATTGCTCACTACCACAGACCCTATAACGTTTAATTATCTGATGGTGCTTCTCCGGGCAGAGAAGAAAAGAAGCAAATAAGCCCACATGAATCTAGTCATCATATGAATATTTAAGACCCCTCTGCTGGAGCATCAATGTGTGGGCTCGTATCAAAATTACATTAAACACCCCTACGCAGCTACAGAATGCATGTGTAAGCATAAGATTAGCAAACAACCACCAAAAGACCCATATTCAGGGAAAAAAAAATAAAAGTTCTTCTCCCTTCATGAATATGTTTAAACAAACTGTTCGTTTCCCTGCGATTTTTCAACATTAAAATTTATGTTACTGCAAAGAGATACGTACGCAGGGAACCTCTGGCCAAATCCAGTCACTCTCATACAATAACTGCTGGCAGAACCGCATCCTCTCGGTGGAATTATGTGCAACTCTAGGGTTTTTTTTTTATTTATTTAATGCAGCATTAACATACACATCTATGTGCTAAAATATTAAATCTGCATTATAGGCAACTATTTGCCCAACTAATTTACATAAAAGTAGAATATATAATAAAGCCTTGTATTATCCAGTTAAAGAGGCCAGCAACATTTATAGAGCTAGAAGAAAATGCAGAGACCTTAAGAAAAATACAAAAGCACTCTTGCTGCAACAGAATGTTTCCAGGAATATCAGAAACTGTAAGTCAAGTCATGGACTTCTTCTGTAGGCTATTCTTGCTTTGCCTTTAATACTGGTGTGCTGTTATGAGTAAAATAACAAACTGTCCTGCAGTTGGTGCTAAGCATTAGTTACTATTTTGTGAAAGTAAGTTGAAACTTAAATGTCAGCCTTCAGTGTGAATCTGCTGAGATTTAGTCTCTTCCCAGAGTAAATCTATTATACTTCAGTAAATAGATGGGATATAAATAAAGCAGGACCTCTGCAGAGTTTAAAACAGCAATTGCCACTGTATTAACAGGCTTATGGCAACGTTATTTCGAAGTATTTGTTTTAAAGTCTCAGCAGGCTTGTCCTGATGCCTATTGTGTAAAACCATCTGCCGAACAGACAGAATCAATCTCTGAGTGTGTCCTGCTTAGTTTGTAAATTTACCTACTGTGCTAAGTACGTAACTCATTATTAAAAACAGTCAGACCTGGTCTTTCCTGAGGGTAAACTAATGTTTCTCATCATCCTTAAAAAAACCCCATACAACCAGAGATAAGGAATAGGTAAGGCATTTAAATAAGAGCCTTTATTTGAAAGGCTTACTCCCATGGCCTGAATCAACATGGACTCCCCATCATCTTCCCAAGATAATTATAATTCATAATTGGCACTTCTAAAGCGTTTTCACAGAGCTGTGCAAATACTGACTAATTAGCCACACCAGAATCCCATAGGGCAGGTGAGCAGCTACACTAACCCTCTTGTATATCAAATTGCTGGGGAGAACCCCCCCGACCCTCTCCCACTGGTGGGGCTGAGAAGGTGGGGAGGTTTCCAGCCCCAAGCCCCTCACCCAGCCTGTGTTTCTCCAACTGGTGGCCTGTCACCTGCTCCTCTCTTCCCGACAGCCGATGAGGAGAGCTCTGTTTCAGCAGAGCTCTGGAAAGAGTGGCCAAACCTCAGTTCGTTACCCAAAGTCCCATTAAACAAAAGGTCTAGCCATTCAAATGTCAGAATAAAGCCTGAGGATTTGATACAAGTGCCTGCAGTATTTACATGTGGATGGTACCCTTTTCTACTGAGGAACATTTAAAAAGTGATGTGCTGCACAGTTATGGCTTATTCCCAGAAAAAAAAAATAAAAAAAAATTACATGGGTACTTGTAACTAAATAGCAGAAAAAAAAAGTTCTAAATGGATGGAGTGAGACATTCCTTTACTAAAAATTCAGGGGAATCTTATCCACTGTGTACCCCCAAGGAAGGGTGAATAAAGTATGGAAGACCCTTTAGAGCCTCCAAGAGGCTCTACCTTCATCAGGTAATAAAACACAGAAGGCAAGCAAGTCATTTGTCCAGGAGAAGGGTCTAAAAATGGAGTGAAGTTCCTTGAAAACTACAGCATCTAGAAAGTCAAATCCGCCACTGAATATCGCCTGCATTAAATCCAACTCTTCAATTAAATTGCCCTTAGGAAAGCAATGATTATTCATCAGTGTCTCAGGTTTTCCGGTTTGAACCAGCAAACACTAATGATGGCTTTATTCCAGAGCTTTGTTTTATTAATTGTGACATTCAGAGGTGACAAACAGGTCTTTCCCAAAGAATTGTATTATCACAAGCTTACAATGTATACAATATACATAAAGAATATTAATATATTGTTTTATTTGGTGTAATCCTGCTTTGTCTGTTGAAGCCATTGGATATATGTTGTGTCTAATTCCAGCTACAATCTCTTTAGGGCAAAGACTGTGTCCCTGTGGTTTTGTAAAGCCTCATTCACAGTTATAATGGCATATAAATCAAATGAATAAGGAACTGCGGGAATTTATTCTCCATTTATCAGGAATTCACAAGTGAGGATTTACATATTTTTAAATGGATTTTATTAAGATAGTATCTTCCAGAGATCCGGTTCACTTCTGTTGTTTAGAAATTGGGAAAGGGCTTTTAATTTAACCGCAACAACTATTGAGGTAAAAATAATAACAGGCCAACTCAAGTTGGCCGTGGTGTCTGGCTGAATGCTAAATCCAGTGTTATTCCACTCTGAAGCTCCATTCTTCAGCCTGGTTCATGTGTAACTGCTTCTGAGATAAGCAGTTTTCCATCCCTGGTATAGAGTATTAATATGATGGTATTTTAACTGCTGCATTAGTTATCTCCTCCGAGCAAGGCTAGACAAAACAAATAGTAGGAGTAGAGCAGAACTGGATGCTCCAGTGAGCAAAATTCATCAAACGCCACCCAAACCAAAGGCGTAGAGATTAGGTGGCTCGGGCTGCAACATGATAAAAGGACAAAAAGGGCTTCTGTGCCCAGAAGGTTTATTTATATTATTTATATTGGTGGAAAAAAAATGGAGAAACAGTCGAACAAAAATTATTAACATTTTCTGCATTTGGCACTCCTGGCCACTTGTCCCCCTGATGCCAGAGCAAAGGCTGGGGGATCACGGCCACAGACAGAAACACACTCTCAGTAATAATATCAGAGAGTCATAAGCCAAAGCAAGTCTATGATAAGGCTCCGTATGCTACATTTTTGTCCACACTTTTTTTGTTTTTCCTCTTCAGGAGGAAGAGAGAAACAAACAGTGGCAATTTTTATCTCTCTGTGGAAATATGTTCATGAAAACAAGCGTTCATTCTGCTCTGAGGCTTTGATGATAAGCTCAAAGGACCTCAGGAGACTGCTGGGCTCTTGCACCTGGAGCTGGCAAACAGTGAAAACATGGGGCGACTTTGGTCTGTACGAATAAAGGATGAAGGCTAGGGTGAGGGCATCATTTCAGGTACACTGGTGTTCACCTAGAGTAGGTAAAATACAGCCATACTGGTCAAATGAGTTGGCTGTGTTATTACAAATGTTAATTGTCTGAAGGGTTTGGTCCCTATGGCCGGAGCACGTAATTACAGATGGACATTCCCCATCCATGAAGATGCCAAGATCAACTCATTGAACTCATTATTTTTCTCATTTTTCTTCTCGCTTAGCAAAACTAAAACCAGCAAAGGGAACAGCACGTGAGGTCAACTCTGCACACCAGGGTGGGAAACGCACCCATTTCCACTGCCTTAATTAATACCATGGCCTGAAGTGGCCGTTCACCCTCCAAAGACTTCAGCCTGTAATAGCAGCTGCTCATCCCCTGAGTGCAGCCGAGTCTTGGAAAGAGGTGCTGAGAGGCTTTGTCCTAGAATTACATGTCACTGGTTTAAACGTTACGTGAGGAAATTACATCAATTGCCTGATTCAGCCCGTGACTGAAATGCTCCTATATCGTTCGCTATTTTGGTAGGAGCCATGCAAATGTCTTTCTCTGGTCCCGGTGTCATTTGAGAAGAACTTGTATGTATCTAAATGTCTAGAAAGCATCACCACAAAATAAAATGAAAGCAAATTGCCCCAGTAAAATAGCTTTGCAAAATATTAGCTAGTAATGATAGTTTTTGACCGCAAGTCTTACATATGAAGATCCGATCTGTTGCAAGTATGAAAACTGAAAGAGCAAGAATTGTTATTTTTTAGATAAACGTTACAGTTCAAACATCACAGACCATATTAAAGACCAATTCACAATTGCATCTGGGATAAAGAGAAAAAAAACCAAAAACTGACACTGTGGTAGGAAGGTTAGTGGTGATCAGAGTGCTAATGACCATAAGAGAAACACGAGATATTTTTTTTTAAGCATCATTATCTAGTGGCCTTGATTGCTAATCAAAACAAGGACTATAATGCCTGCTTTAATGGGGTTTGTCTCAGTAATGCTTCTAAATGGAATAAACTACATTAAACCCAGATAAGCTACAAAGAAAGATGAATGGCAAAACAACACACTGAAAACCTAAAGATTCTTTTAATCTACTATTAACTGAGTTATCATCCGTGGCATTCACAGTTAACAGCAGTTTTCTAATCCATTTGCTGAACTGTACAACTAAAATAGAAATGTTGCTGTCCTTCTGTTTAAAACAACAGATTAAATAAGGCCCAAATTAACCTCCAGAATGGCTGATTTGGCAAATACTGTACTAGAACAGGCTGCGTATCTATTTTTTTCCTTCTTTAAAAACAAGGAAAGCAGCTCTTCTGGAGTTTTTTCCTCAAGTAAACAGAGGGAATCTGTCCCTCCCGAGGTAGTTCTGCACATAAGCTGTGCCTCAGTGCATCACAAGAAGGATGTCCCAGCAGACCAAGGACCTGGCACGCTCCCTCACCGGGCACTGACAGTCCCCAGGGCTCCAGTGCTGCAGGGACAGACAGGTTAGAACTGATCCCAGGAGGATTTGGATCGTTCTCTTCATGTTTACAGGAAAGGGCACCGAATGCCAGGAAGATTAACGCGTCGCCATCCTCCTCCTCCTCCTCGTTCCTCTGGCCTTGCTCATCTCTCCCCTGCATCTGCTGGCCTAGTACATCGCTATGCTGAATTTCTTCAGCGTGGTACCCCAGCAGATCAGCTACATTTGAATCCCTCGAAAGCACTTAAATATTTTTTCTATTTAATTTTGCTATCTATCTACCTATTTTGCTGTACCTCTCACGCTGAGATGGGAGGATCCTCAGCAGTTCAGGGGGGGTTTGGGGCAGATCCTGCAGGAAAAGGTGACAATTTACAGATAAAATGACAGCCAAAGTACAGAGGTAGTGGTACTTTTCTGCACATTTAGAGGCAAGAGTGAAATGTTTCCAGGGGCCCAATCTTGGAAAGACGGATTAGCTCTTTGTTCATGGTGTACACAAAATGTAGCATCGTGCATCTTATCTTGAGAACATTTTCAATAAAGGTCTTTACAAAGTGAAGCTGTAGCTTAGGGAACACAAAATTCATTCTGTAATTAATAGGTTCTCTGGTTTACAGGGAAAAAATTCCTACGGTTTGTATTGCTTTTGTAAAACAGTTGCTCTCCTGCTCTTGAGGGACTGGAAAGGTCAGTGGTGTTGAATATACATGATTTATAAAGTACTCGGGGATGAGAGGTGCTGTGTAAATGTAACATATTATTAGAGCATACTCTCCTTAATTGACATACACTGAAATGGAATTGGGTGTGCCATAAGAGCAGAACAAAGAAACCAAGTTAGCCTGATGACAGTGGATTGTCTAAGGCTACTGACAGTCCACGACAGCACAAGTATAAATTCATCTCACGGACAGATTTATCTAACGCTGAAAGTAATTGCTGTTCATCTGGAATTGGTGATATGTAGGTATGAATTCGAAGACTGTGTTATCGTGAAATGACTTGAGTAGGCAAAGATCACTCCGTACCACGACGAAAAAGCAGCTTCTGAAGCAGCTGTAGCCATGGGAGCTCCTGTGTAGCCTCTCTGCCTTCCACAGAAACACAGCTGTACACAGGTCAGTTCCCAAGTGTACGCCAGGGATGCTTGGGATGCCACCATCCTCAAGTGCTTTGCAAAGCCACCCTCAGAGGGCACTTTTGGACTCAAAATATGCATCCTATTTATCCCTGGCTTTGATGGAGGCTTCCAAGTTCCCATTGCGGATTTGAACCTTGAGATTTGTTGACTTACAGCTGTATCCAAAGAGCCTTCCTAAAACCCAGTCCCTCACCGAACTGAGCAAGAATGAGCAGGGCTGGACTAGTGGCCCCATCCCCTCACAGGGAAACATAAATTACGGTTTCACCCCACTTTTTGGGATAGATTCCAGTTTCTCTCTGTCTTCTGACCACAAAGGTCTACAATTTGACGTTGCAATAAATAATCAGTTTTAAGGAGATTTTAAAATATTTTAACAGCTGAGGGAATGACATTATTACTCCACTTTACCATAAATGGAAAAACTCCCATTCCCTCTCCCAAACAAAGACAGAGATTGCAGATCATATTCTGAATTCTTTTCAAAACCGAGGCCAAAAGATCTCACCAGCACAGTCTGTTCCCCTTCACATTATTATTCCCACTCTCACAGATTCTTTTATCTAATTCCCTTTCTCCCTGAAGTTTACACTGTCATTCCAAACATTTTTCAACTGCACTTCTCTTCCCTCCTCTTAAATTCCCTATCTCTCATCAGCCATCTAAACCCCTTCTTCAAATAATGCTATTCTCTTTTAGAAAAATGACACTATGAATTTAGCACTACAAAGTAATCTGTCCTACCTTTTCTCCTGTGCCAAACCAAGCCATTTTAGATCCCTTTTTCTTTTTTTGAAAAAAATCCCAACCAAGGGCAAACCAAAACACACAATACAGCACTTTAGCAAAAAGTATATGAGCTTCCTGCTCCTAAAGGGAAAAAATGAAATTCTTACTCTTGAATGCATTCATGCTTTCCCATGCAAATTCATACATCTGTCTGGGAGTTAAGAAGATTCAGGTTATCTACATTCGAGAGAATAGGTACATGAAGTTATTGCATAAAACGATTGATTTTCTAGCAACAGAACTTTTCTTCAAGGATAACATCAAAATTATTCTCATCTATGCAAAACACTTCTCATCTACATGAAAAAAGGCTCTTAATTTCCTCTGTGCTGAAAAAATGCTATTGTATTTTTCTCTTCACTGATGACCTAAGTATTTGGTTTCTTCTACTGTCTTTGGAAAATTTTTATTCTTAATAGATTTGGTCATTTGGCTACAGCTAAATGGCTGTAGTAATGGCAGACAATGACAATCTTAGGCTATACTATATATGATTAAAGTGTGCTCTCACTGAAAGCATTTACCATCTGGGGGCTACCCTTCCCATTTGTGTTTCCCCTGTGTTTCCAGTTCTCCTTTCCTAACAAGGAGAATGACAAAAATCAGTATGGCTTTTTAACTGAGGGAATGACATTTTTAGCTCTGAGGCCTACGTGTAAATGTAAATTTCCAGCTGTTAGAACAAAGAAATAACAAATGTGAGGCAGATGTTAATATATTACCCATTGTTGGTTATACAAGCAAAAATCAACTTTAAAAATCCCCCAGCTATTCCAGTAATGAAAGCTTACTTGCTTGGGCATTTACATAGACCTGTGCCTACAGAAATAAGATGTAACTAGTTTCTTGCAATCCACAGAGTGTAGTCAAATCCACTGTGTTTTTTCTTCTTCTTCTGATATTACCAATCTGTAGGCTAGAACATACAGCCAATGGAATAATCTCCAGGTGTTTATTCTGCTTAGGGATCTGATGAATGCCCAAAAACCATGTAGGATCTTTATGTTCATAGAATCATAGTATCTGGAGGATTCTGTAGCCTGTGCTATAGCACCATTTTTCAGGACCATATTCAGCACAAAAAGTTAAATTCCATGTTTGGTTTCTATCAAGTACCACTTGACCATAAGCCTTCAAGCCCTTATGAAGCCAGTGTAGGCCAAGCAACTGCTTGAAGATCCCTAAGAACTCTGCTTTCCTTTGAATCCACCAACTGAAAAACCCACAGCACGTCTGTGAATGAAGGTGCTTCTTGCTGTATCTAGTATCTTTGTTGCTTCTACCACCTTCTAACCCTTGGAAATTTTTGAATTAACTGTCCTGGCAGAGTGAACAGAAGTCATAGCCAGAGGCACGGAGCAGATATTCAGGGCCTACTTATGGTTTAGACTCTCCTCCAGAGTCTCCGGCCTCTCTCTGGCTCTCATCATCTCACATCTCTCCTCATTTCATGTCATCCCTCCCACGGATCTCAGATCTCCATGAATCCTGAAAGTCCTTCCTTCTGACGTTAATACAGCAGTGACTTCCGATCGCCTTGTGTCAGGCACATTTGTGTTTGTAATTCCTTTCACACTAGGCAATTCGTTAAGGGCTCTGTTTTGATTACCAAAATGTGTGAACACAATTTTGTATCTCATCTATACCGGGTCACTCTTATGTCAGCTCATTTTTGACGGTGACAGTCTTTTCCCATCCTAAAGTCAAAACAGTATTTACATTTGGTTAGTTAAAATATTTACATTGCACATTCAAATGATGCGTTTTCCCAGTGATAAGGCTCTCTGTGGTATTTCCTCCTGTACCTACTGTGCAGCGGAAACAGATGATTAAGATGAATTCCGGGTGTCTCTAAACAAGCAGATTAAGGAAACAAGCAGCACAGCTATGCTATACTAACACTGCTGGACTTTCTAATACCCATGCAGGCTGTGCAATCTGCCTAGCACTGCACAAAAGCCTCTCTTTTAGGCCCCCAAACTGGAAGAGCTACACAATTTCCAGCCATGGTATTTCAAAGAGATTCTTCATTCATTGACTGTTTATTTGTTCACTTGGGGCATGAGGTAGAGGAAAACCAACAGAAGGAGGTCCTGGGAGAGGAGGTAAGGATGATGTTGTTTGCTGAACATCATAGAATCATAGAATGGTTGGAAAGGACCTTAAAGATCATCGAGTCCCAACCCCCCTGCCCTGGGCAGGGACACCTCCCACCAGACCAGGTTGCTCCAAGCCCCATCCAGCCTGGCCTTGAACCCCTCCAGGGATGGGGCAGCCACAGCTTCTCTGGGCAACCTGTTCCAGTGTCTCACCACCCTCACAGCAATGAATTTCTTTCTGGTGTCTCATCTCAATCTCCCCTCTTCCAATTTAAAACTGTTACCCCTTGTCCTGTCCCTGCACTCCCTGACAAAGAGTCCCTCCCCAGCTCTCCTGTAGCCCCTTCAGATACTGGAAGGCTGCTATGAGGTCTCCCCGGAGCCTTCTCTTCTCCAGGCTGAACAACCCCAGCTCTCATCAGCCTGCCTGCAGACAAAAGCCTTGAGAGCACCATGTCAGAAGTGGTGCAGAGATGATGGGGGCTGCAACCCAGCAGGAGAAGAGAGAAGTGAAGTGGAGATGGAAAGGCGACACTAAAGCTGGCAGTGGAAGGCCACAAAGCGCCATTTCTGGGAGCCAGAAAACACTCGTGACTCCCCTGTTTTAATTTAACACTTCCAAATTGAATAAAAGACTACAAGTGATGCTGCACTGGGACCGGCTGCACCACGAGGTACAGTGGACACACAGCACGATCCTTTCCTCAAGAGGATGGTTTGAGGCTCACAGGAGAGAAAGAGCACACGTATAACACTTCACACAACACCGAAATTGACCGCCATTTAAGACATATTGTCACCTACACAGCAAACAATTTTGCTCACATATTTGTCACTGCTGAGCAATGAAGGACCACCATATGCAAACCCTTCTGAGAAGAAATCAGATGCAGAGTGAAGCAACTTCTCACCCGAGACCTCCATGCAAAAGTAGGAAGAAGAGCTTACAAAACTGGGCTTTCAGCGTGGGTTATTCCTTACCTTACACCACCATCCACCCAGGTCTTCATACAGGCTCTCCCAGTGAGGAAGCAAAAGCTTCTGTGCTGAAAAAAAAATGATGAAGCACAGGTTAAGGAGACGTTACCGCCAAGGCCCTGCCCGTGCTTACATCCACCACGGACTCTGCTGCATCTTTTTGTTTACAGAAACATATACAATAGATGAAAGTTGACTGTGTAAGCAAAAGATATCTATTTTAAATTGACCCGGGCTGCCTAGTGTCAAATACTCCGGAGGAAATGGGTTGTAAAAGTCACTGTATAAATGCAGCACGCAACATGCAGCCAAGGAACTTTAAGGGGGATAATTTTATGTGTGGGAGATGCAATTGCTCCACTTTCTTAAACTAACAGCAAATGAAACTTTGCGTTTGTCAGTTAAAGCACAGCAGTAAAAATAAAGTAACAGGCTCTCCACCAGTGTAAGCCAGTGTATTCACAATGATACACGACCAATTTTGATTTAATGCAAAACCATATTTATCCATATATATTTTTATTTCCTGACAAGACTGCCCATAGTAAAGCATCCACTGAAAAATAGGTATGAATTGCAACTCCTTTAATTATTCTGGTCCCATTTTTTTGCTGGTGTAGACAAGCTTTGAGTTGGGATTTCCACACTTGCTGATCCCTGACAGGTGCAAGAAGGTAATTCAAGAGGTCTCACTCTCTAGGGTCTCACTTCTCTCTCACAGATCTATCTCATTTGATAAATTAAAAAAGCAACAAAACTAGCCTAAATATGCCTATTATAACTTTAAAATGTCCTTCTTTACTGTAGCAGGTGTTGCCTGGAACGTGTCTCCCTGATAAGAAGGTCACTGTGTATGATGCTGATGCCCCAACAGCAGGATGTGTGGTCCAGCATCATCCCTCTGGCGTTTTCCCCCTGGGGAAAGCCTCCGTGGGGGGAGCGTGGAGGCTCATTACCCTCCTGCCCGGTGCCACCACGGAGCATCCCGAGGGGCTGCACATGGGCTGGGGTTGGGGGGTGACACAAAGGGGATGCCGCAACCCTCCCGGTGGAGGGTTTGGGATAAATGTGGGTGCCAAGTTTTGAGTGAAACATCCTTCCCTCCATCCTTCCCATCCTTGCTCCCTGTCCCCGGGCACCTCGCAGCCACAGGGCTGCATCCCCTGCCTTCGGCTGGCCGGCAGGCAGAGCCCCGCCGCTTTTGGCAGAGGGACACCCAGCAGGACGGGCAGCAGCTGCCACTGTCACTAACAGGATGTTTTCCAGAGTTTCTCCTCTGTAAGGCAATGTGTTTGTTCTTGGAAACAGTTGCTCCCTAAGGATCAGAAACCCAACAAGAGCACAAAAGCAGCGTGTGTCCTCCGGGGCTGCGGCGAGCCGTGGGGCGAGCAGGAGGTACAGGAGCTGTGTGCTCCCAAACGACACACAACGAACAAGTGCCGGGCTGGCAGGGGAGAGGAAAGCCCTGCAGTGCACAAATGATGCTCTCCTCCCCCCCAAACATTTAGGGGGGGGGGGGGGGGGGGGGGAGTACAAAAAAAAACAAAAAAACACATCAACCTGTCTTTTGAACACCTCCAGGGATGGGGCCTCAACCACCTCCCTGGGCAGCCCATTCCAATGGCTGAGAACCCTTTTGGGGAAAGAATTTTCCCTAATATCCAGCCTGAACCTCCCCTGGCGCAACTTGAGGCCATTTCCTCTCGTCCTGTCGCCTGTGACTTGGGAGAAGAGACTGACCCCCACCTCTCTACACCCTCCTTTCAGGGAGTTGTAGAGAGCCCCAGTATCTTTCAAATGCCACTTGTGACATTAAGAGCCCCAGACCCGGAGTTGTGTCGGGGGGTCCCTGCCGCAGCTGAGCCCATTCACCCCAAAATGTGGGCACACAAAATGACCAAACAGCCGCAGCACCAAGGCAGGCACTTCTGAGACCACGTTGGTTATCATCCCCAAATAGCAGTACACACTCTCAGAAACATAGTTAACAATTACAAGGAATGGACAGCGATAAGAACAGCAAAAGAGCCAGAAAAGGGCTCAGACAAAATATGCCTTCGCTTTAAAACTAGAAGATAATAGTAATTTAAAAAAAACACCAAAAATTTCACTGAAGTAGCAAGCACACAGGAGAAATATCTGCACAACAACGTAAGATCTTTTTAGCACAGTCTGTGTAAGCTTTGTTACCACAAAGAGACCAAAAAAATAAATGCAACAATGATTTTTCTTTCTGCTGAGGTGCGCGGAACAAATGTTAATTTTTTACCACTGTGCAGGGTATTTCCTAGCCCAGGGACTCCCTGCAGCGGGGAGGAACTGTCTCTGGTAATAGGAAGAAGTATTTACCTTGCCTAATGGCTATATGTTAATGTATTTCTATTAGCAAAATCCACTTAATATTGCATATATGTAATAGCTTCTGGCGTAAAAAGAGAGCTGCAGAATGAAACTAAACGGCATTTTCTTCCTGTGATGGGAACACACACAGATTTTCTCATTCCTAGTAACGCGAATTAAGCCCACATAAAGGGGAGCAGACAAACTTCAACACCCCCCCAGCTGCAGCACAATGCCACCACGGAGCCCCGTTCTCCACAGGACCACGGTGGGCTCCACAACTTCTCCCCGGGGTCCTACCACCCATACTTCAATTAATAACCAAAATAGCGGCCGTGGCTACCAGGCTACCGTAAAGATAAATCCCTTACCTTCAATCAACAAGGACTCCCGGCGCCGGACCCCGCCGGCGTTGTGCAGCAGCTGGCAGGAGAAGCTCCAAAAACTCCCCCCACCCCACCCCACCCCGGGGTAGTTGGGGCAGCTCTAGGAGTTTGTCCCCCCCTGGCCCATTCCATATGCGCGGCCACCCATCCCCACCTTCTCTGGCTGCCAAGGCTGTGAACAGCAGCCCGTGAACAATGCCTCCTCTGTCAGCCCCGCACAGAGCCTGGCACAAAGACACGCTCCCGTGCAGACACACACTTTTTTTTTTCCTTTTTTAAAAATCTTTTTTCTTTTTTTAAAATCTTTTTTCTTTTTTAAAATATTTTTTCTTTTTTTAAAAATCTTTTTTCTTTTTATCCCCCCCACCACCACCACCCCGGAGTACGAGGCTGATGAGGAACAGATGGGGGGAGAAAAAAATCACTTCTGTATTTGTGCTGAGCTGAAGCTTCCCTGGGGAGCAGGATGGTGTGGGCACCCCCGCCGCCGGGAGGGGATTTGGGATCTGCGCCCATGGGAGCGCTCCCCGCCTCGACCCACACATTTTTGTTCCAGCCCCTGGGGGTGGCTGCGTGAGCAAGCAGCCCAAACAGGGGAGGAGTTAGGAGAAATGCAATTTTATGACTTGGAGCCTTGTTTGTCTTTCCGGCAGCAGGACGGAGAGGTGAAACCGCAGGGCAAGGAGAGGGCAGCGCGCCTTCTGCATCCCCCCCACCACCACCTCCCCTCCCAAAACTGCCTTCCCTCCAAAGCTCCCCTCCCTGCTGAGGTGTTACCCCTGGGACGGAGCAGGGATGCGGGATGCGGGATGTGGGATGAGGGATGTGGGATAAGGGATGCGGGATGCGGGACACGGGATGCAGGCTGCAGGCTGCGGGATGTGGGATGAGGGATGTGGGATGCAGGCTGCGGGATGTGGGATGAGGGATGCAGGCTGCGGGATGTGGGATGAGGGATGTGGGATGCGGGATGCAGGCTGTGGGATGTGGGATGAGGGATGCAGGCTGTGGGATGTGGGATGAGGGATGTGGGATGTGGGATGCGGGATGCAGGATGCAGGCTGCGGGATGTGGGATGAGGGATGCGGGATGTGGGATAAGGGATGCGGGATGTGGGATGAGGGATGAGGGATGTGGGATGTGGGATAAGGGATGCAGGATGTGGGATGAGGGATGTGGGATGAGGGATGTGGGATAAGGGATGCGGGACGCGGGATGTGGGATAAGGGATGTGGGATATGGGATGTGGGATGAGGGATGTGGGATGTGGGATGAGGGATGTGGGATGTGGGATGTGGGATGAGGGATGTGGGATGAGGGATGTGGGATAAGGGATGCGGGATACAGGCTGCGGGATGCGGGATGTGGGATGCAGGCTGCGGGATGTGGGATGAGGGACGTGGGATGCGGGATGCAGGCTGCGGGATGTGGGACGAGGGATGTGGGATGTGGCATAAGGGATGAGAGATGTGGGATAAGGGATGCGGGATAAGGGATGCGGGATGCAGGCTGCGGGATGTGGGATGAGGGATGTGGGATAAGGGATGTGGGATACAGACTGCGGGATGTGGGATGAGGGATGCGGGATGCAGGCTGCGGGATATGGGATGAGGGATGAGGGATGCGGGATGTGGGATGAGGGATGTGGGATGAGGGATGTGGGATGAGGGATGCAGGCTGCGGGATGTGGGATGTGGGATGAGGGGTGCGGGACGCGGGATGTGGGATGTGGGATAAGGGATGCAGGCTGTGGGATGTGGGATGAGGGATGTGGGATGAGGGATGCAGGCTGCGGGATGCGGGATGCGGGATGTGGGATGCGGGATGTGGGATGTGGGATGCGGGATGTGGGATGTGGGATGTGGGATAAGGGATGCAGGCTGTGGGATGTGGGATGAGGGATGTGGGATGAGGGATGCAGGCTGCGGGATGCGGGATGCGGGATGTGGGATGCGGGATGTGGGATGTGGGATGTGGCATAAGGGATGCGGGATGTGGGATGAGGGATGTGGGACGCGGGATGCGGGACACGGGATGCAGGCTGCAGGATGTGGGATGAGGGATGCGGGATGTGGGATGCGGGATGTGGGATGAGGGATGTGGGATAAGGGATGCGGGATACAGGCTGTGGGATGTGGGATGAGGGATGTGGGATGAGGGATGCGGGATGAGGGATGTGGGATGAGGGATGCGGGACGCGGGATGTGGGATGAGGGATGTGGGATAAGGGATGCGGGATACAGGCTGTGGGATGTGGGATGAGGGATGTGGGATGAGGGATGCGGGATGAGGGATGTGGGATGAGGGATGCGGGACGCGGGATGTGGGATGAGGGATGTGGGATAAGGGATGCGGGATACAGGCTGTGGGATGTGGGATGAGGGATGTGGGATGAGGGATGCGGGATGAGGGATGTGGGATGAGGGATGCGGGACGCGGGATGTGGGATGTAGGATGCGTTCTCGCACCACTCAGAAACCCCACTCTGGAGCCCCTCTGAGCACGCTGTCCGTCCGTGCCCTCCCTGTGGCACTGCCAGTGTGATTTTCAAGAAAGCACGATGCTTCACAGTCTTAAGGAGCGACTGTAGGCTGAGACGATGAATGACACCCTCAGCAGATGTTTACAGCTGTTGCTACGATGGGAGGAAGACGGCAGCATTTTAAATCCTAGTTTTCTGTAAAACTCCTCATGGAAATCGGAGAGGCAAAGGAGAAAGACTTTTTAAAATCTGACGCCTGTATTTTTTCTTGTTGTGAAAGGACTCTCCACACATTCCACACAACTTCAAGTTTGTTTTCTTTCCTATCAGAAAACAAGAAGCGATCTGAGCTGGCTCCAGAGAAGTCGGTTCTGATCCCTGCTGAAACCAATTGGAATTTTATCATTTAACTCAAATATTCCCAAGCCAAGCTCCACAATAGATGGTAGCTGTTTTAGATTCCTCCACATTAATTATGGTTCTGATCTTCGAGCACTGCAGCTGAACAGAGCAGCAAGCAACAGTGCATTTCCTGCAGACACAGCCCTAAGATGCAGCACAGCTACGAACTCATCCCAGGTCCCTGATGAACCATCACAGCCTTACAATAATTTCCCACGCAATTAGTATTAATTGGTGACTTGCTGGCAATCCCCAGGGGCCCTATCTCACCCTTTTAACAGGTCCTGCCAGGTCAGGCTTGAGGATCATCAGTGGCTCCACTGGTGCCCCATCTCCCGCGGCTCTTTTTTGCTGTTAAATTTTTGGGGAACTGGCAAGGGTTATCTCGAGTAGCGAACAAACACAGCTATGCCACTGCCAAATGAAGGCACAGGAGTTTGTAACATGAGGCAGTAAAATAAGAGTGGAATTCTAGAGGGAATTTATAAACCCTTTTTCTGGAAAATAACTTGTTTCACAGTATTTCACTGAGTCCAAACTGCAGCCCTGCTTTTCAGGAGAACTGAGTGGCAGCGCCAGTGGATAATAACAGTCCAGTAAAACTCTGAATCTCATGTTCAAAATTAAACTGAGAAAGGAGAGCTGTGAACGAGCAACCATCTCTTCTAATTTATTCTTTAATAATGATTCTTAAGGAAACGTCTTCATTTTGTCTATTAATAAGATCGAGTTATTTGTCTTAAGTGCCTTGCCATATGGACTTAAGCAGGATGAAGATTGCTTTATACCAGCAGAGCCCCACAGCAATGAACAAAATCAGATGTTCTTTGACAAAACATTGTAAATATCTGAAATATTTCAGAGTAGTTTCCCAGGGTTGTGTTACAGCTGACATATCTCAAATGTGATCTCTTTTTGCCCTGCAGAATTGCATAAGTAATTTCAAAAATTCATATACTTCTACCGTTTAAAAAAAAAAAAAAAGTGCCGAGGCAATTATTTAGAGTAAAAAAAGATGCCCTAAAAGAGAACTGCAGGGAGGCCAGCTACGTACACCATTCAATAACTAGTAAAGGATGCCAACATCTAATGGTAAAATACATTAGGAAAGGCTTGTTGCTAGAGGCAAGCAGAATTACTTCAACTAAAACAGGTCAAGTATAATCGAGAGCAATGTCTGACAGGCCAGCTTTGTTCCTCCTCCCTTTTCAGCCACTCCTGTTTCTAGTTCACACCAATCAGTGGTCCTCGGCGATACTCTGCTTGTACCATTTTCCTCCTTTATTGGCAAATTTGGGAACTGCAACATAGCACCAATAGGCTGCCTAATGCAAAATGTCTCATACACGGCACACTTTGGCTTGGAGGTAGTTGAGAATGTTAATGGTGGTTCCTTCTCTCGGAAATCTTGGGGCTGGAGTGGAGGAGAGTGCTCCAGCCTGCCCTGTGCCATCTCACTTCGTCTCTAACAATTTACACCTCTAGATTCTACTTAAGGTCTTCACGTTTAGTGTATGCAAACTCAAATGTGAAAACTAAAATTCATAGCATTTGCATTGGTCAGCAGATGTATAGAACTTTATCATTTACAGATACTTGATTTATATGACAAGAGGTAATCTATTTTTTCCTTCAAGATCCTTCTCTTTCTGGATCTGTGTAATCCTAATTGATTTTGATTTTTTAAAGTCCTTATTGTCTTTTTTCCCCCTCACTTCTATGACATGTGAAGATCCAGCCATTATTTTTTAGTGTGACATGAAAATGATTACTTTCAGACTAGTCTCACAATTATTTTAAAAGTAGAGAAGATGACCTCTTTCTCACTGGTGTAACCCCACAGTAATTCCATTAACTTTCACTATCTTTGGATGTACACTGTCCCGCTGAAATGTCCCTCACCTCTATCTCACAAATCCTTAGTTCTCAAAGAGTAGAAAAAACCACATAGATATTGCTCAGGGCAGTTCACGTGGCAAAAGAGTTTTGTCATTCAGTGGAGGGATGGATTAAGGAACCACAGAACGAAAGTTTCAGAGATCTTTTCTGTAAAAACACACGAGAAGAAGGAGTGCAGTGGGCAGTCTGGCAGGGACAGTAAAGTACAGTATGTGTCTTTGGAGTTCTAGGATTATTAGATTTCTTAGTATGCTGCTACTCTCAAAAATCTGGCTTGCTCACAGGCTTTTACAACACACGTGTTTTCACACTCCCACTTTTCATCTACAACTAAGAGACAGAGGGATATAACGCTCAGTTTTCAGAGGACTCAAGACCAAGAGTGTCTTTCTCCAATGAAGAATGCCAAGACTGAGTCACTGTCACTCTAATACCCTGGCATCAAATTCAATCTTTACAGATATAGAGCAAACATCTTCATGCAAATTATGAACATCTCTGTCCATACAGCTAAGAGTTACACTTGAAAATTACTTCTCTAAATAGATGTTACATCAAATCTTCAACTAGACAAAGAAAGACGTGTTCAGGCTGCAGCAGGTGGTAACGAAGCCTTAACCCTAGAGATTTTAGTTAAATTTGGATTAGCTGTTGATGAACACCAATTTGATAACACTGATTCTAGACTTCCCTTAATTAGTGCTTTTCCAGTCAAACCTGTCACTGCTGTTCCTTCCTGCACTAACTCTGTAAGAGCATTACTTCCAGTGACAGTTTTATTTGTAGCACTGCAGGGCACGGGCACGTGCATCTCATCAGGTCCTTCCACCTGCCTGAGCCCAACGCTGGACTGTACCAGGTTCTCTCCATCTGCGGGAGATCCCGGGACTAAACACATAATCACACTTCATCAAGCATCACCTTTTGCTCTGGCTGGGAGCTCGTCAGTCCTGAGAAGTACTTGCAAATCTCCTGCGGATGCTGAAGACACACACACACACATGCTGGACTGCCTCCACTGCTGAAGAGAGCTGTATTTAATTTTGAGCTACCTATGTTAGGGAAGTATTTCACTTGGACATGGATCTTTCGGGTCTCTGGTCTGTTCTCTTCCAAAAGCTCTTAGAATCATAGACTCATAGAATGGTCCGGGCTGGAAGGGACCTCCAAAGGCCATCTAGTCCGCCCTCCCCGCAGTCAGCAGGGACACCCCCAACTAGACCAGGTTGCCCAGGGCCTCGTTGAGCCTCACCTTGAATATCTCCAGGGATGGGGCCTCAACCACCTCCCTGGACAACCTGTTCCAGTGCTCCACCACCCTCACAGTGAAGAACCCCTTCCTCATCTCCAGTCTAAATCTGTTCCCCTCCAGCTTAAAGCCATTTCCCCTCGTCCTGTCACTGCAGGCCTTTCTAAACAGGCTCTCCCCAGCCTTCCTGTAGCCCCTTCAGGTACTGGAAGGCTGCTATTAGGTCTCCCCAGAGCCTCCTCTTCTCCAGGCTGAACAACCCCAGCTCCCTCAGCCTGTCCTCATAGCAGAGGTGCTCCATCCCCCTGATCATCCTTGTGGCCCTCCTCTGGACCCGCTCCATCAGGTCCATATCTTTCCTATACTGAGGGCTCCAGACCTGCACACAATACTCCAGGTGAGGTCTCACCAGAGCAAAGCGGAAGAATCACCTCTCTGGACCTGCTAGCAATGCATCTTTTGATGCAGCCCTCTTGACTAACTCAAGTGAAGATGTCACCTATATAAGTTACACAAGACTTATGGCCATGTGGATTTTCATTTGGCCTATCTAGCATGTGTCTAATGCCCCTTCTCAGAGCCCTCACAAAGATTTAAGGTGTACCAATGCAATCTAAGTTTAATATTGTGTAATACAGGAATAAAAATAACTTTCTTAAATCCTTTTTTTTATAGAAGTTGGTTTGCAGCATTATAGTAATTATGAATACATTCAGCAAAGCATTTTTATGATGCCATTCACAAATTTCTTTCTCCTCTTTCCACCTGTCAAATTAGTACTGATAATGGAACTGAAACTTTCATCTCTGCTTCCAGTATTTATCAAGCTTCTGAGCACAGCTCTTTCGTGTCCATTTACAGTAACCAGAATTTCCAACTGTCTTTTCATCAAATACTTGATAGATTTGGTCTTGCTTTGTCCAGACAAGACCTAATGCATTAAATCTGCTACAGTCAAGACTAAATACTTACATATGGTTTCCTAATGCTACTCATATGACATGGATGGGCACAAATTTGCTTCCTTCGACTTCAGCTTGCCTTTTATTCTTCCCTGCAGCTTCCTCATTTTTATTAAAAATGAAGAAAGAAATCACATTATTAAGTTTGCATTTTTCACTCTTCCTAATCTTCAAGTATTTTCCTAATATTTATAAGGCCCAACTATTCTATGAGAAGAGCTCCTTAGACCACGTAACAGGAGCAAAGTCTTGAATGACCAGGGATTTTCTTTTTTGTTTAATCCTCTCCTGTATCCTCCCACTTTTCCTATTTTCCACTCCTTAATTAAATTTCAGGTCAAAGCTCTTTCTGACTCACAACATTCAAATGTCTTCAGATTTGGTTAAAAAATCATGCAAATCCATCATCCTATATTGTCATAGCTAACCAGGAGAAACTCTCCTGAATTACTTGGGTATATAGACAAGATCTGATTATCTAAATCAAATTGCTAAACTCTAAATGCACAAGGGAATCATAATTTTTTTTCTTAATGTCAAATCAGATTAAAGTGTGCTCAAAATAATTGGCCAGACTATAGGATACCAGTGGGAAGAGGTTCTGGAAATAGGAGTGACACCATGATAATTGGCAAAACAGCCACCAGAAGATATTAATCTATTTAGGATTCGAGGATTTCATTTTGAGATTACAAATGCAAGAGACAAAGAGTGACGTCCTCCAGTCATGTGCTGACAAATTGCGATAGAGCAGCTGAGAAGAAGGACACCCATGTCACTGCTGCACCACCAGCCACCACTGCTCTGCATCCTGCCTCTTAGGGCTGACTTGCATCTCCAAGTCCTGATCCTGTCAGACCTGTCTGAATTATCCTGGTTTTGCTGCCAGGATTGGTGGCATCATTATCATACTCAGCAAAAGCATAAGAGATACGCTGTTTGTACTCAGCAGATTGCATTTACATGAAAAGTAATTATTAAGAGGTCATTTTCTCTGCACAAGTAAGTATTTGCACAAACCACACAAGTCCTCTTACCAGAGCTACTGCTCTGCAGGAACTGTTGAATGCGCATTTAAGTATTGAATCAGTGATAAAGAGATCAGTAGCATTTATTTATTCATAAAACCAGGGATATTAAAAAAAAAAAGAAAAAGGGAGAGAGAGAAAGGGAAACCATTCTTAGAAATCTTGATTTAACCACAGTGAACTGAGATAGCCTTTAATACTGGAAGATTCATTTCAGGAAAAACTGGATGGGACGCAGACTGTCAGTTAAGAGTTCTTGGGCTCTTTGATTTTCACCAGTGAAAAATGGTTTAAAAAGAAGGAAAAACAAGATGAACAACCTTAATCCCCTTCAAAACATAAAGTTGGTAGATTACATCAAGTATTTTGTAATACAACTAAGGCTGTTTGTGCTGTTCTTCTAATTACCCACAGGACAGAGCAGAGACCTGGACGCTTGTGCACTTGCTTTGTGTGGCACTAGCCTGAAATCTAGCAATATTGCCCAAAATTTGACCTATGTTATAGGTATAAAAGGGAAAAAAAAACAACAAACCAGCCTAAAGAAGCTGCTGGCACCTCAAATTTATAAAGCTCACGGAGCAGGTGAACAACAGATCAGTAAGAGAAGACATTTCCAGCTTCTTTCTGATACTATAGTCTCGGGATTTTATGCTTTTTGTCTGGACTCCACACTACCTGTGAGAGATCAGACCTAGTTTTATATGCAATATTGTTTAATACTTTGTTCTCCCTTGTTAAAACTTGCCATGGATGGATTTGCATCTATCTGGAAGCCTCACCCAAATTTGGTTCTTGAGGCTGGACTGAAAGAATTAATTAAAAAGGAAAATTAAAAGAGAAAACTCACAAGTGTCAGATACAGCCAGGCTTACGCAAGGGTGCTGAGAAACTGGACCCAGCCCTTATTTTCAAGTATACTTTCAACTCCATGGCACATTTGAAGCAAACACATCTCAAGGTGAAGTGGCCCAATAAGCCAGAGGTGCCTGACCACCATGGGAGCTCTCTGAAAGCTCTTTTTTTGTCAAATTGAGCAGCTAGAAATACACTTGAACTATTTAGAGAAGTTTCAGTCCAGAAATGCTCATCCCCCTGCAGAAAGCCACCGAAGCTGAACATTCAAGCCCTTTTCCACTTGCTTCCAGCAGCAGTAATTAATGTGGGAAGTGCAAAAATTAAAATAAACCAAATTCCTCCAGTTCCTCCCTTCTTATATCTGCTCATAAAACTTTTGCCCTGATCACACAGCATAGCTGTGACAGAAGCTAGTTTTGGTTACGTTTTTGTTTTTTATAACTAGTAGCAACATCATGAAAACTATCTCAAGCATCTCAACTCTCAAGTCAAGGTTGACTCTCAAGACTCAATCCCAGCCAGCAAGAAGGGGCTCAGCTTTCGGCATGCTCCACTCCAGCAGACTTTGATATATGAAAGTATCTGCAATGGAGAGTTTACCCTCTCATTATTAAGTCTCTACAGAACCATGGGTCGATACAGCAGGTGATACCAAATGGAAGCTGCTGAGACAGACCACCACCACCAAGCCTTCGTCTACCATGATGTCATTTCAGTGGATGAGTTTTGCAGCTACCTGCTGTTTGTGTGCCACCACAACACAGCCCTCCCACCGGCGCTCTTCCTCTCCCCAGCTCTTCCAGTCTTGCTTTTTCCTAGTCCCTCTCTGAAGCCTCCACTGATTTGGGCATTTCCTGGTGTCCATTTCTGAGGTTGTACATCCATTACTCACTACAAATGCAACCTGCAACATCAGCCTGGAGAAAAGGAGGCTGAGGAGAGACCTTCTCACTCTCTCCAACTCCCTGAAAGGAGGGTGTAGCCGGGGGGAGTCGGTCTCTGCTCCCAAGGAACAGGCAACGTGACAAAAGGAAATGGCCACATGTTGTGCCAGTGGAGGTTCAGATTGGATATTAGGAAAAATTTTTACATGGAAAGGGTTCTTAAGCCTTGGAATGGGCTGCCCAGGGAGGTGGTTGAGGCACCATCCCTGTAGGTGTTCAAAAGATGGGTTGACATAGTGCTTAGTGACATGGTTTAGTGATGGTTTTTATCAGGTTGATGGTTGGACTCGATGATCTTAAAGGTCCCCTCCAACCTGGACAATTCCATGATTCCTCCCGTGTGTGGGAGGCAGCAGACAGAGTGGGTTGATGGAGAGAGAATCCAGAGCATCACTGCTCCAACCAGAGCCTGGACAAGGAGGACTTCCCAGAACATTTGTATGTTTCTCCCTTGGGAAAATAACTTTCTAAATCACTCTGCCAGCAGCAACTGAACACGACACTGAAAGAATTTTGTAATAGCTTGTGGATGACAAGATTTTTTTTAATCTTTGAATGTGATCTGTGTCATTTTTACGTAAGTTGCTGAGACAGCCAACAGGATAGCAGAGCCCTCCTTCAGACTCTGTGCTGGACAAAATACACTGGGCAAGACAGTAAACAGTATCAGCTAAACCAACTTACTGAAGTGGGAGAGATGCTAGCATAAAACCCTAGAACAGAGATCAGAGGAGGGATTTGTTTAATGGAGCAAGCTTTGCCAGAACACAAAATAGCACAGCGCAGATGATGCCATTAGCCTACCTTTGGAAAAAAAACCCACAGTTAACCAAATCCTGAAATTCTTGTTCAGCATTTGCATTAAATCCATGGGAATTGCATGGGCTTCAGCATGTGTTTTCTCCCACACCAAAGCAGCCAGATGGACAGACAGGGATGTGAGAAAAACATTTTCTGTCAAGCTTGAGGGCAGATGAACAAGTGAAAAAAAGCCCCCACGTACATCCACCCTCCCACCCCAAGCATTCACCTGGCTTCCCCAGAGCACTGAGAAAGCAGTGGGTGGACAGCCAGTGGGACACACTCCTGCCAGCACCTCCACCACATTTGAGAAGCATTCCTGGGGTGCTCTGTGCCGTGTTGGGGTGGGGAACAAGACTGGGGCTCCCCACCTCCACTGCCCTGCCACCCAGCACGGTCCCGGAGAAGAGAAGTTCTCCCTGTTTCACAGCTGTCAGTTACTGCAACACAGAAGGTGGCTTTCTATAAATAGTTGCTTTTCTGCTAAAATTCACCTTCCCCAGCTTCCCTCCTAGCAGTTGTTAATGGATTTCATTACGGCTTTTCTCCTCTCTGCAGAGAAGGCTCCCGAGCCGTGGCAGCCGGCTGTGAGCTTCCCCACGTCGGGAACGCCGACGGCTCCTGAGATGCTCCTGGTGCCTCCGAGACATCGCCAACAGCCCAGCCGTGACACAGAGCATCTCAGCTTCAGACAGGATCACCAGCCTCTGCCCTGGGAATCCACAGGGTAAAGTGCTCCTCAGCTCACAGCTGGGGAGAGGAGGGTGCTTTACACACTGCGAGCAAGAGAAACGCTTCCTTCGAAACCAGCGGGGCAGAGGAAACAAATTAATCACGCGAGATATTTAGGAAAGCCTCACCTCTCCTCAAGTGTTTCAGCAATAATGTTCAACAAATGGTAGTTGTACCCTCCCTGCCTTTGCTTTTACTGCCTGAGGAGGGGAAAGACAAACTGTTCACTTCTCTTTTTTTCCCATCACTTTCAAAATCAGATTTTCAGGGTGGCCGTTTGCATCCTCTCTGTACTGGACACCAAAAAATCACAGGCAAAGCCTGAATCTTTGCTCAGAGAGACCTCCCAGGAAGCCCAGCTTGGAAAGCAGCCCCTGGGAAACCAATGCTTACTCCCTGCCACTGCAAACATCACAGCCCATAATCCCAATTGGGCCAATTAATGTGGGTCTCCTTGTTTTTTTACTTTCTTAATTTTATGGAACATAGAGAAACTAAACTCGAATAAGGGCAGGTTATCTCATGTGTGTAGCCCCTCGAAACTAAACCACAGACAGTAAGAATGTGAAGTACCAGCCACACACAGACCTTCTCCAAGAGATTCCATTAGCACAGAGATGTGACTGAGCTAGCAGATACGCCTTAAAAAACCGCAGGGCAGAGAAATCACCTTGCCTCTCTGTATGAAGCTGCTTTTTTCAGTAGGGGTTTGGATGTGGGAGGTGTTGGGTTTGTTTTAGTTTTAGAGTGGGTTTTTTTAGCTCCAAATTTTCATTCATTCCAAATCTTGATTTTAAAAAAACCACACAACCCCCCTCAAAACTTATTTTGCTTGTGTTTCGTGATCTTATGACTAAGAAAAGCTCCACGCAAATATATGTACATAAGGCAGTCATTTGCCCATTTAAATAGGAGGCAACTCTTTGCATGAATTTGACGTTGTCAGTAAGCATAGGAGGTGTCAAATGCTTTGGCCTTTTCATTGTTTCTTACCGATACAATAATAATTGCGAATAGCTCCTTTTTTAAAAAGTAAAACACTGACAGTGCTATTTGGGTTCTTTGTAACAATATTTAACACAGGCTAGGGCGTAAAAGAATAAGCAGCTGAAGTCATACCTCCGGATAAAGTTCGTATCTGCCACCCAGTGTAACTGCACGGACAAAACCACTTTTAAGGGACAGAAAGACAAGGTGAATTAAGGGCTGCTGTTACCCGTGGCCAACCATCTCCGACTTCTGCTTCCATTCTTCAGCCCCCTCTTTGCTGCAGCCACATCCCTGTCCTTCCCCCGCCGGCTGCTCCATCCCTCTCCTGCCGGCAGCATCAGAAGGACCACTCACAGCACTGGGTATTGCCTGCTCGATTCATCACTGAATCAACACGACAGAAATCCCCCAGGCACGCCAAAGGAACACCACATTCATGCGTTGCCTACGCTGCAAGAGCATCTCTCAAAATGCCTAGAAAATTCTTTCAGATGACCACGGCTTTGTTCTTGCTGCACAGACGCCCAGACACCCGCCTGCTCAGGGTGACGCTTTTATAGGGATTGTTTTAACTGCATTCTGTCCCATCCAAGCACGCAGCCAAAAAAATGTAAACCCTGCTCTTGATGTAGTCTTTTCCAATACAGATGGAGTGCACAGGAACCATTTATCCTTCGTGTTTTTATTTTCAGCTTTATCATTTCCATTTGCTCAAGACCCCTTGTCACTTCTGATTTCGGCGCTAGCCCTACGAGAGTTACACACGTGGCTGTTTTGACCCAGCAACCTCCTCCCATCCTCAGTTCTGCCTTAACGAAAAAAGACAAAAGCAAAAGGTTGACCCCTCTGTGTGATTTTATGTTCTTACTAATAGTGCCAAAAGGGGGGATGAACATGTGAAAACAACACAGAGCCGCACGTGTGCAACATGAAGGATTCCTATTGCTGCAGAGACCTTATCTTTTGTGCTTTCCCGACTCTACAGTAAATTAGAGACACTTCTGCACGGTGAAAATTAGCGAGGGAGTCTGCCTTGCAAACAATTCCCTTTAAAAACGCCCTGTAAGGGACCACTCGGCAGCATTAAACTTTTTGTCTCTTAAACATGCGATTCTCTACTGAAAGCGGATAATGTGAAATAAAGTACCAGAAAATGAAGCGGTTTAAGATTATACACAGTCAGTTGGGCTTTCTCTAAAGAACCATTACACGGACCTTTTACAGCTTGCAAAGCTGAGTTTGTGGAAGCCAAAAGGGGCAGCGTGGATAACGGCAGGCTGGTGTCAAAGGACAGGATCCCACAGGATGGGTTTGCATTGCAACCGCGCTAATACCCATGTCACATCAAAGGGCCGGAGTGATAAATGGGAAATGAATGGCAAGATTAATTCCTGGTGGCTTTTACAACTACCAGCCATACTGTCAGGGCAGCAACACCAGTCAGGAAGTTTTGCTCCCCATGGCTAGGCTGGTTCCTGCTCTGAACTGGGACCTTGACTCTGTGACATCGCAAGCAGGAGATGCTACAGGTGAGGAGGCTTCAGAGAGCTGAATGTGGAAAGTATACAAGGATGCAGTGCTCTCCTTCTTGCTTGAGGAGACCTCATCCTGGCCACTGGACCAGCCTATCATTTCTCCATCATCAGGGTGGAAACCCTTCTTGCAGGTGTGTGCTCCTCGGAGCGGTGCAGGAGGGTTTGGCAGCTGGGAAAGAGAAAGATGGGGATCTTGAAGCCTCTGGAAAGATAAGAGGCAAGTCAGGATAAGCAGGTCGGATGGGTGTCTGTGCTGTATCGACACACAGTGAGATCAATGTGCATGGTGGCTAGGCTGGGTGGCCACCTGAGAGTCACCAGGCTGGAGCTCTATGTTCAGCAGCCTTTCAGACACAGCTTAGGAAAACGTGCCCTGAAGCAAGATTTAATATCTTTCCACTGGAACAAAAGGTCAGAAACCTCGAGATAACCTTGCACCAGCTTCCCTTCTCCAGTGAGATCCAGCTTCTGTCTGGCAAACGCTCAGGAGCTGCACAAGGCCAAAGCTTTATCGCTTTCTCATGGAGCCTGCGTTGGGAATCTTAAAGCAATGGGATGCCGAGTTCAAACAATCTCATTCATGGCTTTAACTTTTGAAAGAAGCAAAAATAAAAACAAAGAAATGACACTAGTGACGCTTGCAATCACTGCCAAAAAGCAGGATCAACCATATGAGCTGAAAAACTAAATATATAACATATGAGTTTCAGAGTGTAGGTGAAATCAGAGCAAAGATGTGTCTTACAACAAAGCTATGAAAGGAATAGTAAATAGAACTGGCAAAAACATTGGTGTATTTTAAAAAAATAAACCCCAAAAATTATTTAAATCAAAGCTACTTAGACTTAGCTACAAGTATGAAAAGAAAGGAAAAAAATAAAGTAATATGGACCTGACTGTGCTAAGATAAAGCCACATGAAACTGCGTGCATGCTGAGAAAGATGGTTTGCCTTTTTTTTTTTTTTTTTTTTTTAAATAGCACAACTTCCCATCTGCTTGTGGACGGCAAACAAGAGTCCCAAGGCCCTGATCCATACCAGAAACCTCCACGCTCACTCTGGTCTCCCATAGCACAACCACACCAAGCTTCAGCTCTCATATATCATTGGAAATATGTCTGAGTACATTTTGTGTCCAAGCTCTGTGCGGAGAGGTGCCGGACCCTTGAGGAGCCCACAAGCCTCTACAGACAGAGTGCTCAGCCTCTACAGTTCAGAAGCGCCGGCACCCGAAGGAAAAGACCCTTTAATTTTGGAACTGAGCTCACGTAGGGGCTTAACACAACCACCCACGCTGGCTGCAGAAGGGGGTTTCCTTTTTTTTTTTTTTTTTTTTTAAATAGCACAACTTCCCATCTGCTTGTGGACGGCAAACAAGAGTCCCAAGGCCCTGATCCATACCAGAAACCTCCACGCTCACTCTGGTCTCCCATAGCACAACCACACCAAGCTTCAGCTCTCATATATCATTGGAAATATGTCTGAGTACATTTTGTGTCCAAGCTCTGTGCGGAGAGGTGCCGGACCCTTGAGGAGCCCACAAGCCTCTACAGACAGAGTGCTCAGCCTCTACAGTTCAGAAGCGCCGGCACCCGAAGGAAAAGACCCTTTAATTTTGGAACTGAGCTCACGTAGGGGCTTAACACAACCACCCACGCTGGCTGCAGAAGTTAATGTCCCTCCTGGGTGTGACACCCCGGCGAGGAGCATCGTGGACAGGCGGTGGCATTGCTGCGGTCCCCAGGCTGCCCTCCTCGGCAGGCGTGTGGGGCTGACCACAACGGGGGGCTGGCTGGAGGAGAAAATCCAGGAAATACAGTGATACTGAGACAAGAGTTGTTCCTCAGTTCCCCTCCACGCAAGGACCTGGACCTTTTTGAGCCAAATCAGTGCTTTTCAATTTTTTTATCCTCTCCCCCCTGGGCACGGATGCTGTGAACCCTTCCAGGCCCAGCGGGCCACTGCCACATCAACAGCCGTAGAGGAGATCCTGAAGAAAGTTCATTTATTTTCCAGCATTATTGCAGTTAATTGGAAACATCTGCTACAAATATCTGTATGCCAGAAGCATCCCAAGCTACTAGGCAGTCTCTGCAGGAATACCCACTCTGTCTTTTGTGGATAGGTTTTGCCACCGGCATCTTTATTGTCAAAGAAAAGACACCATAAGACTAATCGTCCAAACGCACAGTTTAAATTGTCTCTGCTCGTTTTCACACAAAGTAGTAACATATGTTGTGCTGTCACAGCTGTGAAAGATATTTTCATCTCCTCGTTTGGCTTTTAACTGCTTTCTTGCAGTGAACCAGGTCATGGAGTTTTGGGAACACTGCTCCCCTCTGACACCCGGTAGCATCCTTAACCTAGCACAGAGCTGCAGGAAGAATATTCAAGTACATGCAATTAGCATTTTACATTTGTATTGAGATTAATGTCAATATATTACGTTAATGTAATCACATTACTTAATGTAATGTGAGCGTTAAAAATTTGTGTAAGTATTTATGTGAATAAAGGGTAATTATTTGAATGTCTAGCGGAAAAAAGTTCCTGTGGGGATAGAAGACAGCCTAAGTACGAAGTCTTTGCAAATCCCAATAAATATATTCATTGAGACCTACTGAACATCTGGGCTGGAACTTACAACACAGGATTTCTAAACAGGTTGTCAAAGATAATGAAAAATTTAAGCGCAGACTGGGCTTTTTAAATATTATTAGCCCTCTGTCTGACTCTTCTGAAATTTTCTTTTTTAATAGGCTGAAATGTGAGACACGACCACTTTTAGCAAAACAAATCTGTCAAAATTGTGAATAATGAAAGAAAATCAGAATGTCAAATTTATTTTATTTTAGGGAAAGCAATGAACAAAGACATTAGTATGTGGTTATATCTCTAATCTTTAACGAAGTTAGACCAAACCAGAAAATGTCTATACTATGGAGCTTGCCCTCAACAGCTGGAGACTTCTTACTGACTGTACAAGGCAGCATAATGGAAAAAATTGTTTAAAAAGGTAAAGAGTAATAACTCAGAACTTCCAAAGACATCTTTGAAGCAGATGCTCCTCCCTAAGATGCCAGACTAGGAAACTTTATTCACAGAGAAAAAAAAAAACTGAGATTTTGAGCCTGATTTTTTAAAAAATAAATTGCCACGGGTAAGATTTTCACGCAGATGGTCACTATGAATTCTAATCTCAAACCAGATTAGGAACATATTTTCCTTTTACACGAAAAGCAGAAATCAACCTTCTGTAATATAATTTTTAGATCCTCTCCCACCCCAAGGGTAAGAACAGACACAGATTTCTCATTTAACAGTGTGGGAATGGACATTTCTGTGTCGACACCATTAAGAAGTTCCAAATCACGCTGAAGGAACTTGCACCCATTGACAGACAGAAAAAATGAACTGTGAAAAGCAGGAGATCACGTAATGTCTGGATACATACTTTCATTTGGGAGAATCACGTCGCTGGTAGTAATATCACAAAAATAGTACGGCCTCTAACTGAAAGAGCAAGTATTCCCTTATTCCCTGGAACAGCAGAGTTCCCACACGACATTATAACTGCAGCAATATTTAGGATGTGAACTTTTGGGCTGGTTTTCTTCATGTTGTGCAAGGAGTTTATGAGGACCATCATCCCTTCATCTCTCAGGTTTGAACAAGGTAGTTTGTATTTCTTTCTGCTTTCCTCACAAAGAGGCCGGCAACGATTAGCACTTGTACTAAATTCAAGAGACACTAAGTGAATAAACCCATGAAACTCGTTGCTCAGGTTAAAGTTCAGTACTGGTTTAGTAGTATTCTTGAACCCTCACCGTACTGCTATAGAAAAATTAATACAACTGCTCTACAATTTTAAGGCATTGACGAGAAAATGATGCAGTGAAATGTACAGTTCCTGAGCACACTCATAGGTCTTGAAGCCACAAAAAATAAAATTATGCCCCATGAATCATTTGGTCTACGGAGCAGCTTTCTCTCAGAGAAGCGGTAGGTTTGGTGGCCCATGCCACAGCTTCCTCTGTCCCCCTGGGGAAAGCTGTACTCACATGAAGGCAGGAGATGTACCCTTTTTTTTTGGTATAGAACAGAACTAGATGAAGGAAAGAAACGGGAAAATCTCACATTCCTGTTTGTAGCACCAAGTCACTCTCGATTCTCACATTTGTTGGCTTGCCATGCTTGCATGTCTGACACAAAAGACAATCTTACTCTCAGAGAAAAGCAAATCAGCAAGAAAATTCCTGGAATAACAACAGTGAAACCTGTCCCACACTTGCCCAAAAACACATATTTAACCTGCTTTAGCCATGAAAATTTGATTAATGTGTTTAATGCATTTGGAAGAAATAGACACTCATATCAAGGGTAAACAATGTAAAGATGGAAACTGGGGGAGAATCATCTTAAGAAAAAAAAATGAAGCAGATGTTTCAGGATACAACCCCATTAAGGATAACCATCCTCATGGCTGATCCAAAAAGCAAGCTTTACGTGCCTTAAGTGGAATAAACTGTCCTTTCCACTCTTTCCTTGCATGGCAGTTAAGGAAACACGAGCATTAGCATATCAGTGGATGAAACAAATGGCCGATTTTCCTGTGAAATCTTAACTTCTGCTTTTTCAAGATTAGGGAGAACAGAAATCGCGACGCAGGCTTTCTCCTGAAATCCACAGAGCCCTACAAACCTCAGAGGACCACATACAAGGAAGGAAGACGAGCACTGACAAGAGTGGAGAAGAAACAGCACCAGGGGTGACCTGAGGATCACAAGTATGGTCCTGACACAGAGCTGCCACCCCCGGGGCCTGCCCATACATGCACTGCCTGAACCCGGGGCCAACAAACCACCCGCTATGTCCTCCTCTCACACCCAAGCTCCCTCTTTCACATGGTCCTCTGCTGATAGCAGAGACTTCACACGGTCCAAGGTCCTCTGCCCGATGTCAGCATTTAAGCACCAGAGCCCTGATGGCATCTAAGGGTACCTATATGCCTGCTTTTGGGAGCGCACGCCACTGGAAGGTGGCACAGCAAAGCTGGAACTTACCTGCAACATGCCTGGAGTGGGAAGTCAACATGACCAAAGAGTTCATTTTAGAGCCCCAGCCTGCCTTTGGAAAGGCAATCAGGTAAACACAGGATGCAGCACTTCCTGCGCTGCCTCAGGACTTAGGTCACTCTCATCTCCTGTGTCTCAGCTACCCAAACCTCACCCCAAACCCAAACCTCCCTGTAACTCATGGGAATCTTCCCATCTAATGCCCACCTGCCTGGTTTCAACCCACTTCCACAGGGAAACTTCTACAGGTGGTGAAGTCTCCATCCTTGGAGATATTCTAAAGCCATCTGGACGTGGTCCTGGGCAACCGGCTCTAGGTGGCTCTGCCTGAGCAGGGGGGTTGGCCCAGATGACCTCCAGGTGTCCCTTCTCACCTCATCCCTCCTGTGATCCTGTGAAACTGCCAAAGTTTCCTTCACGGCACAAGCAGTCTTCCAAGAGGGAAATCTACGTGCTGCAGGAAGAAGATTTTCTCTTTCTCTGCAGGCAGGTCAATATTTAGGTTGTGCTCATTTGCAGTGATCGCTGATTATCAAAAAAGGAGGAGAAACTCAGCACATTCCCACAACAGCAAAGGACCTGGGATGAGTGGATGCATCTGACACCCCTTCAGGAGGTGCAGAATTTTCGGTCTCTGTCGCAGCTGCACGCACAGGAACACATCATCTTTCACATCTTTCACACCGCCCACGGTGCGCAGACACACACCCCACCGGGGAACGCTTCCAACACACGGAAGCAGCCAGCAATTTAATTAAAACATTCACGCAGGGAGCGGCACGTGCACATCCCATTCCTCAAGAGAAACGCTTTAAATAAATACAGGAGCACAGGACGGCAAGAAAACTCCCGAGTCCCTTCCACCAACTGAAGAAACTCCATCCTAGAGCAGCTCTTTGCTATTATCTCTGCTGCACCAGGAAAAGGCTGTTCATGAACCCTGTAGACAACTGGGGACGGCTTTTACCGCCTGGCCTCATTTCACCCCTGCTCCTTTTATTTCCATATTGCCCACTCTGTAATTTCTCTAATTAAAATTTAACTCTTTTCACTCCCTAGTGTTTACTCTCCTCCTGTATATTTACCACCCTGAAGACAGCAGTACCTCAGTCTCCACTTTGTTATCTGAACAAGCCAAGGTTTTTACCGTGCCTTCTGGTACAACTCATGATCTGTTGTGTCCCCCTCGATTGTCCTGACAGCCCCTCTGCGAGCCTGCTCCAGGTTGAACTCATCTTTCTTTAATGTGAACGCTGCACACTCTTCCCACTGTGCTTTGTCAACACTTCAAAATACGTTGTTAATACCTTCTTTCCCTGCTAGAAATACCTCACCCACTATTCTCTTGGCATGCATTTATCTTATTAACAGCAGCATCATGCTGGTAACTTGATCCTAGATAGGATAGGCCTTAGAATCCTAGATCTACAACAGGCCACAGATCTAAAATCCTGGTCCTACATGACCTAATGTAGCTCTATTTTTTTTTTCCTGTTTTCCAGCTGATCGGTTCCCAGCTCACAAATTAAATTCAGGTGATTATTCCCTGAAAGCCTGACCTTGCACTTTGTGCAATTACATATCATGCCATAACTATTACACCAACTTGGAAAAAACCCTAATCTTTCTCGTATGATGTTATGATCCTCTTCTGAAATGTCAGTGACTCTTACCTTCGAGTCATCTGTAAATTCATAACCACACTTCTGCTTATTTGTGACAATGATAGGAAGATATTAAACATGTTTCATCTCCTTTGAGGAACTTAATTAGCAGCCTCCCTTTGGCTCAACACTTCCCTTTCAAGACTGATGTTGCCATCTCCTCTTCATTCAATTCTCTACCTATGTAAAAATTTCTTCTATAAATCTCCTTTTTCTCTTACCATACTGACAAGTGCTCATGCGGGTACCATATTCAAATTCTTTATCAAAATTGAGATGGATCACATCTATTGCCTTTATTCAGCAACAGAACTGAAGAAAATGAAACAGCTACCCTTGGCACAAAATATCTATTAATTTTTTTTTTATTTTATCCCATTTTCTGTTTGCCTCCCTGACTGTATTATCTTTTTCAAAATTTGCTCTAAAATATTACGTCCTTTAGAGGTTGTTCTAACAGGCTGTTATTTGCCCATATCCACTTCCTCTGGCTCCATCTCATAATTTGAAGGATAAATTTTATGTTTCTCATTCCCATGCCCCATTGTTCAATATATTCATTAGAAAATCTGCAATCTCATATAACAATAAATGTCTTTCCAGGGACGAGCAGAAATGTTTTTAGAAGTAAAATTTGATGACCTCTTACTGCTAGTCTCTGGAAAAGATGTGCTGGATATTATGTTTCTCTGACTTCTTAATGATCTACTGTACTGTGGGTTTTTTTAATAGCTAATACAGGAAACGTGGTCCTCCCAAATCAAACCTAAAATCAAATACCTCCCCATAACTTAATTTAAAAGGTTAGAAAAGGTCAAGATTCTCTTTACCACCAAAGTACTTCTCCAATTTTCAATAAGAAATCCAATTTCTCTCATGTGGAGCAAATTTATATAATGCAAAAGGCATTAAGAAACTCTACTGAACTTTGGAATTAAACTCACTTTTTGCAGCTGCTGTTTTAAACTTCGCCAGAGTCTGGAAACGAAACAAAGGCTTGTCTCATTGACATATCCCTGCATTAACATTAACTTCAACTAATGGGTTTAAATGGTTTTGGCCATCAGCTGTGGAACTCCTCTGCATGTTCCACCGTGCACTAGCCCACAACCTAATTAGCAGCACTGCAAACATTCTAGATAGCTACTAATATTATGCACAAAGATGTAATGAGAAGTGTGTATGTATGCAGACACATTGGAAGAAAAGAGGACAAACGTCCAGCTCCAACTGGTATCTTTATTAACTCATTCTCAGCGGCAGTGTCACACCCAGGGTTAGCGTGAGGTTAATGTATACCCCACTGTGACCTTTCAGACTGAATTTAATTGCATCCCTACCAAGGATATAGAAAATTGATAAGGTGCGTGCTGATTGATTTTCTTCCTCGCAGACCACAGGAGCTCATTTCAACAAAACCTTGCCGTTAAATTTTCAGCACAACTGAAAAAGAGTTTCAAATGATATACAGCCTAATCTGATTTTTGAAACTGTTATATCAAAGACTCTCCATCATAAACCGAAAAATCTCCATTTACCCTCTCTACTGCATAGAGCATTATCCTTCAATTGTTATCGTGCCTGAAGTGTGCGTATAACACCGTCAGAGCCTTGCTGTCAAGTGTTAAAGAGCACTTTGAGGCATTCTGCCCCTGTAATCTTTAGGGACTTCAGTAACTACAAGTCAGGGGAAAATCAAAGTAAAAGAAAAAAAATGCAGGTCATCATGACCCTAATTGTAGAGTAATCTCATGATAGACACTTCCTCTAAATGCACACAACACATTTAGGTTCTACAAGAAGTTCACCGGCCATACTTTAGTAAAGCTGGGACAAGGATCTTTGTGAACATACTAGTGCACATGGAACTATCTGAACTAGGAAATTTTGCCAGAATATTTTAAACACTGTGAAAGCTGTACAAAATATCATATGTCTCATTAAATAAGGTTTTATTCTAAGCTCTAGCTTCTTTTCTTTGATGCCAACCTAGACTTTTTGCTAATTTTTCATTATTCTTTTAAATATAATTATTTGGTGACGTTTTCAGATATTCAACAGTATCAGACACTACATTCTGAACCAAAAATGCTCATGGGGAACTTTGAGATACATGCTTGTTTAAAGCAGATTCCACTTGCAGTGGATGAAAGTAAAAGCCAATCACACTGGGGTTTCCAGTTTTTTTTTTAAGGAGGTTATGGCAGGCCCATTTTGTTATTAATGTATAGGGGTTTTAGCTATTGCACTCATCATCACAGTCAGAACGACTCATCTACATTAAAGCACTGAAAAGCACCGGGCACAGCTGAGCCACCACTTGGATCAGTTGCATTCAGAGGAACAGAAACTTGGATGAGCCCCAAATTATGGTAGACCTAACGACTCATTTGGCAGCAAATCATTCGTAGCGGGAATGACTTTAAATGACAATATCAAAATTAAATTTGTCCCATGTTTAACATGCCCATTAAAAAGAAATCCTTCAATGCCATTCACTGAGGCTCAGAGGTGGACAGACAAAACGACCTGGAGAAGGACTCTTTGCCAGGAGGGGTAGTGATAGGACAAGGGGAAATGGTTTTAAATTGGAAGAAAAAAAATTCAGATTAGATATCAGGAATAAATTTTTTACTATGAGGGTGGTGAGACACTGGAACAGGTTGCCCAGAGAAGCTGTGGCTGCCCCATCCCTGGAGGGGTTCAAGGCCAGGCTGGATGGGGCTTGGAGCAACCTGGTCTGGTGGGAGGTGTCCCTGCCCAGGGCAGGGGGGTGGAACTCGATGATGTTTGAGGTCCCTTCCAACCCAAACCATTCTATGATTCTTTGACCATGTGGTTGGCCCCAGCCCACCCTCAGCAATATCCCTGACTCAGACCACCTGCAATGGCTGCGGGGCCAAGGCTGAACCTACTCACCCCAATATTCACCTTTACAGCTTCGCTGTTTTCATGAGTCTCTGATGCATGGAGATGCTGGGAGTGCCATCAGGAGCCTCAGAAAAGAGAACTCTGGGTAGACTGGGATAGTCTGAGCTACGGCAGTTTGTGTTGCTTTACTGAGACTCAACTTTGATTCCCCACCCGAAGCAGTGCTGGACCCTCCTGCAACCTTCAGGCACCTCCAGCTTCCCTTGGACGACCCTCAAGAAAGAGAGGACGTTGGCAGCAGCAGACTGGGGTGGACCTGGGGCTGGGTGAGTTTCACCAAGCTTTGAGCAGTGCTGCAACAAAGCAATCTTCTGAGAGCCCACAGTGAATCTAAATTCCCAGTTTCTCATTAACTCATTAGAATGGAAGCTCAGTGTGAACGACTCCATTAAGGCAGAGGCAGAATTAGCCTCATCACACATGCAGCAGCATATGTCTCTTTCAACATGCACTGCAAAACAGATACCAAATGGAAAACAGATGATTTTGAGCTTCCTATTCTGTCTACTGGTAAAGAAAACATTCTCCAAACCCGGTATATCTTCATGTAAATTACTACATTGCAAAGATAAATATCAAAGTTATGTGAGATGCTGGATAAGTAAAAAGGCTTAAAAGAACAAGGAAGAAATAAAAACACCTACAAAATCTCCAAAGACAAAAAACAAACAACAGTTTATTTGTGTTCCCAGGAAAGCCTAAAGCCAAACTTTAACATTTTCTTTTGGAGGCAACTTTCTGCATATTGAGAGCCAGCTTAAATAAACGGCTGGCTTTTCTTCTTAGAATATTTGGGCAGTCTGCATATTTTTTTCTCCTTTGAGACAATAAACATGAAAACCAACGCAGGAATAACAGCACACAGGAGCAGTGCAGAAGAAATTAAAAAACTTGTTATAATTATAAATGAGATCTTGGCCAGGCAGACATGCATATGAAATGCTGTCAGGTGGGAGAGTTTGTGAGCCATTCTTCAGGAGCAACAATCACAGAAATACACCTTGTCTTCTTGTTGGTCTCCTTTCCCCATCCTTCATGAATTTTATATGGCTTTTCATTTTTATTCCCTCTAAATCTTGCTTTAGCACATCCTCTGCTAGATCCCAGGGCTCTTTCATACCCCAAAAACCTCAGTTGAGGATTTGCTGCTATCTAACATGAGAGGCTGAGAGGCTCCAGTCAGTTTAGGCTGCAGTAATTTTTTTCTACTTATTAAAGCCTGAAGGGAAAGTACTTTTCCTTCCTTGCTAGATAGTAAACATCCTTCTTCCACTGGGCAAACAAATTATCTTATGTTATTTGTAAAGACACTCAAGTAATATGCTTGTTTACCTTTATAAAGGTCTTTGTGCTATCTCTAGTCTAGCTGAGGGAAGCGAGCCCAAGGCGTTGCAGCTGATGTATGGGGAGCAGGAGGAAGAGCCTGCAAAACGGCGAGCCACCCCCGGAGAAGATGGGGAAACACAGAAACCATCACTCTGAAGTCTGAGTTTGGGCTGAGACAGCAAGCAGCAAAGTGGATCTCAAGACAATAAGTACCTTGGGTGAGCAACTTCATTTTACTCATCAACTTGGCAGAAACACGGTTTTCTGCCCCCAGGGAAGGGTGCAACATGTACTCATTAATGACTGTTTACACAGATCAACGCTACTGCTGTGTTAATTCCCCCTCCCCCCACCTTACACGAGATATTTCACGATCAAAGTATTGAAATCAACACAGCCAAAGCAACATTATTTGAGCAGTCAAGTTAAGCACATGCACGTCTGAAGGATCAGATCTTAATGAGGTTTTTTGGGTTGTTTTTTGGCACAAATACAACAAACACTTCAACACAAATATAACTCTGCCCATGCAAAGTGAAGGGCTCTGCTCATGTAATTAGCATCCACAAGCACAAGTATTTGTTTATAAGAATCAAACAAATCATTAAATATTTATTGGACTGTTTTCATAAATAGACTAATTAGTTCTGAAGTAGCTGCTTTCTTAAACTGTATGACCAATACATAATATGTTTGCCTTCACTTACCAGCTTTCATTGAAAAGAACCCTGCGAATCTGACAACTTCATTAAAACCAAATCTTTGCAGGTGGTGCATGAAACGCAATACACCCAAGTCACAGGCGACAGGACAAGAGGAAATGACCTCAAGTTGCACCAGGGGAGGTTTAGATTGGATATCAGGAAGGGTTTTGAATCATTGGAATGGGCTGCCCAGGGAAGTGGTTGAGCCACCATCCCTGGTAGTATCTAAAAGACAGGTAGAGAGACGTGGTTTAGTGATGTTTTTTATCAGTGTTAGGTTGATGGTTGGACTAGATGATCTGAAAGGTGCCTTCCAACCTAGACAATTCTATGATTCTAAGTGAAAAACCAGTGTATTGCCATTCTAGTCAATAAGGCTATAGGCAAACTTGGTCATCACAACCTCGACTGATGCGCCTGAGTGTACACCTTAGAGAACAGAAAGCTTGTTAAATCATTGGGCCCTTCTGAAAATGAGAAAACACCCTCTGTGCAACCAGGTTAGTTTAAACTACCAAAGCTGCCTCTAAATTCATCAAATTTGGTTTCAGACTGAAGGCAACTGAAATATTTTGCAGTAACATGTCACTTCCTAAGGAAGCTGATTTTAGAAATATTTCCCAGATGTGGGTTAATATTTCCAGATGAATAGAGAGAGCAGGAGATACGTGTTCTGGACCAAAAGCCACCAACTGTCTGCATTAAACAGCATTTGTCCAGGATGTGTCAGGCAAGAGAACTGAGGCTGGGGTCTTGGTGTGAAGTGCCTGGCCAAAATACACTTGGGTCCTCTGGGATGAATTTCTCCCTGTACTGTTTCATTAATGTTGCCAAAAGCCCCAGTCATGCTTCTGTATGAAAAAAAAACCCCAAGTTTCAAATCTAGCATTCTGCACCACAATAAATGTGGCATTTTGACCAGTCACACACACAAGCACCCAGGCTTCCAGTGCATCTCCCGAACTACCAATGCACAGCAGAAGCTTAATATGAACTTTTCATATCATTCAACATCAAAGCTCACTTAAGTTATCTCCTTCAAACTCCTATTAGTATCTGCCATAGCTCAGATTACTTTTTTCTTTTTCTGTGCATTTCCCACATTCAGAACCATTTTTGACTTACTTCTGACATCAATAAGCTGCATGAGGAACAAGGTGACTGACATGGCAAAACCAAACCTAACACAAAGGGTCTCTAACACATCCTGCAATGTTGTCAGAAACAGACAGTAACTACAGAAACATCTTGGAAATAATAGAGGCAATAAATAGAAGCTATGTAAATATTTATTTTTATTTTCAAGATGACTCCTGAAATGATGAGATCAATTTGGCTTTGTTTTTCTCTCATCACTTTTCCCTCCTGTCAGAAGTTAGTGCAAAAACACTGCAATCAATACTCTCTTGCTAGGCTGGATTAATAGACGTGTTAATTGCAGCCACCTACATAAAAATACTCCTTAGCATTCTTCTTCCATAGGACTTTTACTGAGGATGAAGTTCAGAACACACAGATAAAGTGAAAATAAATGTGGTTTTTTTTCAGAGAAAACTTACCTCATAGCAGGCTTTTGGCAGATCTCATGAGGAGGTCTGATTGCTTCCAATGGCTTTGATCTTACTATCATGCAGCAGCTCCTGATTGAAACAAGTGACTTCAGGGGGAGGGAAGGGGGACCACTCAGCTCAGAAAGGGTCTCCTCACATCCAACATGCTTTTTCGTACTTTATTTACTTTCAGGCTGGACTGAACTATCAAACCTCTGCAGCTCCAGCTAACGGGATGGGAGTTACCAGCTCCCTCAAAGGATGACGCTTCCCGGCTGCAGGCAGGACAGCAGGATCCCTGCTCCCACCAAGACCCTGCTGAGTCTGGGGGACACTGAACTTCATCTTGGTTCTGCGAGGAACAGAAAGGCAACTAGCCATCATATCGCTTTCAACTTTCAGATGGGCAAAAAACTAGAAGAAAAAGCCTTAGCCTTAGCATTTGCCGTTTCTTTCAACAGCATGAACTAAGCCCCGGTAAGCGCCAAGTGATGAATGAGTTGTTTGTCCTGGCTAAGTGCTGAGCTTAGATCATGGGATAGAAGCTAACAAGAAAAATCATTGAAAATGCACCACCTGTTGACATTTTCCAACATGCACTGACCTTTCCAGCACCGTTACATTTGGCCCTGCAGCCCAATTGCATAGTTTCAGCTTTACCTATTGATAAGATCCTCATTATCTGAATCCTATCAAAATCTTCACACTTTTAGTAAAAGCAGAGAAAAAGACGTTACTGAAAAAGGACCATCTGAAAAAAGGCAGAAAGACACCAGAAAGCTCCCTTCATTGCTGCTGGGGTTAATTGTCCACACCACCAGAGCCAGATAACCTAGCCAGATAAGTACAGCACAGAGACTGACTATTAAAATGAGGACAACTCCTGTGACAGTAGTAGTTGCTAACGAGCACCAAATCCAATATTCAAGGACAGAATACAGAAAATGAATCTTGTAATCACAAGCACACCTGCAAACCAGATATAATTTCATGATATATGAGAAGAGTCCAAGATAATTCATCACTCGGAACACAAACCCCCGTATTCTCCCTTTTTTAACTCACTTTATGAGGTTAGAATAATTAGTTTTATTTCTAGCAAACCTCTTTCCTTCACTTCCCCTCCTCCATTTAAATTTGCTTAATATGCAAAGGTAATATATTTTATTGAAGAAATAAGGAAGATCTGCATCATGTCACGTCTGATTCAGAACTCAGTTGACTCCCCACCAGCTGGAATCTATTATTTGATTAAAAATGCTGTTGTGCCAGCTGCCTGCAGCACGTTTCACTACCCTGACTCCTGGTGGAATTAAATCCATACTAAAAAATGTAGTCTAGCATGAATCAATCTCTTCTCAACGTTAATGCATACCTGAAAAATAAAAGTACTGAAAAAAGAACCTAGCCCTCCTAGACCTGGCCACCCCAACCTCTATCACAGAAGGCACTCAGTGGGGAAGAACTTAAAACTTCGCATATTATAACACAGCGATTTCATAATGAAACATCCTAATGATGTGGTCAGGTTTGCTTTTAAGAGTGATCTCTCTTACCATAAAAACAAACCAAACTCCTCTTCCAACAGAATCAGTCCTGAAATAAAAGACAGTTGCTGAGTTTAAAGAATTAAAAGCTCTTATATCTCACTGATAACGGTGAAGTATTTACCAGCGGAAGGCAATTATTAGGGAATGTGCCCAGAGCAAAGAATAATTTATAGTTAAGTCTGTTACTGCTAATTTAGTTAGAATGAGAGTGTGTCAGGCAAAAAGCCCATTTAATTCGAGGGGGATTTCTGCCTAATGTGGACTGCAGGAATATAAGCCAAGAGTATATGCTGTGAATAAGCACTGAAAATGTTGCTCAGCCAGCTTCCTGCTGCACAAGAACGTTAAAAGCTTTAAGGCAATAATTTGCAAAGGCATGCTTAAAAGCCCTCTAAATAGAAACATAGCGATGGTATATTGATCAGAGTGACTCTTCCCATTTTCTTTTTCAGTTATCTCAAAGCAAGTTGCAGATTACAGCTTCACTAGCTCGGAAAAAAGTCCATCCCAAGTTTATATTCAATGGGATGTTTGCGTCTTTCTTTGTTCAATGGATGGCCATAAAATACATTGAAAAGTTTTGATGGTTTCGAACAAGATACATACAGACATAAGAACATGCAGAGGTAAGGCTGAAAGCCCAAGCCCACATCCATTCCTGGTGGTCTCAAGACAGAGAGTGCTCACTACTTTCTTTAGAAGAACTGGGTACATACTATGTGGATATTTCACTGATTAAACTGATTAACATTAGTCAATCTAAATTCCCAAGTAGGAATTAAGTTATTCCATGTATAAAATATCCAGAAGACAATATAGCAGGTTTTAGTCACAGTACTGAACATAACTGAGGGGTCAAGTCACTCCTGAGCGAAGCCAACACCATTTGATGGTTGCTTAAACTGAATGGATGGTCTGCGGTTTTTAAATTATTTATGTTATCAGATCCACTATATGACCTCTCCAATAAGCAAGAAATACATTATTTCATATATTTTTAGAGACTAAGGTTTGTGGATTTTAACTTCTCACCTTACAACTTCTTTCACACCAGCAAAAAATGTTGTAGCGTAACCCCGTCTATGTATGTTCAAGCATTGATTAGAAATTAATTACGCATGCACATACAAACATCCTGCAAATACAGAAGATATGTAAATAATCTTTGTGTACTTCTATTCACTAACTTTTCTGGCAGCATATGGCAGCAACCCCAATCCACCATCATTAGTTAATTCTCCGTGCCAAAGGTGCAAAGTACCTGGATGTCCCACAGAACCTGCTTTACTGAGAGAGCGCAATGGCTCACCTAAAGACATCACAAAGAGGATTTACACCACTGAAAATGAAGTTTAGTTTCTCCTTGGTATGTGCTGCTTGTCTCAAAAGTATCACAGACAGCGACATCAAATATCAGGATGTTCCCATACACCACAAAAAGCCATAGGTTGAGATTCAGCACCGTTTCAGGAAGGGAACACCACCAAACCCTGTATGATAAGAGTACAACGCCCAGATTTGCCAAAAGAGACGTTGAAAAAACAGATTCAATGGTAATTACAATATTCCTATCCCAAATGGTTGCTGAAACTTTATCCCACCCTATTCTGCCATGTATTGTGTGTAGGCCCTATATTTCAATAAAAGGAAGCAAATGCTTTTAACAGCACACTGGAGAGTTTTTATGAGATATGGGAACTACAGGAAGACTATTGTCCCTTAGTAAACATTTGTTGACTAAATGTGCCATTCCAATTAACATAATCCTTATTGAAATGATAAAAGATACTGATGTTTAACTTAAATTTGAGAAAATTACTGAGTAGTAACAGCAGTAAGGTATTTTATGTAAAATAATTCCTCAATTATTTGCATGGATTATAATATTTTATTTTAACAGTACTGGTGTAAAAATCCTCCATGCATACATGTTGCAGGCATGGAGGAACCTTTTGTGGGCCCAGCACAAACCCAGCCAGATCTGCGCAGGCTGATGCTCTCCTCATGTGAAAGGCAATGGTCTACACAGCAAGGGTAGGTGAACACAAGTGTTTGGGGAGGCTTCTATATTGGTGATTTTCTGAGTAATGCCAGCCCATCAGATAGTGTTGCCTTTGGTCCATAATCTAGAAGGCATAAACTCACCGTGTCAGGAGACCTGAGGAAGTGTTATGATTAAACTGGTGATACAGGTTCTGGCAAAGACTCAAACCTCCTGTCCCACAAGCTCCTGACCTGCAGCAGGGCTGAACGTACACCTGCAAATGGAAGTGCTCAGAGACCTGATGTTAACTACTAAGTAACACCACAAGCCCTTACCAAAAAAGAAAACTGTATTTCAGCTCAGACTTTCAAAATGAATAGAAATATTTTAAGAACATTCCTTATTAAGGGCATATGCCTCCATTTTTCACCATTGCCATGTGATAACAACATTCATTTTCCTCACACAGTGCTGTGAAAAAGCCTATGAAAGTTGTGAAGCACTGAGCCATCACAGTAATTTTCTCTTCTTTCTGTCATGGTAGCATCTAGGAGTCCCCGGCCAGGACACAGGCACGCTGGAGGCTGTGCTCAGAGAGAACAAAAAAGATGGTTCTTTCCTCTCCGAGTCACATTTTAAACATCAAAAAAAAGGAGGCCAGTAAGCGGGTATGTATGGTTGACAAGGAACGAGGAGGAAACAAAGAGGTAGCATCAGTCAACACAAGAGGCAGTGGCTGTAACACACTGTTAACCTACTGGTGGTTTTTTTTCGGGAATTATGGCAGAGGAGATTTTAAGAAGGGATTTACAAGGGGAAAATGGGGTTAAGCATGTTGCTGTCTGCCCACAGCTCATCCTTAACTTTGGCAGTAAACAATGAATAAAGCCCACAGATGCTGGTTTGGATACACATCAGGTCAGTGATGAAGCTGGTATTGCAGGTGAACTGGAGGGATGTGTGGATGGATGTGCCAGAAAGGCATTGGATATGAAATCAGGCTGCTTCCTATTACTATTACTGCAGAAAAGTAGATGAAGATTACAGAAACAATCACAAGAGAACAAATTTATTTTTACAGCAGGTTTGAACAAGGTAAAAGCTACACAAGCTATATGGGGACCATGCTTGGCAGTGACCTGAGGGGTTGGTTGTTTTCATGAGTTACTATCTTCTAATGTCTCCTAAAATATCTGTATGCAACAGTTGGAAACTTCTGTGTTCTATGATTAAATTGGTCTTCTATAAATTAATTAACATAAATACCTGCTATTTAATTCTGTTAGAAAATATTTCAGATAATATTTTCCCTGTCATCTCCTTCACCCAGCAATTTTACAAAGTTAAGAGCATAGAGGCATCTGGGGTCCATTTGAACTCGGCAACAAACCCTGGTCTTAAAAAAACATTTGCCTTTCAGCAGATGACAGTCTCAACAGCAGTGCTGCCTTTTACCCAACTGACCTGTGAGACGGAATAGTATCTACCAACCTCCTGCTGAGCCTCTGGAAATATCCAAAAGGCAGTAGGTAACATATTAGCTTGCTAAGGTATCGCTGTCCTAAATAACCGTGAGCTGGAAGAGCACGCTGACCCCCAGCATCCTGGTATCAAGAACACTTAGTGGTCCATAGCGAGCCATCCTGCGGAGCAGGGCCTGGCTCAGGAGAGCAGCACTGCTTTCCAGGCTCCACTGGCTACCGTGGTGACACCTTCACTAACTCCAAGGGAGATGCCGTGCTCATATGAGGACCCAGATGGATGCTCAGAAGTAACTCACAGAATCACAGAATCTTCTAGGTTGGAAGGGACCTTAAAGATCATCTTGTCCAACCGTCAACATAACTGACAAAAATAAACACCCACACAACAAACAAGGAGCATCATCACTAAACCAGACCTCCCAGCACTACATCAATCCGTCTTTTGAACACCTCCAGGGATGGTGCCTCAACCACCTCCCTGGGCAGCCCATTCCAATGCCTGATAACCCTTTCAGTGAAAAAATTTTTTCCTAATATCCAGCCTGAACCTCCCCTGGCGTAACTTGAGGCCATTTCCTCTCGTCCTGTCGCCTGTGACTTGGGAGAAGAGACCGACCCCCACCTCTCTACACCCTCCTTTCAGGGAGTTGGAGAGAGCAATAAGGTCTCCCCTCAGCCTCCTCTTCTCCAAGCTGAACACCCCCAGCTCCCTCAGCTGCTCCTCATAAGACTTATTCTCCAGACCCCTCACCATCTTTGTCGCCCTTCTCTGGACCCGCTCCAGCACCTCAATGTCTTTTTTATGGTAGGGGGCCCAAAACTGGACACAGTACTCAAGGTGAGGCCTCACCAGTGCCGAGTACAGGGGGACAATCACCTCTCGGGCCCTACTCCCCACACTGTTCCTGATACAGGCCAACTCAAAGCGCGTGTCTCAGCCTGAAGCCGAATTCCACCCCACAACTGGGTACCTATGCTCCCTTCACACTAGAGCATCCTGTAAGGCTCCTGTAAGATGCAACCTACCCTACAATATAATAAGCCTCCTAAATGAGTTAAATGGGCCATGTCCTAAACATAGCTCCTTCCCTCCCCTGACTAGAGGCAGACCTCGGGTGACCAGCTCTGGTGCAGACCTCCTCTGTCTGAGTGTCCTGAAGAGCACTCCAGGCTGGCGAAGCAGAAAATGTGTGTATCCATGTTTTAGTGCTTTATCTGGGGCTGGGTATTCTTCTGCTGTCAAAAATAGAGAGTTCTGTTCCTGACAACAGTAATGACAGAACTCAGTTAAGAAAACAGAGTTCAGAGAGGCAGAGAGATGCAGTTGAGCTTTGGCTGAGCAAACCTTATTAATTGACTGGCTACCAGCTATCTAAATAGATTAAAAGAATTATTATCACAGCTCTAGTTTAACAGTTTGGAAAAGTGACATTTAAAGTTGCTTCTTAACGTACAGACATCCTTAACGCTATGCAGTAAATCTGTTATTTAAAACCTACTTGTAAATACATGGTAACTCTTGTTAGTTAACGACAGCATCCAAAAGAATTGGCAAGAGCAAATCAAAATACATCAATTTTTGAGAAATGAAGTAATTTCATGAATTCATGTTCTCATCAGATAGTAACCATAAAAAAATATGCCTATTGCAGCCCAGAAAAATGCCATTTTTACTACACTTTCTTCAGAGCGAGTCAAATGAAATTAGATTTTCAAGTCCATGAAAGACAGGCATATGAAAACACTGTAGTGCTTCCCCGATGCCATCTTCATATATCAGAACACTACATATGAAAATTCATACATTTGATTTCCTAGAAGATACCAATGAGGTATCATAGTTTCCCCTTATTTTTAAAGACAGCTTCCTGGGAAAAAAAATAAAAATAAAAATGTGTGCATGCTTCAGGCACTCTTACTTATTCTGGGTGGACGCAGATTCTGCTGTCCCAGTCGAGTGATTTAAAATTGCATTTATTGTGATGTTATGTGATTGGAGAGGTCAAAGCCTTCCCTGGGGACAGCAACTATAAGGTGTTCTGCAAACCAATTTAAGGAATATGTGTTAACTTCTTTGCTGTAGGAGGTTAACATGTGCCTTGGTTTCACTGTAAATAACATGATCTTCTTAATAACCAAGAGAAAGACAGTAATTTTCATATTAACAGAGTAGAAACGAATTATTTTCTTGCATTGCCCCTCCCCCTTCCAAAATATGCAAAGCAAATTTTGAAATTCCCATCTCTGTATATCAAAGAACACTCAGGTTCAAAGTCAAATACTAGAAAGTCAAGAAATGCCAGAACAAATTTAGTTCAGCTCCCTTGCGTTTATACATTAAGATGAAATATTTAATTACATGATGATGTGCTATTTTTTTGACTGCATTATCTGTGATTTAAATAACAAGAAACGAATTCCATACTGCATAGTTCCATATTCATAGATATTCAGATGTCTAGCTTATTTCAAGTATAATACTTCAATAATTAGAGTTACTTATCTTGCTGAGTGAAGTATAAGGTCAGACAAAAATTTTCCTAATACCACCTATGATTTTGGTTTATCTTTTTTCAGTAGACAAAAAATTTTTGGAAATAAAATGTATCTTCTACCAGCAAATACTGCTTGATAATATGCTGTGATCTGATTTTGAATGAACAAAACCAGAAGAAATCTTCTTTTGCCTAATTCTTTTCAAACAGGTCTATCACAATGACCAGCTTATCAAAATTTCAACTCACATTCTAAAAATACCAGCTATTTATTATTTTAATCTACTGTACAGACATGAGTCTAACACTCAATTAGAGTAAGTGGCTATGAATCATGCACATTTTAAGAATATACGGCTCTGAATAACACTCAGCTTTTAAATATTTATTGATAAAAATATCTTGGTTCCAACAGAAATCTAGATACAAATGTACAAATTAGGGCTAGAGCAGCAAGCCTGCTTTATGGCTGAGAGGTGTCTGGGCTTGGCTAGCTGCCTTCTCTGCCTTTTTCCACCTTGGCTCTGATAATTGGAATAAAAATGAATGAAAATTCAGGCCTGCAATTTTAATAGTAACTATTTGTTATTTAAATTTCCTTTCCACACTGAACGATAGCAAGAACATGTGCTCAGAATTAAAAGGCTGCTCTTTAGCATCAGCACATTGATTTCTTGGGGTCCTTGCAACGCTTTTCACATTGTTTCTGGACTACAGCTCTACACCCTTCTAACTGCCTGTCAGACATCATTTCTGCTTTATGAATAAATAATATGATGCCCAGGGGAAATGTTGGGCTAAGACAAAAAAATCAATACGCGTCTAGCACGTGTGAGGCAGTTGATCAGCCGAAGTCTGTCTCAAATATGTGGAGTAATTTTAATAACAAAACAAATGCTTTCTAAACTGAGCTTAAAGGAGGGTTATCAAGAAAGCACTACCACGATGCTACTGCATATCCTATTTGAAGAATAATAATATTGTCCTCTTAAAATGTGAATAGATATTCTGATTGCAAAGTGAATACTTATCTACAAATTTCAAATATTCACGTTACAGAGATATAGTAGCAACAGATTTTTTACTCTGCTCCTCTTGGAGTAGTTGTTTTAGTGCACATCTGCATAGTACGGTTGTTATTACAACTGACTTATTTTTCATTTAAAAAACATCTTCTTCCAAAATTGCCTCTTTTTTTTTTTTTTTTTTTTTCAGGGGGCCGGATGTTTCCTGGCATTCATCAACACTTCTAAATTACCTTTTTTTTTTTTTTTTTTTTTTTCTTCAGAGGGCCTGGGATCAAAAGTGAAACAAAAGCAGGGCAAATTAATCATTCATGCAGGTCTGTAATCACCTTAGTCATTCCTCCAGCCTAAGCCCATTTTTGCTGTCAGTGTGGTTTGTCCGCCTGATATCTGCCACCGTACCCCACAGAGGAAAAACTGCTGCCAGAGTATTTGAATTGCTCCAATTCTATGAGACGGCTCTATAGAAAATGACCGTAACCCCTGCTGGGAGGTGGCTCTTTACATTACATCTGGGAAGGGTGGGTTTTGTTGAAGGCGCCGTAGAGCGAGCAGTACGGGCAGGAATCGCTGCTTGCTTGCCCTCTGCACCTTACCGAAGGTGGACCTGTTCAAGCGTTAACTCCTACACCTCCTTCTTCCCACCTCCACCTCCTCCAGCAGCAGGAAAGCCCACACTGTGCCAGGCACCAGCACTCAACCCCTGGTGTTTCCTGAAACAAAAGCTCTCGAAACCTAAAGCAGCTTAGAGAGGAGATACTGCTTTATTCGACGCCGGGTGCCAGGTGGAAATCCACAAATCCAGCACACCTTAACAGGGATATTCACCCATTATTTATACCCAAAAGACTCATGTGGGAGAATTCTTAGAAATCAATGGTCAGCCTCTGAGCACCCCAAGCTCTGGGCAGCTGTTGACAATAGGCCTCTGACAATAGTCCAGGCCCTTGACAACAGTGCAGGCCTCGAGGTTACTAAACGGTTAAGTTGTGATTTGTAAACTAATGAAGCTGGCAGAAAAGTAGTAGCTGTCTTCTGAATGTGCTGATAAGTGGAACCTTGAGTAGAATAAAAAAAAAAGAAAAGACTCTGTGTGTAAACGGCTAATAATAGCCAACTACAAAAGCATGTAACTAGTTATCACCTGCTAATAATAGTCCACTATAAAGGCATCACCTGGGAATTGTCTATAAAAGCTGAGCTACCTGAGCAATAAAGTGGCATCTACCTGATCACATATTCTCATAATTTGACCTAAATCACCTAATCCATAACTCCACGAGGCTTATGTATTCATTAGGATGACCCAACAGCCCTTTTGCACATGTGTATTAAGTTTTGCAGCGTCAGCAAAAGGCTCCTGCGCAGGCGTGAGCTCCTCGGTGGTCGTTTGGGCAGGGACACCCTTCCTCACCTCACTCTTCTAAGGTATCGAGTCATCTCAGGACAGCAAAAGTTTACTGTAAGTTTGCCAGCTTCTTGGGGACGATAAGGATGTTCCTTGAAGTAGCCACAGCTCTGTCCTAATTGGTACAGGAGTTATTTAGACATATGAGAGAACCTTGAGGTGATGAATGACTTCTTGTCATTATCCCATCCTTATCACTACCAGCTCGGTGACCGACTATTTTCTCACACAGTAAGAAGTTCAGTAATTAACTATTTTCTCACACAGCAAGAAGGTTAGTAGGAAGCAAAGAACATTTTAGCTAGCATATGGTTATAAACAAAGCAGAGGGCTGTCCTTGGTAACACCTGCTGGTGGCGAGTGTCACCTCCCTTTCCCAGCCAAAGCCTCACAGATCCTCACCTCCTCAAAATTGCTGCCTTCCCATCGTGTTCCTAGCAAACGTCCACCTCATGCTGGAAACCCACGAGGAAGTGGCTGGGTTATTTTGGGACAGGGGACAAGCTGCTGGTGCTCTCTGCCAGCAGCCCAGGATCAGCAGCATGGCCATGCAAACAGCAAAGGAGGAAGAAAATGAGGAGGTCAAGGCAAGACGGCAAACTGCAGTCAGGCCCATGAATGTCCTCTGAGATGCCTGACTTGGCATCACCAACATCCACCCCAGGGCCATTGCTCTTGAGGAGTTTTTTTTCACCACCACCCTCCCTGCTGTTACGCAGGCCTTCCAGTGTGGATCCTCCCCTCAGGACCACACTGACCAGGCAGCTCCTCCTGTTGCCTTCAGTGTGATGAAAAGCACAAACTTCACAGAATCACAGAATCACATGGGGTTGGAAGGGGCCTCTGGAGATCATCCAGTCCAACGCTCTGCCGGAGCAGGTCCCCCCAGAGCAGGTTGCACAGGAACGTGTCCAGGTGGGTTTGAATGTCTCCAGAGAAGGAGACTCCACCACCTCCCTGGGCAGCCTCTGCCAGGGCTCTGTCACCCTCAAAGTAAAAGTTCCTCCTCATGTTTAGGTGGAACTTCTTCTATTCAAGTTTGTGCCCATTTCCTCTTGTCCTGTCCCTGGGCAGCACTGAAAAAACACTGTCCCTGGCCTCCTGACCCCCTCCCTTTAAGTATTTATAGGCATTGATCAGATCCCCCCTCAGCCTCTAGACTAAAAAGACCCAAGTCTCTCAGCCTCTCCTCATAAGGGAGATGCTCCAGGCCCCTCACCATCTTTGTAGCCCTAACTTCATGCATTTATCACTATTCTAAGGCTGAGGAGCTGTAGCTGACTGCCCTTGCCCCAGGGGTGCTCACTCATGCAGGAGAGGCAGCCATCTGGAAGGGCGAGCTAAGGACAGCAGAGGAAAAACCTGACGTCCTGGGGAAGGAAACCTGCCGAGGTGCAGAAGCCACCACTGCCAGCAGCAGAGATGAATGGAGGCTCACACCAGCCAACATAGTGGAGCCCATTAGCGTCAACACAGAGAGAATATGTTTTTACCAACTCTGTGAAACGCTAAAGACAAGGAGAGGGGGCTTTCCAGAAAAAAACAGAAACAGCAACCAAAAAAAAACACCCCACCCAACAAAAAAGCCCACAAACAAAAGAAAAAAACCCCAAACCATCCACCCCCTCAAACCCACATAGGTGAGGCGGAGAATGCTCAGGCTGAAACTTGTATGGTTTTTATTTATGCTGAATATACACAAACCCCAAGCCCCTGGGCAGTAGACTGTTCGCACGCTAACACTATCAGGGAAGTGGGCAGGATGGAAACCGAAAGCAGAGCAGATATGCCTCAGCAACTGCCCACACAGGCAAGCTGTAAATTTTAAGCACCGAACCACACGTCCCATGCAGTGAAACAGCTCTGAGAAGCACCTCTTCATCCCTTGGCGCTGCCTTTCCAGCGGCTGGCATGGCTGGGCTCCTGATGGCGCTCCCCCTTTCTTGGAGAGTGCTCCCAAGCCAGCAAGCCCTCTGCTATCGGCACCTGACTCACCCTTTCCTTCAGCCGCATGCCTTCTGCCTCCACCAGGCCACCACCAGGCCAGGCAACCCAGAGCTGAGACATAGGGAACATGGCGGCCCACCAAGAAGCCCAAACATGACCATCAAACATGTCCCACCAGGCCTGAGTGTCCTGCAGAAGACACAGGTTTGCAGGGGAGGGCCTGCAAATCCCTCAGCTGTCCTGCTACAGAGACCTACCCGAGAGACCCTGGCCCCTCTCTCCACCCCTCACAGCTTCCGAGCCCCACAACAGCTACCACAGGAAACCACAGGAAACCAACTTTCCTCTGCTTGTAACAAAACAACTGCACGACACCTATTTCTGCCAAGCCTGGGGGAACAGGACCACTTCAACTTAGACACTTCACCAACAACTACTTGACCCACACTTTCTTACGCATTTTATGTTATTTAAATGAATAATTATGCTTCCTAAAACTGAGAGTGACTGTAACCTCTCGCCCTTGATGTGGCAGAGTCCTACCAACCTCAGGGGAGGGACTCTTCAGTGAAACACCCAGACCCTTGTGTGCATCCAGCACCTGGAGATGTGGTTCCACACTGAGAGACCCTCAGCAGCCTGACTGGCTGAAAGAAGTCCTCAGTCCACCCATCTCCTTTATCACTGGCCACACTTGCCTTCCCCACCTCCATCTGAAACTACTTCCTTCAGAGCTAAACCAGAGCTGTGAGCTTATCAATCCATGGAGAGGTTGGTTGGGGTTTTGGGTTTTGGGTGTATTTTTATTTTTTTGGGGGGTGGGGTGGTTTGGTTTTGGTTGGGCTTTTTTCTTTGTTTTTTTACACAGTCAAAAATCCCACACTGCCAGGCTACAATTCAATACTGTTTCCTCACCAAAGCTGGTTGAATGGATCCTGTCTTCACCTTCCAGCCTCACTCAAGGCCAAACAACTGTTTTCTGGGCTTGTACCATAAATGGGATCAGATAAGTAAATCCATATCTTTTTTATTATTATTATTTTAACTCCAAGATTCCCAACTTTTTTGAACCGGAAGGAAAATTTGCTGGACCTATAGCTGTACTCAGATGGCACCGCGTGGCCATCTAACACTGATGGAGGATTACATGGCATGATAACCTGTTTGTAATTTCTGATTTCCCATGCAAGAATTCAGGTTTTCCAGGTTCCTTAGACATGCAGCAGAGTCATCAACACATTTTTATTGCAAAAAAAATTTCCAAAATGATGAGCTATTCAACAGAGAAGAAACAGAAAACCCCCTCACCTTTCAGAGGTGTTTCATTTCCAGATCTGAGTATCTCTTACAGAGAATGAGAATTCAGAACTAAAATGCTTCATCTTTGACAGATTTAAAGACAACTGTGACAACACTCTGGCTTCCACAAGGTAAGACTCCATAAGCATGTGTGATATTAAATTGACTTTATATTAATTCTGCGTTGTGTCTGATAAAGCTTATTTATTTCTATGTTAATTTTAAAGATGCTAATGCTACCAAGAAGCAATGTTTCCATTGATCATATGTCAGTTATATTTATGCACTTCTCATGGTCTTGTGATTTGGGATGGAAGCATCTCTTTTACTATGTACAGATAACAAAATGAGACTGAGAGAGGGACTCGGAGTGTATTCACACAAACCGGTACAACCAGTCACTGTAGCTTAGGAGGTAACTGGTCAGACGAGTTGTGGTAACCGAGTACACTACCAGAGGTGTGCTCTCAGCTTCTGGAAAAGCAAAGTTAAACCAGTAAGCTCATCTGAGCAAACCAACTTTCCTTTAGGAAACCTAGGACCATGCACCAGCCAGGTCAGTTAGTGCAATGTGGTTACCTCCAAGGTTCCTTACTATCGATCATCTTAGCAACGCATTGGAAGTAAAGACCACCTGCATGGTATGCATTAGCAAAGCACTGATTCCACAGAAAGTTTTAAGGATATCATTGCACTAAGGAAAGGACTTAGAATCTTCCCAGTATTTCTCAACTCAGTCCCAAACTGAGTGTGTTACACACAACCAGCTCTGGTCCAGTACCAGATCATCACTTATTAGAAACAGCCACCCAGCAAGGGCTGGGATCCTTGGGAAAAAAAAGAATTGCAGTGTTTGAAAATTCACCAGCTGCTAGGTGTTGGAAGATGTTATTTCTTTAAGTGGCAACTCAATATAAATTTGCTGTTGCTCAAATCTCATCAGACCTAAATGAATGCAAACACATAATGAAGGCTTGATCTCATCGGTCTCCATGCAAAGGTACCAGGCATGCCTTGCAGGCTGCATGCCCAGACTAACTTCCTAACCACAGTATTCTTTTCCATACCCTCCACAGTGGAGTGGCTTTATAACTTGAACATGAAATATGAACCCCCAGCTGTCTCTTTTGTTATTTATTTTCTGTCCATACCAACAGAGACCTCCTTTGCTAGGCTTTCAAAACAGGCTTTGAAACACGCAAAGGTGATGTATAGATCTGTGGCATCCGCAGTAATTGCAACAGCAGAACTGGCTTTTAAGAACTTGGCAAAGTGAGCAAAGAAAGACAGCAATTTCCACTGAGGCAGTCATCACTCTGCTTGACCAAAACAGACCCACCAACCAACATTCCCATCAAATGGGGCAGGAAAGCCTGGGCCAGCGCTGCAAAGCAGAGCACATGGTGCCTCTCATACAGCTCCAGGAAGACAACCAGCTAGAAGACTGGGATGCTGAGGAATAAGGAACAGCTTTCTGAAGGACCATCAACAAAACCATATCCAGCTGATTCTGCCTTTCAGCTGGGACTGGCACTGCAGCTTTTTAAGACATGAAAACAACAACTGCATTTTCAAAAGGTACCGTGTCTTTATTTTATACACACTCACTGGCATCTCACACAGCACATCACAGACCGTGAAGCTGTAAACAACAAGTTCTGCAAAAGCTACTTGTCACACTGCTGCTACCCAGTTTAATTGCTTAGCACTTTCATAAATTACAGGGTTCCTCACAAAATTGAACTAAAGCCAAGCTGACCACAACGGGAAACAAAAAGCAGTTGCTTAAATAATTACCTTGGAGTCTCTGGAGACCTTGATGTTCAATTGATATATGATATTGACAAATGTTTCCTCCTAGGAAAAAAAAAAAAAAGAAAGAATTCACAATTCTGAATGCCATTAGCGACACTATGAGATTATAACAGGCAATATACATTATCTACTGTTTCTTCAAATTTAAAATCATACCCAGAGAAAAGTATTTCAGAAAATGGTTTCCTTCCTATATTCAAAATACTTGAGAGCAACCAATGCAGTTTTTAAATTTTTTTTTGTTATTTGTTGTCTGTTAACCATTTTCTGACTTTCAGAGATCTGATAAAGAAGTTAGGCTGAAAATCAAGACTTTTATTCTCACCTATGTAATGTTGCCAATAATGTGGATTTCACAGACTAAATCAGAATTAAAGGCTCCTGTATGTAAAGTTACAGTAGTTTATACCCATGCAGTGACGGTATCTTCAAAGACATTTCTGCAGCTGCTTGAGTTTTATAAGCAGAAACTTACTGTTACTTAGTAATTGTATTGGTTTGGTATCTAAAGAAAGAGCATCCAAGTCAGCGATGAGAGATTTACCATGAACAGAGAGAGGTGAAGAGATTGCAAACTTCCCATTAGTCTTGCAACATGTACTTTTACTTATGGGATAATGAAGTGGCCATGTGGTTGCAATCAATCCTGCAATGCCTACATAATAAAAATGTTGAACTTCTCAGACTGACGTTTTTTAATATTGCCTAGGTGAAAAATTAAACCAACTTGGTTTGTAAATTGACTTGGCTAGGAGAAAGTACTTTCCTTTCCCTGGATGTTTATTTCAGATTTAAAGGGTCTTATATCTTAAACTTTGTAGGGAAGAGGCTTAATATAGTATTCTAAGACTAGTTTAATCTCAAGTTAGAGCATATCTACAGCAAGTGGTTGCAAGAACTTATTTAAAGGACTTTCCAAATTAATTTAGTTAAAACTACTGTCCAGCTTTTCAAATAAATTAGGCTGTGCTAACCAATAAAATTAGGAAACCTAATTACTGCCAAAGTAAGCAGAAATAGATATGAAATAGACTATTTTTGAAGGAATATCCCATTTCTTCTACACCATTAATTTTCAGAAGAGACTTGTCTCTAAAGCAGCTTAAAAAATCAGGGACTCTGTCAGGTCCTCCTCCTGCTCAGACCACAGAAGGATATACTGATTCAATTATTTTCTTTTGACATAAACCCAAATTCAGAATCGGTATAAGCGCATATTACAACTCCAACTTTTTGCACAAAGGCAGAAATAATTTCTTTTTTGTAAGCATTAACCAGTTGCTTTGCTCATTCGCTCCCTCCCCCCCACCCTACTGTTGTAGTCTACTAAAAATAAAGCAGTGCAAGCTCCTGGAGAACTGTTGCTTAGCTACATTCTCAATTATCACAATGCTGGCCTTACTCATTCAGTGTCAAGGTCAAAGCAATTGTTTCTTTACTTTAATGATGAAGTATCCTGTTTATAAAAATCTTATCTGTTTCCTACTTGGTAAAAATATTGCACATTTCAGTCAATCATTGCTGGCTGGTCCTCGAGAGAGAAAGTGTGAGAACATAACCGGCAGTGTTAATTTTTGCCCTTAACAGAGGGCTTTTTTCCCAACTCCACCCAGAATGGCAATTGCCTCACACTGACACACAGGCAACCAATTATACCAACGGCTCTTTCCTTCTTTGCTGTAGCCAGACAAGAACAGCAGAAATGGGTTAGCTGTGTATTTATTCTTGTTTGTCCCCCCATCCAATGAAAAGCATAAGTAAAGTGGGATTTTTTAATTACCGTGCACCTCTAAGGCAGCATCATGGGAAAGCTAATGCAGAGAAGGAATTGCCCCATCAGTTTTAAAATATGAGAAGTTTTTGGTTCCTCTTTGCCTTTGAGGTGTTCAGCTGCAAAGGCTGCGATTCTCCCCGGGCTAGTCCAGGCTGCTGAATATTTCATAGCCCCTGAGAAATGCAGCTGTAATCAACTTGCAAATAATGAAATGGGCAGTGATAATAGAGCAGAGGTAAAGTGCGCCATTAGAAAGCATCAGTGCTTTTGGCTGCTGCTGCAGTCTTGCTGCAACAATTTATCAGGTTATTTGACAAAATAATAATGCTATCAACTACGAAATCAAAGTTAATATTATGCCAAAAAAAATCAGGAAGTGTCTCAGGTGGCCAACATGAAGAGCAAAAAGAAAAAAAAAACCAGAAAGAGTGCCAAAGGAAGCACATTCAAGACTGAAACTCCATTAAATGTGTTAATCACATGCCAATTACACACAGCCATTTTAGAGTATTAATAGAAATGTAAATTTACAAAAGTTACTTAAGGCATGAGAAGTTTTATAAATATTAAAATAAAACAATGAAAATATTTAAGAAGCAGTAAATATGTTTATTTTAATCAAAGCTTGTAGAGCAACCCAGCTGCTGTCCTAACTTCTTTGTAACAGGATCTTGAGGTTTGACATTTGGAACCTCAGATGTTTACAGTGTCTTCTCCATATTGTTTCATGCTGGCAAGCACCGAAAGACAGCAAAAAACCAACGGTGAGATGACTATAATGGCATTTCCTGAAGATATGACATAAGCTATGATTAAGAATTTCATGTTGAAAACCAGGATTAAGCAAGAGGCAAAATGAAACGGGCAGCGATAGGATGGATAGCAAGATGCACTTCCCTGGAGGGGTTCAAGGCCAGGCTGGATGGGGCTTTGTACAACCTCACTTTAGAAACCCTGCCCAAAACCAAACTGTTCCTGATTTGCCCCAGGTTTCAGAAGAACAAGGGCTACTGTAGTTATGTGGTAAAAGGAGCAGGTTCATACATAAGGACCCATATGGATGGACAGTGAGACACCCTACATGAGTATTTCCTATCAACAAGGATGACTTCTACACATCTTGATGAATTTGGACAGAGGTGACTCAGACCAATAACTCTCTACCCTGAGCTGGGATGATACACGTGGTTAAACTGGGAAAGCCCCAGTCTGCATGTAGGAAAGGGCTACCTCAAATGACTTTCTCCTAGGGCAAGGGGAGCGGTGACTGAGGCAACTACGCTCTCACAGGCAGGGCTTTTGACAACCTCATGATCTGCCACGTGTCATTACCACTGCAGAGCCAGTGTCTAGACTGTAAAATATTAGACTAGTTCAGCTGCAAGGGACCTACAACAAATCATCTACTCCAACTTCCTGACCACTTCAGGGCTGATAAAAAGTTAAAGCATGTTATTAAGGGCATGCCTCTTAAACATTGATGGGGCTTGGGGCACCAATGACTTCCTTAGGAAGCCTGCTCCAGGCTTTGACCACCCTCTCTGTAAAGAAATGCTTACTAATATCCAGTCTGAACCTCCATTGACACAGATTTGAACCATTCCCGTGTGTCCTGTCACTGGATCCCAAGAAGAAGAGATCAGCACCTCCCTTTCCATGTTGCTCCTCAGGACGTTGTAGAGAGCAATGCTCCTCAGGATCCATTTCTCCAAACCATACAAGCCCAAAGTCCTTAGCTATTCCTCATAAGGCGTTCCTTCCACCCCTTTCACCAGCAAACAGCTGGTCAAAGCAGCTGGATTTCAAGTGACTCAACATGATGTGCAACCGCGGGGAAAAGCAGATGAGAAACCAGCACAGGCTGAAGAATTACCATGGTGCTCCAGTTTCACCTGGAATGCAGCCATCCCCCAAAAGGGCCTTGTGGCATGTGGATCCTCCTCCTATGGACTAGAACATGCTCCAGTGCAGGAAACGGTAGAGACTGCCTTTCTCAGCCCATGTTTCCCCAGGCACCAGAGAAAACCCCGTTGAACCGTGATTCCCTTGGCTGCAGAGTCTCCTCTTGTTCTCCCTCTGAGCAAGGACTGACAGGCTGTTACACACAAGTAACATGCCAAAGTGGTAGGCAGTTCACAGAAGGCTGACATTGGCTCCATGAGTTAACTTCTCATGCTCACAAGAATTAGCTGGATCAAATTCCTAGAAATTAAAGGAAGACCTGGATGCAGGGCTGCTGGTAGGTTCACACGTAACGCTGCATGTTGAATGGGAAGTCTTGACAGAGGTGCAGTATCCCTCAATGGGATGCTGCAAACCTGTGCAAGCACAAAGCCAACAGAAGTAGGAAATAAAAATTGCTACACTCTTTGAAAAAGAACCTCTGCATTCAGGGAAGACTTCAATTAATGTCAGCCTAATCATCTTTTAGATGTTTCAAAAAGTATTTCACAGGAACTCCATGGATCCAAGCAGATTGTAAAAGAAATATTCATGAAGCGGATAAACACATCCTTTTCCTTCAATCCCTTTGTACTTGCTATGTTCTCTACAAGGTACTTTGTATTTTCATTTCGCTCCTCACCGGCAACAGATAGAAAAGGTGGATAAGGTGCCAAAAAAATTAAATCTGGTATACACATGTTCAGCGCAGCAGGGGGAAATCAGCTCTCTCTAACATCCCAGAAACATCACCTATCACTCTGAAAGAAAGTGGTATCTCAGGGTGATACTGCGCTGGAGTAATTCCCATGCTTTGATAATCCCAGTGTTATCTTCCATCTGCCAGAGGAGAGATCACACTGATGGACCTTCCAGCTAGATGGAGTCGCCAAAAATTCTCTTCATCTATCAGAAAGCTCAGACATAACTGAGATGCCCTCGTTCATATTCTCCTGCTCTCCCTTCTGCAAATACTCAAAGATAAATTACGCAGACAAACTCAGATTTAGACCTTAAATGTCACAGCCAAATCTTAGGCAGTTCATTTTTCCTTTTCCTTTTCTTCCCCAGCATGAAGAATTATTCTTATTAACTCACTGGGGATCATGTCTTCCTTTTACTATCTCAGAAAAAGTACAACATGACAGACAGACCTTGTACAATATAAGGCTGGCGGAATTGCTCTCCGAGTTTATCCATTAAAAATCCAAAATTCTATTTCAACAGTTGTGGATTTTCCGCAGTACCACCAAGCCTCTTCTGGATATCAGCATCCCAGTCCGACCCTTCTAAAAAATGGGAAGGCTATGGTGATACAGGCTCCTGTAATTTCTTAAGTGTCTTTTTTTTTAATTATTTACATATAGAGAACTAGTCTTGGAGCAAGGATGATTAGGAGCTAGATATTAAATAAATATACACACATGCACGCAGTCCTGCCATCAAGGGACTCCTAAACAATGTTCAACTCCAAAGTGGGGCTCTCACTCCCCAGATGACTCTGACAAGCCACCAAGGCAGGCAGCAGTTCACTGCTTACGCATCTCCTGCCCCTTGGACAACTGACTCTGTTGGGAGCCTTGTAAAATTCACAGAATCACACAAAATCTTCCCAATACTACATAGCTGCCAACATGTTGAAAAAAAAGGACTTGGAGGACTGTAATGGCATTTCCTGATGATAAGTACCAGAGGTGAGGCTGGCAGCAGTGCTGCTTATTACAGCTGTCTGGCATTTCCCCCTTTCCAGAGCCACTTCCAACTGTTAAAAAATGCAGCCTCTTGCTAAATGGCATTTTAGGCATCTCTATTATAACCACGCACATGTTGCTGAAAATAAAGCCAAACAAAAGTACTTTTCACTGGCCAAGTTAAAAGGTCTTGGCATCCTTTTTCTTTGAGAAGCTCTACTGTTTTTACTCTTTGAAGCCGGGACTTGACATGACCTAGGAAAAAACTTTACGTCTGAGTGATGCTTTTTACTGCCTTCTGAAATGGGAAAGGCAAAATCCTATGAAAAAAAAGGAACAAGAGTAAGGAAGAAGGAGAAAAGTAAGAAAGATGGAGAAACTGGGACTGAGAGTTATGTGAGGAAGATGATGGATGAGTATAGGCAAGGAAATTTGGCCGGGGAGTCAGAGAGAAAAGAAGGCTGAAGGAGGGTGAGAGAGTAGCAAGAAAGGAAAGTGATGGAGTCAGTGGCTCTAAGCAAAAGCTAAAGAGGGGAAAAAATGATTGAAAAAGGACAGTGAGATCAGGAACTATTTGGATGAGAACAGGGTGAGTTGAGACCCATCCAATAGGCAGCTGGTACAAAGGGAGACCAGCATTGGCTTGGCAGAGACAGGAGGACACAGAGCTGAGGCTGCAGTAAAAGAGACCTGAGAGCTGCATGGGAGGCTGGCGAGCACAGAGAGCCAAGTGAGAGACAGGAAAGAAATGTATGTCCATCTGGGCAAAAAGAGAAAATGGACAGAAGAGGAAGAGTGGCTGTGGAAGGAACCTAGGAGAGCTGCAAAAGTGAGGAAAAGAGGCAAGAATAAAGTTTAGGAAAAGACAAACAAGAGGAAAGAAAAAGATCTGGTCAAGAGAAGGTCAGAAGAGTCCTCCATGGCAGAACTATGCAGAAGAGTCAGTACCACTAAAGCATATTCTACTCCAGAGCCAAGTCCATGAAGGAGTGCAGGCATATAGCCGCAGTAAAATATACACTTCGGGGACAACTGGGCCAGAATGTATCTTTTGCTTTGCTTCATTCCTCAGCTCTGCTGGCACCAATAGCACAAACCAGGAGAGTAATAACGTTACAGTACAGTTCTTTCAAGCTATGAAACAATAATGCTCTGTGCCTGTTAAGGATACTATATCAATTCACATGAGCTGTGGATTTGGTTCACCTTGCCTTTCTCGGACATGCCAGTGGCTCGAGGATCTGCCATGTGGAATGGCACACTGTATCTGTCCACGCTCCTGGTGGAAAACCAGACAGGCCTGCCCCATAATCTCCCCCACCCAGCATCTGCCCGGAGGCTGTGAGGAGGCAGCTACAGCTCTGCAGGGTGTTGATGCTTCCCATCCTTGCACTGCCTCCAGCACGGCTAGTAGAGCACTAGTTTCCCAGGTACAACCACGGAGGTGGAATAAATGACCCTCAACTTCTGCTGGATGAGACAGGGACAAGGCTGGCAAACTGCATGGGAGGCAAGAGAGATGGTTGGCCAGATCTTTTGGGTGCTCGTGATGGAAGGAGAAAAAAAAAACACCCACTGAAGTAAACAAAGGTCCAAAACCTGCCAGAAATACTCAGGTACCCTTGTCACTACAGCCCTCCCCAGCTTTCCAGAGGCTGCCAAGCACAGCAGGGGTGTGGGGGGCTCCCTTTGAACCCCAAAGGTGCTGTTCCTGCAGAAACCAGAGGAGAGAGAGAGACAAGTTGAAGGGACACACTAATGTTCCCGAGTCCACTAGTCTAAATGTGCCCTTAATTATTTCCATGGTAACAAGGTAGGTACACAACCACCCCCTTTATGCTGTATTCTCTTTGTGCATTTTAATTCATGGAACTGGTGTGCAGAGCCCAAGGAAAATGACTGTGAGATTTATTTCTTTATTGAAAAAGCTGCAGAAGTGCTGCTGCTGAAGGCTGCTGCTGCTAGAGTTATAGAGGCATCAGGGTAAAATACTGCACTGAAAACCTTTCCCATGACCCAGTACAAAGTAGGTTTTAAAGCAACTCAGCAATACACTCAGATGTCAACAGCAGCCTCTTAGCTATGGGAGAAAAGTGTGTGGGGGAGACTTCACCACTGCCTGATGCAGTCGTTCCAATAAAGTCTCACTTCGTGTTATTGGCTAGAGCAAGTTCAAGAGAAGATCCGGGATGGTGTGGAGCTAGGAAAGGCAAGAGAATAAGCAGCAGTTGTCCAAAACCATAAAACCCCATTTCCTGGTGTTCCACCTACTAGGTGGAACTAGGGATTCTGTGCCCAAAGCACCCTTAAAGCCTCAGGCAATGATTTATTTCATTCTTCACCTTAGCTAGTCCAACTGGTACAGCTACTAAGACTTATGATAAAAGAAGACACTCAGCAAGAGTTCACTACATGGTCCTTGAAAGAAGAGCAGAAGAACTTGAGCCTCACCTCCTTCTTGAAACACTGAACAGTATAAAATACTCAATATTAATAGCAGTATCTAACTTAAGAATTTTCAGAATAAATCAAACAGAATTAGCTTACAAAAGCTTTCTCCCAGAATTTCCCCATGTCCTGCAGAGTACTCCCCAACAACCTCTGATCTGGTTCACAGCTTTTGAGCCAAAGAGCTGAGGTTACCGTCTCCTGTTCCAGAGACCTTTCTGTAGCAATATCCCAGTAAATTCACCCCACTCCTTGCCTTGGGGCTGCACTGCTTTACTTCTGAAACAAAGAAACTGAGTTCAAAAACTCTGCTAATTTTAGGAGTGTTTCATATTGACTAGGGATTAGATGATTTCCTGCAGATTCAGGAATATTGTTGCTACAGCTTCTACCACTTTTTGCTTTTTTTCCTTCTTAATCTGAAGGTTGACCTGCTACCTCAGACTGCTCCTTTCTCTACACAGTCCCAATGTCATGGTAATCAGTATGAAAGACTAAGGATCTCCACACTCCTCTGCTTTAATCTCCCACACTGACCACATTTTAGAAGAAAATATATACTGGAAAGAACTCTCTTCATCACAGAAGGATTGGTGGGGCCACAAATTATTTCTTTTAAAGTGAGATACAGCAAGATGCAAGCTAATAAAAATGTGTTCTTCCCCATTAGTCCAGACCCAACTGCAAGGCACCAATAGTATGTGATATATTTAAGAATATTACCCAAACACAGTTCTCTCTACCTTCCTCATAATGGCCTGGCATAGACCACAAGTGAGCACAGCAGATGATCATCACATGCTACCATCTAAGCAGACTTGCCTTTAATCAGGCAGCACAGTTCAGAGCCAGCTGAAAAAAGATATTTTGCTAAGAAAATACCCTGCATCTCAGCCATAGAGAGCTTGCTTCAGGAAATCTGCAGACAAAGCTGAAAAATGTGGCAATTTAAAATGAGCAAAATTGGACAGCAAGAGCATTTACCTTTTATGTGAAAATGATTCATGAGACACCCCTAAAAAATGTCAGACAACAGCAAAACAGTTCATCAACTATTGATAACCCAGCATTCCCAAGCCATCAATAGCCTTTCAAGTACTCCTAAAGTAAATTTAGCTTCATCTTCATTATTTTCTGTGTTGAAAGACTGGGGACAAATTCATGGATGTTTACGCAATGGCAAGAGAGCATGGTATTGTATGTTTTATTACACTACCAAAGCAGAATCTCATTCAGACACTGCTAGTGTATAATTTCTGTCTCTCTAAAAGCTCTAAAATACACTGCTAGTGTATAATTTCTGTCTCTCTAAAAGGAAGGCAATCATTAGCACGTTGGATCTGGCAAATTCATATTATCTATCTGGTAATTATAAAAAGATGGAGAAGCCTTCAAAAAAAATACCCTCCAACTACTGCATTTACTACACACCTGATCAAAATACTATCACCATTACCTAAGTTAGCAGATCTTTCCCATAAACCGTTATTCAGAACACATTAACATTAGTATGAAAAGCATTAAAGAATTATTAGAGGCTGTACCGACTGTATTTTATCCTTCCTCCCAACTTCAAAAATACAAAACGATGCAGCCTGAATGCAGGAAAACATTTTATTGATGGGGATGACAAACTAGGCTACGTGGCAGTTTGGTGGGCATTACTAGCCCAAATGAACACTACAATACAGCCCTAGTTTTTCAAAATATGTATACTATTAGTCAATGCTATTCATACAGCAGCAGCAACGATGTGCTAAATACACACCAGAAGATAATCCTGTCCTCCAGAGACTGCTGTAGCAACGGACAGAAAAATGAGAGACAAGGGAATGGGTTAGGGCATACATATCCATATGTATACAAAGCAATTGGGATGACCGGCCCGTGTCTCATTATCTCATTTATTCATGCTTTAGGTAAAGGGGAAACAAGGAGGTGCCAGGAAGATCACAGAAGCTGGGACAAGAGGGCTACAAAGGGAGCTGGAAGAACAGAAGGAGAAGTCAACCAGAGCATAGAAAGTGAGGCCAGGGAGGAGATGCCACGAGTGAAGATGTTCAGCCTTAACCAGTGACTGGGTGTGAGAAAACCACTCCACATTGTATAAATGCAAGGCCAAGACCTCCCAAGAGGGGGGCAGGAGGGGTCTGGGGGGTACATGGGCTGCTCCGTCCTTGGGCCGTTTGGAGAGAGGTACCATGACACCATTATAACTCCACTGGTGGTGAGGATGCTGGGCCAGCTGTCCCCAGGGGGGCTGGCTGACCTGCCTCCAGGCCAGGGCAGATAGCCAGGGAGGGTTATCAGGGTTAACCAGGCTCCCAGGGACCCCCCTTCAGCCCCCTGGCCCCCGCCTGAGCTGCAGCATCTCCCACCCTCATCCCCACCCTCACCTGTTGGGTTTTTTTTTTTCTCAAAGAAGCCTTAGGATAAAGTAAAGCTACAAAGACTGCAGTAAGAGCACGTCGGTGCATGCATCCTGCTCCCTGCTAATTCCCAAAACTACAGCCACAAACAAATAGATTCAATTACCGAGGCAGGCGATAGCCCGATTCAAGGGGATTGGTACATATGTTATAACAAGAGGCTGGAGCTGGAGCCCGAGCATATTTACATGAAGAAATCATTTTATGCAAATCTCTTATCCAGGAGTGAAGGCCACGCAGGACGGGAGAAACAGCACTTCTACAGAGAGATTCACCCTGCACGGCAGATGGGCAATTTAAGGTAAATCACACAGTTCAGTTATACAATACATATAACCTGGGGAGAAACTGTAGAGCTTCAAAGTCATAAATTATTTATAAATAATACAGCCTTCTCATGAAATATCCAAAAGGCCAAGCACCCATTTCTCCCATTATTTTTTCTTCACTCTCACAAATCAGAGGGAAGCTGAAGAGGAATATCTAGAATGAGCTAGTTTTTTGGGGGGGGGGGGGGGGG